>NC_142014.1:72173872-72482205 GCF_049901735.1 Notechis scutatus | reverse complement strand
AGCCTTGTGGACGTTCGGAATTTCTTAGTTTGTGTTTGGAGATTCTTTGTGTTTGAAATATTTCTTGGCAACTTTATCTAGTGTTCTTGGCAGCCTTGCACAACCTTGGCAAGGCTCGTTCTTATCAGAGACAATTAGTTTGAAACAGCCTTTTAACCGGGAAGGAACGGAATTCGTAAAGAATCCCTAAAATGTTTTGCTGTTACCTCTGTTTCCGGTTTGTTTCCTTGGAACAAGGTTTGGGTCAGAACAGAGTGGTTGGGATTCTACCAGTTTCTCTACTGGTTCAGTGATTGCGCACTTTGCACGCATGCACACAGCTTTCCAAGCACCAGCGGAGGCTCTGCCGCGCCAATCAGCTGAGAGGATAAAGAATAGAAAAGAGCAGGGGTGGGTGGGAGGGCCGATCCTGTGTTTTTCTCTTCTTTCTCCTCTCAACTCATCATCGGAACTTTTTTTTGCTACTGGTTTGCTAAACCGGTAGCAATTTTTGCTACCGGCTTGCCGAACTGGGCCAAACCAGTGGCATTTCACCACTGCTCCAGATGGCACCCCTGAAGATCCAAGTTAGTCTTTGAAGACACCATGTTCCTCAAAAGAGAAGGACTGCAATGAACCTTTTCTTCTTGGTGGTTTTTTTCCCTGCCTCCAAACATGGAAAACAGCTTGAACTTCGGAATGCTTTAGCAAAGGCCAGAACACATCCAATGCAATCCATTGGAAGTTATAGTGTGTTATCTTCTTTATTAAAAAAGCGACCTACCAAAAGAAGGATGTTCCAGGTGTCTCCCATTCCTTCATAGAGTTACGAGAGATCATTTCCAAGGAACCGACCAGGAAGAAAAAGAAGAAATTGAGCATGGTGATTCAGAACAAAATATCTCTGGGTCCTGCATTCTCTTCCCAAAGAGTCAACCACATTCCACAATGAAGACAGTGAGGGCAGGGGTGCGATTCATCCGGTACAACAACTGGTTTGGTGAGCGTGCGCTTGGTGCATGCATGCACCAAACGCACACTCTGCGCATGTGCTCCGCATTTTAAAAAAGCTAATACTTAACCTTCAACTGCAGCTGAAGCAAGCAAATGAGGTTGCAGCAAACTGCTCGGCCGCGCGAATTAGCTGCGCTTTAACAAAAAGACATAAGGCCCAGGAAAGAGCAGGGGTGGGTAGGCCCCCACATGCTCATTGGAGCAAATCGGTTCGGAACCAGCTGATGGTGGGAACGACAGGTTCACCTGAACTGGTCCAAACCGGGAGAATCCCACCCCTAAATGAAGGCCAATGGCCAATTATAAATAATTCAAGGTAACAAACCAGAGGTGGTATTCGGCAGATTCTGACCAGTTCTGGAGAACCCGGTAGCGGAAATTTTGAGCAGTTTGGAGAACTGGCAAATACCGCCTCTGATTGGCCCTGCCCCCTCTCATCTCTGCCTCCTGAGTCCCAGCTGATCGGCTGGCTCTTCTTTTGTTGCCCTGCACAGGAGAACGGAGCTGGAAAGCAGGTTAGTGGGGTGAGGAGGGAATGGGGATTTTGCAGTATCCTTCCCCTGCCATGCCCACCAAGCCACGCCCACAGAACCAATAGTAAAAAAATTTTTTGAATCCCACCACTGTAATGAACACACAATACTCATGGATGAAGGCAAATACAGGATAAAGTTGTAGGATCCAATCTGGGTCAATCATTGGGACCAGAGGTTTAGCATTCCAAGCTTTCAGGCTAAAAGCCATACACAACCAGGCACCACATAACTTCTATGCATAGAGTAGCCCAAAGCACGCATTCTGGTAGGGAGAAGTTCCCCAAGGATGGGCTCCAGCACGAATCCAAAAGCTCAGAAGACTAAACCTCTGATCCCTATGACCAAGCCAGATTGGATCCTGGAACATATAATACCCCTTCCTCCTCCTATTTCTCACAAAAATCCTGCGTGAGATGGGTTGGATTGGGTTGAGAGAGTGTGACTAGCTCAAAGCCACCCAGTTGGCTTTCATGCCTTAAGGGAGCACTATAACTCACAGTTGCCTGGCGATTTGCCCAAAGTCACCCAGCCAGCTCTCATGCCTAAGGCAGAATTAGAACTCACAATCTCTGGCTTTTAGCCTGGTGCTTTAACCAAACTAGTTAATTATAATTAATATGGTGACCTTCTGCCATATGAGAGGGCATACAAGGGCAGCTTTGGGAAGAGTTGCAGAGGTTGAACAGAAGGGAAATCTAAGGATAAAAGTTGTCCTTCCCAACAAAACAAAAATCAAACTTGACTATTAAATGCTCTCCCATATACAATTCATCCAGCAGGTAAGGAAAAAAACTCTGAAACAAAGGGAAGCTAATTGGAAATTTTGCCTTTCTGTCATTTTAAAAGAAATATTTAGGTTATGCATATACGTACATATTTAATATCTGTCAAGCTGTCCTATACTTTAGACATCTGTAAAGATTAACCTTTACCATCATCCCATCCCGTTTTAAAAAAAGCACCATGTAGTTTGCAGAAGAGGACAATGTAGTTGTCGACAGAGAATCATGTTAACCACTTTTAAAGTGTCTCAAGCTAATATCAGGTTTCTCAGTTGGCAGTTTTCCACGCCACAGTTTCAGACCACTAAAGATATAATTGTTAGCTATTAATAAGATAATGTTTGTAAAGTGACTAGAACATAAAAGCATTTTATGAGCCTACAAGGTATTATTATAACCACATTCAATAATAAAGTGTGAATTGCGCCGGAGAGCTCTCAGCCCTCCGATCCCCAAATGTTTGACATTGGCCCCGTAAAATGTGACTTTAACAAGGGGGGAAGGAGAAGAGAGAGGGAAAAGCGAATGGGAATGCAAACTGGGCCAGGTTGGAGGTTGAGAGGAGAGAATGAAGCCATGTGAATAGGGCATTCATATAGTACGGATAAGTGGAAACTCGGGTTAGCATAGTTTGCAGACTCCAGCTGTCTCTTCTACCACTTCCATGCTATTACCAGGTTCCCAAACCTTTCTGAAGGGGAGGTGTCCGAAATTAAACTCATGAGATGAGACTAAAATGGGGAAAATTGTGGTTCAGCATGCTTTGAGAACCTAAGTCATCCTCTTAGCTGGTTGTGGGAATCAGTCCGATACATTTAACCCAGGGCTGGACTTCAAATTTTTTAGCAAGGGGCTCTCTGCCCTAATGATTGGCTGGGTGGGCATGGCTGGGTGATCATGTGACTGGGTGGGTGTGGCCAACTCAACGTCGCTTCTTTGCCCTAATTTCCTAAAAAAAAGATATATACCAAAAGTTGTTTTTATTTCATGTATTTAATACTTAAATAAAAGACTGGATGAAATCAGGCTTAATAACAGTGATTGTGAGAAGGATCTTGGGGTCTTAGTGGAATTTCTGGTGAGTTACGTGATTCTTATTATTTGGGAATTAATCCCCTCGGAGGCTAGTGGCTCTGTTATCTGATTTTCTCAATGGCTGTCCCTTGCAAGCGCTGAGTGGATTGTTTATCTAGCTTGCAACACTTTTATGAGGTGTGAAATGCTCTTGGCTGAATGCCCAGAAGTTCAATTAAGCCTATTAAGAGCTTTCCCTTGCTGCTTGTCTTTCTGAGGTTATCGGGGGCTCTCCGAGCCTCACAGAGTCTTAGCTAGGGGCTCTCCCAAGCCCTGCGAGCCCCCAGGAGTTCACCCCTGATTTAACCCTAGAAAATTGTGGGCACATTTTATGTGAACATTGTTGCAAATCCAGGTTCAGAATCAATTTGGTGTATTGGTTAAGGCATTGGCTAGAAGCATGGAGACCCTGAGTTCGAGTCTTTTCTTAAGCACAAAGCCAACAGGGTGATCTTGGGCCAGTCACTTTCTCTCAGACTTAGAAAGGAACCAATGGCAAAACACTTCTGAAAAATCTTAGCCAGGAAACTGCAGGGACTGGTCCAGTCAGTCTCTGAGAATCAGATACAATTGAATGGAAGAAAAAAAAAATCTAGCATCAACCAAGTTGTATGAATCTACTAAACCTAGATGAGCCCAGATGCAGAGTTTAGATCTTCACATCTTACTTCCACTCCTGTACAGTTTCAACATTTCAATATTTTTGCTACTGTCTTCCCTGACAATTTGGGTGATGTTGATAACAGATTATGCAAATCTGTCCAATCATTATTTGCTCTCCCAATCATACAATATTTGCTTAGGCAAATATGTTGACAATTTGCTTTCTAGGAATGAGAGCGTATTAAATCAAGGGAACAGGAGATTTTAAAAACATTTCTAAATTAATGTGGCATTCCTAAATAATCCTAAGGGCAAAAAAACAATAGTTTTAATGAAAAAAAAGAAACATTCCCTTCGCCCCCTTTAAAAAACGGTGATAACTTTTCAAAAGAATCCCTTAAGAAGAATGAGGGATTTGTACTTCTTTCTGCAAAATGTCAAGGATTGGATTACATTTGATTTACAGTAACACATATAGTCTAGTTTATTTATTTTTTCCCATCCTATTCCTATTCATTTCTGTGGGAAATAAATCAGTCAAAGTGTGGTAAAGGCTGAATCCAACTCTATAGATATGCTAGTGTGTATAGGTAGTTTGCAACTTGCAACCATAACTGGGACAAGAATTTCATCGCTAAGCAAGACGGTTGTTATGTGAGTCACACACAATTTTGTAATCTTTTTCTTCTAAGGAGAAGGGGAGCAGGAGGAGGAGGGGGAGAAGGAAAAGGAGGAGGAGGAAGGAGAAGGAATAAGAGGAGGAGGAGGAAGAAGAAGAGGAGGAGGAAGAAGAAGAGGAGGAGGAGAGAGAAGAAGAAAAGAGGAGGAGAAGGAGAAGGAGAAACAGAAGGGGAAGGGGAAGAAGGAGGAGGAGGAGGAGGGGAGAGGAGAGAAGAAGAAAGAAGAGGAAGAGGAAGAGGAAGAGAAGAGGAAGAGGAAGAGGAAGAGGAAGAAGAAGAGAAGAGGAAGAGAGAAGAAGAAGAAGAGAAGAAGAAGAAGAAGAAGAAGAAGAAGAAGAAGAAGAAGAAGAAGAAGAAGAAGAAGAAGAAGAAGAAGAAGAAGAAGAAGAAGAAGAAGAAGAAGAACCACTACTTCTGGAAAAATCTTGCAAAAACAACTGCAGGGACTTATCACCAGGCATCAACACTCGACTCAAAGATACAAAGTGATGATGAAGGAGGAGGAGGAGGGAGGAGGAGGAGGAGGAGGAGGAGGAGGAGGAGGAGGAGAAGAAGAAGAAGAAGAAGAAGAAGAAGAAGAAGAAGAAGAAGAAGAAGAAGAAGAAGAAGAAGAAGAAGAAGAAGAAGAAGAAGAAGAAGAAGAAGAAGAAGAAGAAGAAGAAGAAGAAGAAGAAGAAGAAAAGCCAAATGACCACCAGCAAGCCTATTCTTAGAACTGATCTGCCGATCCACAGAAAGCAATGGAGAGGATTGAATCCCTTTATTCTTCTAGCGCAGGGGGGTCAAACTTGATTTCACTGAGGGCCACATCAGGGTTGTGTTTGACCTCAGGGTGTGTGTGGCTGGGGTGGGTGCGGCCATCTCAACATCATTCATATTAAGGGCACCTGTGGTGCCCCAGGGGGAGCTGGGGGATCCATTGCCTCCAGCGGAGGAAGGCGAGACCAGAGAGAGCGCCAAACCCTTGTCCTCCAGAGGAGCCTTGCTGTCTGCTGGTGGCCAAGTGCTAAGGGAGGACTTCCCTCCCTCCCTCCCTCCCTTCCTTTTCTCCTTTGGTTTTGTTTTGCTTTTAGTTTGTTTTGCCAACTCTCTGCCAGCAAAAATGTAGCCTAGGGAGAGGTGTGTGTGGCCCCCCTTGGACCCTGTTTTTGGCCTGCAGCCCTCTGCCAGCGAAAACAGAGCTCGGGGCCATGCTTGGCCATGCCCACCCCACCCCCCTGAGCTCAAACACAACCCTGATGTGGCCCTCAATGAAATCGAGCATGCGGCCCTCCCCAGCCTCCATTTTCGCTGACAGGGACGCGGCAGGCCAGTCCGTCTCTGTTTCCAGGGTGGCCCCACAGGCCAAATCTAAGCACCTCACGGGCCTTAAGTTTGACACCCTTGTTCTAGTGCAACCTTCCCCCCCCCCTTTTCCCATGTCATTGTAGAAACCACACCTTCTCGGTAAATTTTCTGTCCTGAATAAAACACTTAAAGGAAAACGTTTTTTTCCAGACTCCCCGTTAAAATGGTTCTGTTGTTGTAGACAAATAATTGCACCAAAGGAAGGTGACATCAGGTGGGGGTCCGTTCCTTTGGCATAACCTGATTAGCATTTTGTTTAAAGCAATGAAGTTGTCTTTTTCCCCCTCGCAGAAACAGACAGAGTAATACATCTTATCTATTTACCATGGCATTACATGGTGTCTCCAGAGCTTGCTATCAACTGGCTCAATTACAAGACAGTTTTATGGGAAGCCAGGAAGATGGAATTCACTGGGCAGAGCACAGTCAAAATGGGAATGAGGGGGGAAAAAATGTGGACAGATAGCTTATAAACATACCAGAAAGGCAGACTAATCATTTTAGTTGCTAATCTCCAGCAGAATTAATGTTACCCTGGCAGCACATTATCTGGTACATTCATCTCGTGTATTAAACAAGCAAAGCACCAAATGTCTGTCTCAGAAACGTATGATTACCATATGTTTGTGAAGTCGAGTCTGCCGATTAAATGCATTTAAAATTTAATTTTCCTTGCGTGCTGTTTGCTTACTCAATAAATCCCCTCCGTGAATCAGCAACAACCAAAGTGACTGCCACGCAGCAGCTCCTCAATTATTTATCGCCATGGCTGTTATTAATAATGCTGCTGCAACTTCAGCTCATAAAAGGGCATTTAATATTTCCTGCCAGCCGGTAGAGACATATATGCCTGCTGAGAATGTATGTTTCTGGAGGGCAGGGCTGGGAAAGGCGCAGACCCTAAATCCTCTTCTGTCTACCTTGATTATGCTGCCAAATTTCAATCACAAGATTGCAATAAATAAATAACCCAGGTTGGGGTGATTGCCTTCCCCCCAAAATCTGGAGAAACAAATAGAAATGGGGGGGGGGACTTGTCTCAAACAATTAAGAAACTCCTGGAATCCCGCACCATAATCCCCCCAATCAAGCAAAAAAGTTAAAAATGCTAGCCTTCTTGATCATCCCCAGATATTAAACATTAGCAAACACATACACACACATACACATACACACACACACACACACACACAAGCTGTCACGGCTCCGGAAGTTACCCCCATTTAAATCATGAGTCTCTAGCCAGATTTTCAAAGCTTAAAGATTTATTAGTAGACATGCCAGTGCTACCTGGGTGTAGCCGACTCTGAGACACATCATTCATTGTCACCCTTGACCCTGGTTTTCCCCCACCCCCTGGGAGTATCATAATTCATATTCTCCAATGGGACACATCCAGGGGTGGGATTCTACCAGTTTGCACCTATTCGCTAGAACCCGTTGTTAACATTCTAAGCAGTTCAGAGAACCAGTTGTTAGAAGAAATTACTGGCCTAATCCTGTAAGGAAGGCAAGAAGGAAACATTCTGGTGTTGCTTACAGAAACTGCTTCTCCGTTAACCCTTATTACATTCTTGGCAGGACTAGACTTCCTGTCTCAGGAACATCTCTGGAGTTTTTTCCCCCTCCTTTGCTGCTACTTTGCTTGTGTGAAGTGACCATTCAAAGTTACAATGGCACTGAAAAAAGTGACTTATGACCATTTTTCACACTTACGACTGTTGCAGTATCCCCACAGTCATGAGCGGCCAGGTGAGGAGATGCGTGCCTCGATGTGAGTGATATTGAGTTGGCCACGCCCAGCCAGTCACATGACCACCAAGCCATGCCCACCCAGTCACATGACCACTTGCCACCCCCACCCCCTAAACCACACCCACAGAACCAATTGTTAAAATTTTTGAATCCCACCCCTGGACATATCCATAGCCAAGAGTCATCAATCATGCTCTCCAGTTAGAATTTTGCAGGGCAAGTTTTGCGTGGCCTAGAAACTATCTATGAAAACATTTATGGAATGCAATTTCAGTTTTGCGAGCTGCTGCACTGCTCCCCCCTCCCTTTCTGCTGGCAACTCTAAAAGACCAGATAATTATTTTATGAGGTGACACCAACTTTCCATCCTTTGATTGCGAAGGGTGAACCCCTCTGTCTATTAAATCGGATATAGTAATTCAAGATTTTTGGACAATAAAATTCACTTGTTACTCTTTAACAGAGAACAGAACAGCAGGTATACGTTTTACAGGTCATATGTTGGAGGAGGAGGAGGAGGAGGAGGAGGAGGAGGAGGAGGAGGAGGAGGAGGAGGAGGAGGAGGAGGAGGAGGAGGAGGAGGAGGCACATAGTCCTACCCTTCAATGACTACTTCAGCTTCAAACACAACAATACAAGAGCACACAATAGATACAATAGATACTGCTCCAAAATCGATTGCAGAAAATACGACTTCAACGTGGTCAATGCTTGGAACTTACTATCTGACTCTGTAGTTTCTTCCCCAAACCCCAAAAACTTTAACCTCAGACTGTCTACTGTTGACCTTACCCCATTCCTAAAAGGTCTGTAAGGGGCGTGCATGAGTGCACCAATGTGCCTACTGTCCCTGTCTTAATGTTCCTTTTTATTCATATCTATTTAATGTATTAATAATCATGTTTATACTTACATCTGTTATCTAATACAGGCTCAACAAATAAATAAAATAAAACAAATAAAAGGAAAAGAGGGGAAGAGGAGGGAAGCGGGAGGAGGAAATTGTAGAGTAGGCTTTTTTAAAGCTAATGCAAAATCTTACTGAGCTATGCATCCCACCAAACATCACTGGATTTGAGGTGGACCTTGTTGAAGGACAGCTATGTTAATCTATGGTAGCAAAACATCAGAAGGAGTCCAGTAACCAGTGTTGGGATTCAAAAAAATTTACTACAGGTTCTGTGGGCATGGTTTGGTGGGTGTGGCAGGGAAAGGATACTGTAAAATCTCCAGTCAGAGTATTTGCTGGTTCTCCAAACTACTCAAAATTTCCCCTACCGGTTCTCCAGAACTGGTCAGAACCTGCTGAATACCACAGTAACACCTTTTTTTTCCCCTAACAACTTTTATTCAAAGTCACAAGCTTTCATGGTTGGGTTTGCTCTGAATCATGTTATGTTTAATCTTAGATAGTACCCCAAGGATCTTCTCATTCTTCAGGTGTTTCCCAAAGAAACATCCTAACAGCTTTTCACTTGAATAAGCTGAAAAAGATGGACAAGAAAACAGGAAAACAGCTGGGGTGGGGGCTGGTTGTTGTTGGAGAAATAGCTAATGGAGTACTCTTGTTAGAGCAAGAGGCTGATGTTCCCATATCTGTAAGTTTGAAAAAAAAAGGAACTCCCTTTGGTTGTGTGTAAATATTACGAGTGCTTCTTCACCTTTCACTTACCTTTCTAGTCCTATTTAACCTTGATTGCTTCTATATATTGTAACACCAATGATATCAATATCATGAATCCCTGATCTAGCAAACTCAACACTAATGTGGCCCATTGGGATTACCTTTGCTTCTCCGTTTGAGATCCCGACAAAAATATACAATTTTGGCTCGATGGGCTGAACTTAGCTGGATAGTGCAAAGCTCTGACTGGAGATTTTACAGTATCCTTCCCCTGCCACACCCACCAAGCCATGCGCACAGAACCGGTGATCTCTAACCACTCGTAAAATCTATATTCCATGTTAAGTAATATTCTGCATCCTCTTTATCCTTTATTTTTAACGTCAATCTATCCCTCTCTACACAGTCTAGTATTTTCCTAATTATGTCCTCCTCTGATGGGATGTTCTCATTTTCCCAATAAATTGCAAATACAATCCTTGCTGCTGTCAGTACGTGCAAAACTGAACATATAGTCCCTTTGCATAACCCTCTGGCAATATACCCAATTCTATTATTCTGTTATTTGAAGCATCAAAAAAAAAAAAAAAAATGGGATGATGGATATGAATATGGAAATGGAATGAGAAAAATGGTTTATCCTTCTCAATGGGCACCTGATCAAACTAAGACCAGGTCCTCTTGATTGTTGCAATCTCCTCCTTTTCAAAACTAATCCTGTTAAAGAGAACAACCTTATAGAGGACTAGACAAGAAAATAAGGGTTCAAAGCCTTGATGTTCACATACAGTCTTTGGGAGGATCCTTACAAGTATTATTGAAGGCAGGAAAGAATTGACCTTGGTCACAAGCACTCAGGCTTTCTGCAAGTCCTAAAATAGCTAAATAGAAACAGAACTATTTTAGCATCGCTTCCAAATCTTGCCAAATGAGATTATTACCCTTGGTATAAAATTAGAAAATGTGAGGCTCAAAAAAATCTCACAAGATTTCAGTGTCCTTGCATGGGAGATCTTGGGAGATCTTGGATTGTTGCCAGCGAGGTCCAGTAAGTTTTGCAAGTTCCCAGGTGATGCGTGTAGGGCAGAGGTCTCCAAACTTGGCAACTTTTAAGATTTGTGGACTTCAACTCCCAGCATAGCTGGCTGGAGAATTCTGGGAGTTGAAGTCCACAAGTCTTAAAGTTGCCAAGTTTGGAGACCTCTGATATAGGGAATGGCACAGAGAACCAGATGAAAGTATGAAAAGGCCACAGTCCAGTGGTTGGATTCAAAAATTTTTACTACCGGTTCTTTGGGCGTGGCATGGTGGGCGTGGCAGGGGAAGGATACTGTAAAATCTCCAGTCAGAGGTGGTATTTGCCGGTTCTCCAAACTACTCAAAATTTATGCTACCGGTTCTCCAGAACTGGTCAGAACCTGCTGAATACCACCTCTGCCCCAGTCCCCCCCAAAACACTGCCAGTTGCTCCTATAGGATAATTTTTACAGCTCTGCTCTGCAGTGGACACACCTGTATTTGGATATCTTTATTATTTAGGGAATGATCTCTCTCAATAATAATAAACAGTCATTATTTTAATTTGCTCATCACTTGTTAATGCTGGGCAGTGAAATCATCAGGGACCCAACTCACTTGGTGAGACAGTTCCACGCTACTGTGAGTTATATGTCTCTATCAATTGCTGTATTGCAATGATTTCTGACTTTGGACATAAGTACAGAAATTAAAAAATATTGTTCTAATTTTAAATTAGGATATGTAACCCCGAATTAAGGGATTACCGGGTCATAAAAAGGGAGTCCTAATTTTGTTAGGATATGTAAACTTCATGCAATAATATTTCCTTTCCCTTCCCTTCTTTTTCCTTTCCTTTTGTCTTTCTTTTCTTCTTTCCTTTCCTCTCCTTTCCTTTCTTTTGCTTTCCTTTCCCCTTCTTTCCCTTCCTCTTTCCTTTCCTCTTCTTTCTCCCTCCCCTCCTTTCTCCCTTCCTCCCTCCTTCCTTTCTTCTGTCCACCCTCCCTCCCTCCCCTCCTTCTTCCTTCTGTCCATCCTTCCTTCCTCCCTCCCTCCTTCCTTCCTTCCTTCTGTCCATCCTTCCTCCCTCCCTCCCTCCCTTCCTTCCTTCCTTCCTTCCTTCCTTCCTTCCTTCCTTCTGTCTGGCCCCCTCCTCCTTCTTCCTTCTGTCCATCCTTCCTTCCTCCCTCCCTCCCTCCTTCCTTCCTTCCTTCCTTCTGTCCGTCCTTCCTCCCTCCCTCTCTCCTTCCTCCTTCCTTCCTTCCTTCCTTCCTTCTGTCTGGCCTCCTCCCTCCTTCTTCCTTCTGTCCATCCTTCCTTCCTCCCTCCCTCCTTCCTTCCTTCCTTCTGTCCGTCCTTCCTCCCTCCCTCTCTCCCTTCCTCCTTCCTTCCTTCCTTCCTTCCTTCCTTCTGTCTGGCCTCCCTCCCTCCTTCTTCCTTCTGTCCATCCTTCCTTCCTCCCTCCCTCCTTCCTTCCTTCCTTCTGTCCGTCCTCCTCCCTCCCTCTCTCCCTTCTTCCTTCCTTCCTTCCTTCCTTCCTTCCTTCCTTCCTTCCTTCCTTCCTTCCTTCTTCTTTCCTTCCTTCCTCCCTCCCTCCCTCCCTCCTTCCTTCCTTCCTTCCTTCCTTCCTTCCTTCCTTCCTTCCTTCCTTCCTCCCCTCCCTCCCTCTTCCTTCCTTCCTTCCTTCTGTCTGGCCTCCCTCCCTCCCTTTTGCATTTTCTTTTTCCCATTGATTGATGTAGATTTCTTTTAATGAAATCTTAAAAACTCCTGTGGTCCTGGGCCACAGCTTTTCCTCTTGCCAACATAAGTTTAGAGACCTGGGAGGACAATCTATGAAGGATTGTCAGAAGGGATCTTCCTAAATGGAATGTGAACCATAGGTTCATTTCATGCCCAGGTCCGACTGAGCTGCCATGATGCTGAGTTAGCTTTATTCCAACTCTCAGCTCAGAGATTGTTGGCCACAACATTCCTTTGGTGCAGGATGCCAAAGCCGTATGAATTATTTCTTTGCTCCTTCCAACTTAAAGAAAGGAAAGGATGGGATGAGGTGGGGGTGGAATAGTGTTAAGTGCAGTTGTGGGTGCATTATGCACACGTGCATGTAGGGCTGCTCGTGGTGAAACAGTTATGTTGTCTTTTTTTTCACAGAAGGGAATTATTAAATAGGGCACTAAATGCACACATTTAAAAATTAAATAGGGCACTTAAGAAATAAGTAGGGCACAAAGGAAGACCTACTTTGAGAAAAACAGAAGGCATAGCTTCCTCTGAGTGCATGTGATTGCGTTCCTAATGCAGTCTTGTCAAAGGTCCTTTATTTTAAACCAGTTTTTTTTATATTCCCAAATATCACAAATCCACAAGACTTTGCATGCATAAGCCAAGTCTTTGTTGTTGTTAGTTGAGAAGTTGTGTCCGACCCATCGCGACCCCATGGACGAGATCAACCCTGACTGCTCTTTAGAAGGCCAGCTCCTGAAGATTGTCATGCCCTTATCAGAATCTGACTCAGAGGAGGAACCAAGCAACTGACAGGAAGTGGGAATGTGGCTCCGTTGGCTGTGGAAAACTGGGGAAGGGTAAACTCCAGCTGGGCAGAGCAGAGGAGAGGTAGAGCAAGATAGAGGGAATTCAGAGGAAGACCCAGGCCCACCCCATCTTCATCCTAGGGCATGCAGGGAGGAACGGAGAAGAGAACAAGGTGGGTTGCGTGGCTTACGGGGGAGGAAAGGGCGCTGATTCCCTTCATTAGCTGCAGCTGATAACACAGTGTATAAAAAGGGAAGCTGCACACAGCAAGTTGTTGGGAGCAAATCATGAATTATCTGGTATCATAGAGGCTTATCCTTATTCCTGGCATCTTCCCAATTGTGTGAGTTTTGCCGTGCTTTCAAGTCTGAAATTCTTTCTCCTGCCCTGTCAAACTAATTACTTCAGTTTGATTTGTTTGGATTTTAAGTTACAGTTTGTGTGTACCTTGTTTTGGACTGACTTTTCTACAGTTAAAGACTGTTCCTGGGAGAGTTTTTCTCCAGCTGGAGGTAACCTGGACACTGGGGGCAAAGTTGGAAATAATAAAGGGACTCTTATTGCTTATTTGACTGTGTTGCCTTTGTGCCACGCCCTGGGTCATCACAAAGATGAAACTCAAATACTTTGGCCACCTAATGAGAAGGAAGGAAGGACTCACTAGAGAAGAGCCTAATGCTGGGGACGATTGAGGGCAATAGAAGAAGAAGGGGATGGCAGAGAATGAGGTGGCTGGATGGAATCACTGAAGCAGTTGGCGGGAGCTTAAATGGACTCCAGAAGCCAAGTTGGGAGGGGGAGGAACGGGGAAATCCCTTGTTATTTTGACAATCATTGCACCGAATGGAGAGTAGTTGGTAGACCATTTCTCTGTGTATTTTTGGCAGCTGGGAACCACTAGTTCTGTTTTAGAAGACAATCCATGAAGAGCCTCAGTGGCATCTTTTTAGATTAACAAATCTTATTAAAGGCGCAAACTTTTGTATTGGTATAAGCTTATGCTTTTTAGTAAGTTTTGTTAGTTCAAAAAAGTACTCCCAGACTATTTCTGATATTTGACAACTATAGACTAAAAAGGTTCTCTTCCTAGAATGTTCAGATCTCTTTGGCAAGTGAATGGCCCACCACAATTGTCCCTTCAATTTAAAGATGGAAATAAAATGGTCAAACCCTCAGAAGATGTATGAAACACAGAATAATTCAATCTTCACACACACTGGGAGAAATAGAATAGAGTAGTTAAGAGTAGAGTAGTTAAGAGTAGAGTAGAAATAAAAATAGAAATAGAAATAGAGTAGAGTAGAGTGGAGTGGAGTGGAGTGGAATGGAATGGAATGGAATGGAATGGAATGGAATGGAACGGAACAAAAAGGAATAGGAATAGGAATAGGAATAGGAATAGAGTAGAGTACAATAGAATAGAATAGAATAGAATAGAATAGAATAGAATAGAATAGAATAGAATAGAATAGAATACGTAGACTGGACAACTATTTCTCTGGGATAGCTGAGCAGGGGGTTGGACTAGAAGACCTTCAAGATCCCTTTCAGACCTTTGATTCTATCCAGATCTGGCAATTTCTCTCTTATCAAAAGAGGTGAGAGAAGTTCCCTAAGGATAGGTTCCAACACAAGTCCAAAAGCTTGGAAATTAAAAAAAAAAAAAAACTGTGACCAACCCAGATTGGATCCTGCAACATGATCCACATATCTATGCCTTCATTCGTGGTTCTATATTCTTTTTGGAGTTTGTGGTTGGTCGTGACATCTCACCCTATTATGAATTTACAGCCCCTTTTGTATCCATGTTTAATCCTTCTGGAAAACTGGCTGTTTGATGCTTCCTGGAATCAGAGATAAGATTTCTCATCTCTGTCTCTCTCTCTGTCTCTCTGTCTCTGTCTCTGTCTCTCTCTCTCTCTCTCTCTCTCTCTCTCCATAAGGCTCATTTGTATTGATGTCAGACACATGGAGGGGGGGAGGGGAGAGAGAGGGCAAAACCACGTCTTCCAATTTGGCCTTTAACCTTCGTAAGGGGGCTGGTGGTGGATCTGAAGCTGAATCAATGCAATGGAAGTGACATTTTGCAGTCAAATCAAATTAAATGGAAATGAAAGGGAAAAATTTGAGGTCCAACCTAAAGGCTGCTCCCTCTTGCCCGCCCCCCCCAGGTCATCGCCATGGCAACTAAATGCTACAAATGTGCTTGGTAAATCATTAACAAATTTGCAGGAAGCATGTCCAATCGAACATGATTGTGGTTTTTTTTTTTCCTTCTCTCTCTTCTTTTTTCTTCCTGTTACTAAACTTCACAGGTGCAGCCAGGAAGACCTGCCTGCCCTACGAGCCTCCCCTGGCAAAACAGAAGATTAAAAATACAATAAAATAACAAAACAAAAACAAAACTCGAGCCTTTGCACAAAACACAATGGAAAGGAAAGATGTGGTTACGTACAGTAAGAGGTACAAGGTTAATCTTCTCCTCGGCTACAAGACACGTCGAAAAGGCAACAACCCTTTGACAAGTTTGCTCAGCCAGGAACCGAGAGGGAAGAGGATTAAGAACCAGAATCCTATATATATATATATTTATATTTTTCCCAGCTTCTCTCCACTTCATCACTGATTCTTTTCAACTGTCCTTTTCATAGTCTAGAGCAGGGGTGTCAAACTCAATTTCATTGAGGGCCGCATTCAGGGCGGTGGTTCACCTCGAGGGGCCAGGTGGGCGTGGCTGACTGGGTGGGTGTGGCCAACTGGGTGGGCGTGGTCAGCTTGATGCCACGCCCCAAAGTGCTGGCATGTTTCCTCTTGGCATTGGGTAGACTGGGCCAAAGCGACGGAGGTAGACTGGGCCCCACGGGCCAGAGCCGACCACATTGTGAGCTGGATCTGGCCCATGGCAGAGGTGGTATTCAGCAGGTTCTGACCAGTTCTGGAGAACTGGTAGTGGAAATTTTGAGTAGTTCGGAGAACCAGCAAATACCATATCTGACTGGCCCCGCCCCCATTTTTTCTCCGCCTCCCGAGTCCCGGCTGATTGGCTGGGTCTTCTTTTATTGCCCTGCACAGGAGAACAGAGCTGGAAAGCAGGTTAGTGGGGTGGGGAGGAAAGGGGGATTTTGCAGTATCCTTTCCCTGCCACGCGCACCAAGCCACGCCCACAGAACCAGTAGTATTTTTTTTAATCCCACCACCGATCCACCGGCCTTGAGTTTGACACCCCTGGTCTAGAGTCCAGACAATCCTCAACTTATGACCAACTTTGAGACCAAGATGTTAAGCAAAGCAGTTGTTAAGCGACTTGTGCTTATATTTTTGTGCCATGGCTTGACCTTTTTTTGCCATGAATCACTACACTTGTTAAGTGAATCATCGGTCATTAAGCAAATCCAGTGTCTCCCATTGACTTTGCCTGTTGGAAGCCAACTGGGAAGATTACCAATGGCGACCACATGACCCCAGGAGGCTGGTTGCTAAGCACCCAAATTTTGATCACATGATGGCAACAATCTTAAGTTATAAGTCACTTTTTTTCAGTGCTAAACAAATGGTTGTAAATTGAGGACTACCTGTAATCTCACCCCCCCACCATCCCCACACAGATACACAAATCCAAATCCTTCTGAATGAATTTTGGGACATACCTGCCCATGCAGGAAGGAGAGGTAATTCCTGTCAACTCTGAAGCTGACCTGACCGAGGCCATTTTGAGGCTTCAGTGTTGCCACACTGGAGCTGAGAGATAGGGAGGGGGGAATAGACACAGTGAGGGTTTGTAGTCAAAACAAAATACTTTCTCCTGAGAACCAAGGTCATTTCCGCAGGTGGCTGAAGAGAGGAGGAGTGATGTTGCCAGAGAACTGGACAGGACCTTAATTGGATCATGCAACTGACCGTTTGGGAAAAGGGAGAAACTTTTACTTTTAATTAGGTGAAAACCGCAGGAATACTCAGAGTCGATTTTCACCAGCTTATGCCAATATGATATGTCCAATAAACCAATTCTTTGAGGAACCTACTTGCCTCGGAGCTCTGTTTGTTATGCATGTATTACTTGGAAGCCTGACAATACCTTTAAAAGGAGAAGAAAGCACAGATGTAGAAATGGTCCATCTGTGGGGTTAGGGCAGCACAGAAACAAGTCTTAACTTATGTCTATGGAGATTCTCAGTCATCCAGGTCATCGTTGTCCCAAAGGTGTTTTTTTTTCAAGAGGCAACTAGACTTTCTTTCTTTTTCTTCGAAGATGTTTCGCTTCTCATCCATTCCTCAGTTCTGACTGGATGGTGAGGAATGGAAGGATTTATATTCCTTGCAGACTTTAAAATTGAACAACCCCTCTCTCAACAGAGGAGGAGAGATACAACATCCTCTAACTCCCGTATACAACATACTCCTTTCAGCAGTTCCAAGAAGGCTCCACGCTCATTCGCACCACTCAAGTGACCCTGAGGATACAGATAAACCTCCAAGCGGCCTCAACGACCCTCTAAAAGAATGCAAATGACCAGCCATCTGCAAGGAATATAAATCCTTCCATTCCCCACCATCCAGTCAGACCTGAAGACGCTTCTGGGATGAGAAGCGAAATGTCTTCAAAGAAAAGCCAGGAAGTCCAGTTTCCTCTTGAAAAAAAATCACCTTTGGGACAAATCTTAATTTAAGGAGCCAGGGATGGTAGATTAGGGATTAGTAGGCATGGTCAGTCACAAAATGCCCATATCCCAAGGCAAGTGGGAGGTTAAGAAATACGAAATAAAATAAATAAATATTCAGGAAATCAATGGGTGCTTGCTAATTTTAGCCTGCCGCATCACAATTTTCCTAGCTACTAGATTAGTTCTCAATTTATGACAGGTTACTTAGTGACTCTTTAAAGGTACAACAAACCTACCTTGGGACTACCTATCACTGGAATTGAAGTTCGGTTGTGTCCCCACCCGACCCCAGCAGTCAGATGACTAAACTGGGTGCTCGGCTGTTAACTTGGAATCTGGCCATGTTTCCCATGGCCAGATTCCAAGCTAAATAAAAAAACAAAAACATAGTTGATAATATGCATTATTTATGGGAGAAAAGGCAATAAAATATTTATAGGAAACAAAAAAACATTATGCAAAGATTTCCAAACGCTTTCATGAAGTCTCTTGAAACCCGTAAAGTTTGCGGAAGCAACTTGTGAATCAGAGATGCTTGCAGTTTGACCAATGCTAATTCTAGGATAAAGGGAGGTGGTGGCTCAGTGGCTAAGACACTGAGCTTGTAGATCAGAAAGGTTGGCAGTTCGGCGGTTCGAATCCCTAGCGCCACGTAACAGAGCGAGCTCCCAGCTTCTGCCAATCTAGCAGTTCGAAAGCATGTAAAAATGCAAATAGAAAAATAGGGACCACTTGGGTGGGAAGGTAACAGCATTCCATGCGTCTTCGGTTGTTAATCATGCTGGGCACATGACCATGGAGACGTCTTCGGATAGTGCTGGCTTGTAATGGAGATGAGCACTGCCCCCTAGAGCCGGAAACGACTAGCACGTACGTGCAAGGGGAACCTTTACCTTTAATTCTAGGATCTTACCAATATATTGAAATGTGTGCCTAATATTTAGAATTGTACTGAAATCTGCCATTAATTCTCGGAGTCATCTTTCCATTTCTTTGGGCCAGGGTACAGGTGTCAATTCATCGCTGCAGGATGTTGGAGCTGTTTGACATTGACATAGTGGTTGCTTTTTCTCTACTATATTTTGACTTAGGGTTGACTCAGCTTTCCATCCTTCCAAGGTGGGTAAAACGAGGACCCAGATTGTTGGGGGCAATAGGCTGACTCTGTCAACTTCTTAGCTGTAAAGCACTGTGAAGCAGTACACAAGCCTAAATGCTATTGCTATAAATGCTACATTAAAATAAAAAAAACAAAATTGAAAAATATGCATACTGGTGCCCCCAAGTTAAGCTACCAATTTGCTACAGCAGCTCCTGTCCTCATTGTTACTCACTTAAGCTTCTGCAACCCAGAGTTGCCGTTAAAGACCACATAGAAGCTTCAACTGGTTCAAAATTAGTATGTCTAGTCTAAGGAAGAGAAGGACTAGGGATGACATGATAGCTCTGTTCCAATATTTGAAGGGCTGTCATAGAAGGGAGGGGGTCAATTTATTTTCCAGGACAAGAAGTAACAGGAAAGATAATTAAAGCCAGAAAGCAACAGCAGTAGACTTATATACCGCTTCATAGTGCTTTATAGCACTGTCTAAGCAGTTTATAAAGTCAGCATATCATTGCCAGCCATCTGGATCCCCATTTTACCAACCTTGGAAGGATGGAAGGCTGAGTCAACAACCTTGAGCTGGTCAGGATCGAACTCCTAACAGTGAGCCAAATTAGCCTGCAATACCACTATTCTAACCACAACGCCACCACAGCTCCAATCTCCAGATCCAATCTAGAACTCAGGAGAAATTTCCTGTCAGCGAGAACAGTTAATGAATGGAATGGCTTGCCTTCAGAAATTGTGGGTGGTTCCAACACTGGAGGATTTTAAGAAGAGTCTGGACAACCATTTATCTAGAATATATACAAACTAACTAACTAACTAACTAAATAGATAGATAGACAGATACAAACTCAAGGTAAACTGCTCCAAACTCGATGGCAGAAAATACAACTTCAGCCACAGAATGGTCAATGCCTGGAAAGCATTACAAGACTCTGTTGTTACAGCCGCAACCCCTCACAGCTTCAACTTCAAACTGTCACCGTGGACCTCACCCCATTCTTAAGAGGTCCTTAAAGGGGGCATGCATAAGTGCACCAACGTGCCTACCGTCCCTGTCTTACTGTCCCCAAGTACCTGTATTTACTTCCTTTGTTCTTGTTTGTGCTCATTCTTACACTTGTTATCTTGTACATGTTTGACAAACAAACAAACAAATAATAAAAGTGAATGGTATAGAGTCTTCTAAATCCTTAAGTATAAGGATTTAGGATATGACATCACTTAATTATTTTCTGTGGGTTTTGGTACTTTAGGTATTTGGGTTCTTGTATTATATATGTGCAAATATTTGTTAATGTTGATTTATAATAACGTAAAATTAGTTCATTTGGTCATGTTTCCTATCTACCTTGTGAGGCTGATATCAGTCTTGCAAATCTGAAAGGACAGTTCCCCCGCTGCCTTCTTTACGGTCAAAGAAGTAGGGAGGGTTTCTTCTTGTGAATGTTTTGCACCACCCACTATCAAGCTGTAGATTGTGCAGTCTCTTAGCTGACCATTCCCTTGGTGGCATCGCTTACCCCTTGTTTCCCGAGGCCTTCCCATATCCCATTAAAGACAGTGTTTATGGCAGGTGTTAATATCCCTTTATAATGCCCTGGTAAGACCACATTTGTGATATTACGTCCAGTTTTGATTCTGACAATATTTTTAAAAAGATATTGAAATGCTAGAAAGAATGCAGAGAAGAGCAACAAAGATGATTAGAGGACTGGAGGATAAAATATACGAAGAACGGTTGCAGGAATTGGGTATGTCTACTTTAATGAAAAGAAGGATTAGGGTGATATAATAGCAGTATTCTGATATTTCAAGGGCTGCCCCAGAGAAGAGGGAGTCAAGCTATTCTCCAAAGCACCTGAAGGCAGGACAAGAAGCAATGGACGGAAACTAATCAAGGAGAGAAGCAATCTAGAACTAAGGAGAAATTTCCTGACAATTAGAACAATTAATCAGTGGAGTGACTTGCCTTCAGACGTTGTAGGTACTCCAACACTGGAAGTTTTTACAAAGAGAATGGACAACCATTTGTCTGAAAGTGTACAGTGCTTCCTGCTTGAGCAGGGGCTTGGACTAGAACACCTCCAAGCTCGCTTCTAACTCTGTTTGTCTATTATACCATTACCTATTATGATGGACAGTACCTATTACAAAGGAGGTGATGTGATGGATTATAGTGAAGCAGAAGTTCCCAGGAAGAAGGGATCATATTCGAGTGGGGGTAGGCTATACCACTGTAAGTTTTTAAGAAGAAATTGGGCAACTATTTATCAGGAATGGTCTCGGCCAAAGGTCTTCAAATTTGGCAAGTTTCAGCCATGTGGACTTCAACTCTCAGAATTCCTGAGCTAACATGACTGGAGGAGGAATTCTGGGAGTTGAAGTCCATAAGCCTTAAAACTGTCAAGTTTGAAGACTTCTGGTATAGGGCCTCCTGCTTGGGCAGTGGGTTGGACTAAAAGACCTCCAAGATCCCTTCCAACTCTGTTATTCTGTTGTTATTCTGTTAAGAAGCAGCAGGGCCCAGAACTGGATTGGAGACAGAGGAAGAGAGTTGTGATGATCTGGGACGTGGCACAAAGGCAACACAGTCAAATAAGCAAGAAGAGACCCTTTATTATCTCCAACTTTGCCCCCAATGTCCAGGTTACCTTCGGCTGGAGGAAAAACTCTCCCAGGAACAGCCTTTAAGTGGAGGAAATTCAGTCCAAAAACAAAATACATACAAACTGTAACTTAAAATCCAAACAAACCACGCTGCAGTAATTAACTTGACAGGACAGGAGAAGGAATTGCAGACTTGAAAGCACAGCAAAACACATACAGTTGGGAAGACGCCAGGAACCTAGATAAGCCTGTGAAGGGAATGAAGGGAATCAGGGCCCTTTCCTCTCCTGTAAGCCACACAACTCATGTTGCTCCCTTCTCCGTTCCTCCCTGTGTGACCTAGGATGAAGAGGGGGTGGGCCTGGGTCTTCCTCCGAATTCCCTCTCCCTTGCTCCACCTCTTCCCTGCTCTGCCCAGGCAGACTGTGCCCTCCCCCAGTTTTTCCTACAGCCAACGGAGCCACATTCCCAGTCCCTGTCAGCTGCTTGGCCTCCTCCTCCTCCGAATCAGATTACAACAGGGGCATGACAGAGTTTAGAATAGCCACTCCCTAGAATCTCCCAGAGTACATCCATTCAAATGACAATAATATAGATTTAGTCTGGCAAGATTCTGTCACTTAGCCATGAGCAAATAAAATTAGATTGTTATATGTCATTGGTGGACTGGGCCAGATATCTATATAGTCAATGAAAGGATGAGTATTCTGCTCATTTGAAAAGTCAGTAATATTAGAGCTGAATCACACAAGGATGCCATAATTGTTCGGCTGTTGTTAACAGGATGGAGTTTTCTTGAAAACTGGAAGAAACAAATCGAGTCAGTTAAATCACTTTTAATAACTTAAAACGCGGTGTTACTCATTAAGAAACAAAAATAATGCGTTCTGAACCCATCAATCAGAAATGGGACATCACAAAGCGCCATTAATCTGTTTGTTCATTAAGTTACCAAAAAAATAATAAAAAATAAAAAATAAAACGGAAAGGAAGGGAGGAGGAGGGAAAGAAAGCCCAATCTTCAATGTTTCTATCATGTCAGCTGGCACCAAACCATATGCAATTTAGTGCAACTACAAAGGGAAACCCAGAGTGTATAATGGCAGGATTTTTGATCGCGCTAATTAACAGCCATTTTGTTTAAAATAAACAGATATGACTCTAATTGCCTCTTTTACATAAGAAAGGGAAGATCTTAAAAGTAAACGCATTCCAAAAGAAAAAAAGAAAAGAAAAGAAAAGTGGGGGAAGGTGATCAGCGGACCAGAACGGATAAGATCAAAGCGATGCTTTCTCAGGCTGATCAGCAGGCGCTTTTGAAAGGAGATGGAGAGAAGTTTGCACTGTTGCTCAGGACAGTCTGCAGGCCAGGAAAAGAAAGACAAGGTAACAAACAGCAAAGAGCTCCCCCTCCCTCAACCTAGAACAGTGTTTTTAATCTTAGCACCCGATTTCCAAAGGTGAAAAAAAATAAAACTTAATTCCTGGGGGACAACTTGCCTTTCTTTGAAATGGTCTCCTCTTGAATTTCTTCCAGAGGTAGGTATGTAGGTAGGCAGGCAGGCAGGCAGGCAGGCAGGCAGGCAGGCAGGCAGATATAGATAGATAGATAGATAAATAGATAGATAGATAGATAGATAGATAGATAGATAGATAGATAGATAGATAGATAGATAGATAGATAGATAGATAGATAGACTGACAGACATTTCAGTGTTTCTCAACCTCAGCAACTTTAAGATAAATGGACTTCAACTCCCAGAATTCCCCAGCTAGTAGTATTCCAGTATTTGAGGGGCTGCCACAGAGAAGAGGGGGTCATCTTATTTTTCTACAAAGCACCAGAGGGCAGGACAAGAAACAATGGCTGGAAACTAATAGTGAAGAGAAGCAACCTGGAATTAAGGAGAAACTTCCTAACCGTGACGACAATTAACCAATGGAGCAACTTGATTTCAGAAGTTGTGGGTGCTTCTTCATCACTGGAGGTTTTTAGAAAAGTCTAGACAGACATTTATCTGAAATAGTATAAGTTCTCCTCAAAGGTCCCTTCCAGCTCTGTTCTATTCTATTCTATTCTATTCTATTCTATTCTATTCTATTCTATTCTATTCTATTCTATTCTATTCTATTCTATTCTATTCTATTCTATTTTCTATTCTATTCTATTTCTATTTCTATTTCTATTCTATTCCATCTGTTCCTGTTTCTATTCTATTCTATTCTATTCTATTCTATTCTATTCTATTCTATTCTATTCTATTCTATTCTATTTCTATTTCTATTTCTATTTCTATTTCTTCTATTTCTATTTCTATTCTATTCTATTCTATTCCTATTTCTATTTCTATTCTATTCCATCTGTCCCTGTTTTTATTCTATTCTATTCTATTCTATTTCTATTTCTATTTCTATTTCTATTTCTTCTATTTCTATTTCTATTTCTATTTCTATTTCTATTCTATTCTATTCTATTCTATTCTATTCTATTCTATTCTATTCTATTCTATTCTATTCTATTCTATTCTATTCTATTCTATTTCTATTTCTATTTCTATTATTTCTATTTCTATTTCATTCCACTCCACTCCACTCCACTCCACTCCACTCTATTCCATCTGTTCCTAGGTCTATTCCATTTTATTCCATTCCATTCCGTGATCTTGAGAACGGGGGCTCCAGTCAGCCACCCAGGCGCTGAGCCTGGACCTCTTGATGGTGTTAATACTATTTCATTCCTTCCTCCCAGCCACCTGGGGAGCAGAACTGAAAAGTGGCCTCCAGCTATTTCTGAGAAAAACCACATTGCTAGCAAAGCTCATTTATTACACAGAGTCTGTGCAGCTCC
This sequence comes from Notechis scutatus, assembly GCF_049901735.1. Classification (NCBI taxonomy): domain Eukaryota; kingdom Metazoa; phylum Chordata; class Lepidosauria; order Squamata; family Elapidae; genus Notechis; species Notechis scutatus. Next base: position 72,458,029 of record NC_142014.1, on the reverse strand, counting down.
TCTGAAAGGCACTTAAGGTAAGCCTAGAGAAAAGATGTGTCTTAGTCCAAGGGAAGACAGACGAGGGAGCAGTTAATTTGGGAACTGGGCTGCAGTTAAGGAATTGATTGATTTGGCCCACCCACCCTCCAAAAAACCCACATATCCCCTTGCACCTTACAGAATTCTTTTCAAGTGGTTTTAAAAGCAGGTACGTAGAGCATTTTTAATACAGGAAGTCCTCAACTTACAACAGTTCATTTGGTGACTGTTTGAAGTGACTCATGGCCGTTTTTCACACTTATGCCTATTGCAGCATACCCAAGGTCATGTTCAGATGCTTGGCAACTGACTCATATTTAGGATGGTTGCAGCGTCCTAGGATCACATACAGTAAGGAGTAAGGAATAAGAGGTGATTGGCCCCTCCCATAAGACATAAAGGAGGAGCAAAGGGACATGAGCCTTTGCAGGAAGCAACTTTGTTCGTTCTGATCGGTTTAATATCTGAAGCTCCATGTTGACTTTGTGCTCTGCTTGGCCTTGTACAGCTATTTGGCAATTTAGTCGTTGGCAGCAGTTCAGGGAGATAAAAGTGGGTGCTTATCAGCCTTATCTCAAACAACTGTGGCAAACTTGGGTTGGACTATTATAAACTGTTTGGGACTCATTACGGGCTGTGAATGCATATAATTCACAGCCATTGAAATAAAACAAAAGGTTTTTGGGACTAGCGTGTGTTTGTTACTGTCTCAGGAAGCCTTGGTCACAACACATGTTATGAAAAAAAAATCAGATTTGATGGTTGTTGGCTGTTGTCCCAACCACCAATCATGTATACCAACAACTGCAAAATGGTGAAATTTTCACAGTTTGCCAACACCAAGATCATTTTTCTGCAAATCCAAAAACTTTTTTGCTTAATCCCTATTAATCCCTATTCCATGATAGAGACTCAAAATTCTGATTCTGATTTATCTATTAGGTTGAGCAATCAAATACAGGTAGTCTTCAATTTAGGATCACAACTGAGCCCCAAAATTGTGAAACCCATTGTTAAGTGAGCTTTGTCCTATTTTGCAACCTTACTTGTTACATTTATTAAGTGAAACACTGTGGCTGTTAAATTAGTAAGATGGTTGTTAAGTGAGTCTGGCTTCCCCATTGACTTTGCCTGTCAGAAGGTCACAAAAGGGGATCACATGATACCAGGACACTGCAACTGTCATAAATATGAGCCAGTTGCCGAACATCTGAATTTTGATCACGTGACCATGAAGATGCTGTAACAATCATAAGTAGTGGTGGTTGTTGTGGTTAGCTGGCAGCAGGGGCAGACGGCTGAGGAGAGCAAGGACTCAGATGAGGGGCCAGGAACATTAGGGAGTGGACAGTTGCCTTCAGAGATTGTGGGGGCTGGCAGCAGCGATGAGGAGGTTCCCGAGGAGCCTGTGCCAAGTGTGCGTGCACACAGGATTGCTCGCAGGAAAGAGCAGCTGCAGCAGCACGGGTGACTCGGGAGTAAGGCTGCAAGGTAACGGCTCCTCCTTTAAGAAGATAAAAGCCAGCTGTGAATGGGACGTTCTTTGCAGGAAGCAAAAACGTTTTGAAACTCCAGCCTTGTGGACATTGCAGTATCTTAAGTTGGTATTTGAAGACTCTTGTGTTGTAAAATATTTCTTATCTGTTATTCTTGACAGCCTCGCACAGTTTTGGTGAGGCTTGTGCTTATCAAAGTTAATTAGTTTGCAGCAGCAGCCTTTTAACCGGGGATTCGTAAGAATCATTAAAAGGTTTCTGTTCCCTTTGGTTCGTATTTGTTTTATTGGAAAAGGGTTTGGGTCAGAACAGTGGTATACTACTAGGGGTGGGATTCAAATTTTTAACAACCGGTTCTGTGGGCATGGCTTAGTTGGTGGGCGTGGCTTGGTGGTCATGTTATTGGCTGGGTGTGGCCAACTCAATATCACTCACATCGAGGCACCATCTCCTCACCTAGCCTCTCATGACTGTGGGGATGCTACAACAGTCGTAAGTGTGAAAAATGGTCATAAGTCGCTTTTTTCAGTGCCATTGTAACTTTGAATGGTCACTCCACACAAGCAAAGTACCAGCAAAGGAGGGGAAAAAAACTCCAGAGATGTTCCTGAGACAGGAAGTCTAGTCCTGCCAAGAATGTAATAAGGGTTAACGGAGAGGCAGTTTCTGTAAGCAACACCAGAATGTTTCCTTCCTGCCTTCCTTACAGGATTAGGCCAGTAATTTCTTCTAACAACCGGTTCTCTGAACTGCTTAGAATGTTAACAATGGGTTCTAGCGAATAGGTGCAAACTGGTAGAATCCCACCCCTGTATACTACCGGTTTGGACTGGTTCGGTCTAGCCGGTAGTAAAAAAAGCCTCCAACGATCAGCGGAGAGGAGGAAAAAAGCCTCGACAATCAGCTGAGAGGAAAAAGAAGAGAAAAGCGCAAGATCAGCCCTCCCACCTGCTCCTGTGTTTTTCTCTTCTTTATCCTCCCAGCTGATTGGCACTGCAGGCCTCAGCTAGTGTGGGGTAAGCTGCACTCAATCACCGAACCAGTAGTGGAACAGGTAGGATCCCACTGCTGGTCGAAAGGGTGAAAATTGATCATAAGTCACTCTTTCCAGTGCCGTTGTAACTCTGAACGGTCACTAAACGAACTGTTGTAAGACAAGGACTATGTGTAAACAGCTTGTCTGAAAATTTCTGCTCTCTTTCCCCATCATTTAGAGATATTTCTACTTGTTGCAGAATACCTTATGCCACCAGACTCGAAATTCTAGACCTAGAAAACCTAGAACTACGCCACCTTCGGTTCGATCTAAGTATAGTATATAAAATCATACATTGCAATGTCCTATCGGTCAACAAGTACTTCAGCTTCAACCATAACAATACAAGAGCACACAATAGATACAAACTCAAGGTACAAACTTGCCTTTCAGGAAAAAAAAATACGGAAAGGAGGTACAATGGAATAAAATCAATGCACTGTCTGCATTCAAAGGGAACTGTGCGCAAATCCTCAGCCCAAACTCCGTCCCATACCATCTGCTGCTAGAATTTCTAACCAACTTTCAGAGAACTTTTAGCCATAAAAAGTTGGCCTGTGCAGAAGAAAAAACAGCAGATGACGTCCCAGGTCTTGGATATGCATAAGGAAGCTCCCCCCCAGTGACAAAGTGACAAAGGCAGCCATGCCCATGAACCAGAATGCAGAATTTGACCTCATGTTCCCTAATACCCTGCTGCCAAAGTAGCATATTTAATAGCATAGCAAGACTTTATTTTTTTAAAAGAAAAATAAGAGCACCGAAAGAAGTCACCAATTAGAGCATCTTTGACACAACAGACAAATAAATACATACATTGCATATTTATGCACAGCACGAGATAGATATGTAACAGAATAACAGAGTTGGAAGGGACCTTGGAGGTCTTCTAGTCCAACCCCCTGCTCAGACAGGAAACCCTATAACCGTGATGGCAAACCTATGCCACGCATGCCGGAAATGGCATGCAGAACCATTTCCCCCGGGACATGGGAGCTCACCCGGAAGAGCCCCACTGCACATGTGCACACACCGCGACGCCCAACAACTGATTGTAAGGTATCTGGCGTGCATACGTGGGGGGGGGGGGCGCAGGAGACATGTGCGCATGTGCAGAGATGCATAGCACACGCTGGGGGTCACAGGCACATGTGCATAGACGCGCACCACGCAAAGGGATCGTGTACGCATGTGCAAATGGATGGCGCATGGGAGTGATCATGTGCGCATGCACAGAGGCACGCAGGGCATGAGAGTGATCTCACCCGCATGCGCAGATGTGCGGTGCGTGGCAAAGGGAATTGCGCACACGCAGGCGCAGGCACACGGTGCTGCGAGAGGATCACGCACGCACGAGCAGGGGGTGTGTGGGGGCAGCATGCATTGCCTTCTGGGTGCTGGCACGTGAGCACGAGCGCATGCGCAATTATCAGCACGGGAGCCGAAAAAGGTTTGCCACCACTGCTCTAGAATAGAATAGAATAGAATAGAATAGAATGCAATGGAGTGGAATGGAGTGGAGTGGAATGGAATAGAATAGAATAGAATAGAATAGAATAGAATAGAATAGAATAGAATAGAATAGAATAGAATAGAATAGAATAGAATAGAATAGAATAGAATAGAATAGAATAGAATAGTTTATTGGCCAAGTGTGACTGGACACACAAGGAATTTGTCTTGGTACAAATACTCTCAGTATACATAAAAGAAAAGATACATTCATTAAGAGTCAAGAATCATAAGCTACAACATGTAATGATAGTCATAGGGTACAATCAGCAATCAAATCATACTAGGAAACAGTCAATACAAATCGTAAGGATACAAGCAACAAAGTTACAGTCATACAGTCACAAGTGGAAGGGGAAGGGTGATAAGGAGTGATGAGAAGATTAACAGTAATAGTGCACACTTTGTAAATAGTTGAACAGTGTTGGGGGAATTATTTGTTTGTAATCATTTCAGACAAAGGGTTGTCCAATCTCTTTGTAAAAACTTCCAGTGTTGGAGCATTTACAACTTCTGGAGGCAAGTTGTTCCACTGATTAATTGTTCTAACTGCCAATAAATTCCTCCTCAGTTCTAGGTTGGACCTGATTAGGAACCACCTAGGAGAGATTCGGAGAGATCTAGGTTGGATCTCCTTGATAATGTAGCTATTGGGTTGGCTTTGTGAATTCCCAATAAATTCTGAACAATTTTAATTATGAATAAATTCTGAAAATTGTAAAGGTATCTATCGAGGTTTGATAGCAATATGTCACCAGAATTGGGCATCTGGCAGAGAAAGAGGCTATTTTAAGTGGCAAATATCAAGGAGTTGGCAATAGTGGTAAAATAGGTAAGTATCTGATATTAATACAGTTGAGAAAGTCCAGAAATATTTCACAAGAAGAGTTCTCCACTCCTCTACTCGTTTCAGAATACCTTATGCCACCAGACTTGAAATTCTAGACCTAGAAAACCTAGAACTACGCCACCTTCGGTCCGATCTAAGTATAGTATATAAAATCATACATTGCAATGTCCTATCGGTCAACAAATACTTCAGCTTCAACCATAACTATACAAGAGCACACAATAGATACAAACTCAAGATAAACTGCACCAAACTTGATTGCAGGAAATACGACTTCAGCAACAGTGATCAATGTCTGGAATACTCTACCCGACTCTGTGGTTTCTTCCCCAAACCCCAAAAACATTAACCTTAGACTGTCTACTATTGATCTCAGCCCTTTCCTAAGAGGTCTGTAGGGGGCGTGCATAAGCGCACCAACTTGCCTACCGTCCCTGTCCTATTGTTTCTTTTGTTTTTCTTATATGTATCCATTTCATGTATCCATAACTATGTTTATACTTATACCTATTATCTTGTAAGCGATTGACAAATAAAATAAATAAAAAACAAATATGGAAGATAGGGGCATGCATAAGCGCACCAACGTGCCTACCGTCCCTATCTTAATGTTCCCTTTTATTCATATCTATTTCATGTATCAATAATCATGTTTATACTTATATTATCAAATGCATGCTTGACAAAATAAATAAAACAAATAAATAAAAATAAATAAACAACATTAGATGGGCCATACAACTCTTTAATCATCTTCATATGTCTCCACCATCAAGTATGATGGAGTAGATCATTTCATTCATAAAACAGGAGTAAGATTCATCTCCTCAGCTGCTCAGTTTTTATATACAGAATTATTGATACCACTGATGAGAATTGTCCATCAGTGGCTTCAGATCTTTTCCATACCATCGATCTGTTCCTTTTGGGATAGTTTGCCATTTGTATAAAACATAAGGTTAGCAAGAGCACTTAGACATATACCACTTCACAGTGCTTGACAGCCCTCTCTAAGCAGTTAACAGAGTCAGCCTATTGCCCCAACAATCTGGGTCCTCATTTTACCCAACTCAGAAGGATGGTAGGCTGAGTCAATCTCGAGCCTGGTGAGATTCAAACTGCCAAATTGCAGGCAGCCGGCAGTCAGCAGAAGTAGCCTGTAGTACTGCACTCTAACCACTGTGCCACCATGGCTCTAAAGCTCCTAAAGATCCATTCCATGACCAGTAGTTTTTGTCCTTATGGGGAAGATCAGAGATGGGGTCTCTTTTTCTGATGGACCATGCTACATTCCAGCCCACTGAAAAATCCTTAACAATTTCCTTCTAAGTCCCGAACCAACTCTCCAACCTAAACAGGTGAAGCAACTTGTTTCAGAAGAAAAACTGGAAGACAACAGGAAGTGCTACTTGAATGTCACAGGAGGACTTTTTAAGAAGTGTGGTGCAGAAGGACACGACCTAGACTTTCTGTTGAGTCAGCAGTGCCCAAGAACATGCTGCCAGTTGGTCTTCCCAAGACACAGCTTGGCCTCAAATGACCCAGACATCATTCCCTACCGAAAAGAATTGCTTGGTGACCTAATCCACATTACAGTATTCAAGGATGACAGCTTTATGCAGTCATAAAAGTTTTATGCAGGAGACATTCCGTGAAAGATATGGAAGCAGGGAGGAGCTGTGACTTCAGTTCTCCCCCAAATCTATGAACAATTCCCTGCAGGCATTTGAGCTTTCAGATTCACTTTAGTTAATACCCTGCTGGTCTTGTCAATGACTGTTTTTCACCCTCGGTCAAAAAGGGGTGCATGTGTTTTTTACATGTCTGTTACAATTCACTTCTTTTCTGTCCCAAAAATCAAGATCCTGGCAAAGAGGTGAGCAGATCAACTGTTGGGTTGAGGCTTCCCAGCTGGCTGGATCAGCTGTTAAAACTATCACTGTTCCTGCCAACTGAGGCCTTTCGTGCCTGCGGGAGCCAGTTTTCAACCTCCTGTATGAACAAACCTTTAGTAACCTATAAATAAAAGGCACAGTATATCCAATGGAGTCCTTATTAGACAGTTAGGGAAGCATTGAAGAGCAAAGAAGGTAAAACAATTATCATGAAAAGGAGTTAGCCGCAGGAAGGCCAGCTGGGTGACTTTGGGCCAATCATCAGGAGGCTGTGAGTTCTAGTCCTGTATTAGCCATGAAAACCAGTTGGGTGACCTTGGGCCAATCACCAGGAGGCTATGGGTTCTAGTCCTGTATTAGACATGAAAGCTAGCTGGGTGACCTTGGGCCAGTCACCAGGAGGCTGTGAGTTCTAGCCCCATCTTAGACACAAAGGCCATATGAGTGACTTTGGGCCCATCACCAGGAGATAGTGAGATCTAGGTCTGCCTTAGGCATGAAAGCCAACTGTGAAGATTTTGAGCCAGTCATTCTCTCTCACCATTCTCTCTCAACCCAACCCACCTCACACCTCACCTTACTGTAGAGAAAATAGGAGGAGGAAGGAATATTGGGTAGTCGCCCACCTTTAGTTATCTATAAAAATAATAAATTTGGGATATAAATTAAAATAACGGACTAAGTGGAATGAAACCATGCTGCTGAATTTCACCTACTATCAAGCAGAGAAAATCAAGGGTCCTGGCAGTTCAAATGGATTTATAGGTTTGTTGCATGTTAATGTTCTCTACATGAATCTGAACTATTAACGGTCAAAGCGAACTGGCGATAGATAAAGAGTCAATGGAATTCAATGAGGGCTGGATTTAAATCTCTTGTGAAAGGACTCAAGACTGATGATGCATTTGACGCCTCCCTCGGGTTCAGCTTGGTCATCTCCTACACCAAAAGTGGCTTGAGGAAATTCCGAGGACAATACAAAATAGATTCAGAAGCTGCCCGTCCTTGCTTCCAGGCATTCTGTACAATCTATCACAATGTTTAGTTTGCCGCTTTCTCAGCCTGCCACAAACGAGAAACCATATGCCTCATAGCCCTGTCCACCAGCAGAAGAAATGGGGAAATACACACTATGACAAAGAGGTTTGTTCATTTAACTCACTGAAGCTATTTACCTGCAATTCTATTTAGTTCACTGTGAATGAAATGCCCATTTAGCTCTTCAAAATGCAATCACAAATCTCAACAGCACATAAATGCGGTTCACTCTCTCTGTTCCCCATTTCTAACTGGCTTATAAGAATCTCTTATGCTCCTTCTTGCCTCTCCAATTTTTCTCCAACCCTGTCTCTTCTTCCTTCTTTCCCTACAGGCAAATTCCATCCTTGTCACAAAAAGGCTGAACCCATTATCTAGAACACTTGAAGATGTATAGACTTCAACTCCCAGAATTCCCCAGCCAGCATTCTGGGAGCTGAAGTCCACACATCTTCAAGCAGACAAGGTTGAGAATCACTGTTCTAGAACGCTGGATCCTCAGCTAGAACCAATGCTTCACCCTGGCTGTTTCTGGCTCGTGGCAATATAAGGTTTTTTTTTTTTTAAAAAAAAGAAAGTAAGCCAAAATGGGGAATTCCCTTCCAACCCTTGGATTCCTCTCCATTTTTAAAACAAGGTTGACGTTTCGTATTGGGGGAAATGCTGAGCAGGAGGGCCTGTTATATTTTTAAACCAACAAAGGAAAATTACTCTACTTGCCCTAGTTGGGTTAAATCTAAAGACTAGGAAAAAGACATTATGCTTGCAATCACAACCCTGCAGCCAGGGGTGGGGTTCTACTGGCATGGACCGGTTCAGGCGAACCGGATTTTTAAGTTACAGCCGGTTCGCTGAACCAATATTTCAACCGACTGGCTGGCCCCACTCCTCCCTCCCGTCCCCTCCCAGGAGTCTCCACGTGGCCCATTTTCGATGGGGGTAAGTGCAGGGTCCATGCGGAGGCTGTGCGACGGGGAAAAACAGGCCTTCTGGAAGTCTGGAAACAGGCCTGTTTCCAGCTTCCGAAGGGCCTCCAGAGCCCGGGGAGGCCATTTTTGCCTCTGGACTCTTGGGAGGGCAAAAGATGGCCTTTCTGGAAAAACCGGAAGTGGCAAAACAGGCCTATTTCCGGCTTCTGGTGGGCCTCCAGAGCCCAGGGAGGCCATTTTTGCCTCTGGACTCTTGGGAGGGCAAAAAAATGGCCTTTCTAGAAAAACCGGAAGTGGCAAAACAGGCCTGTTTCCAGATTCCGGAGGGCCTCCAGAGCCCGGGAGGCCATTTTGCCTCTGGACTCTTGGGAGGGCAAAAAATGGCCTTTCTGGGAAAACCGGAAGTGGCAAAACAGGCCTATTTCCAGCTTCTGGTGGGCCTCCAGAGCCCGGGGAGGCCATTTTTGCCTCTGGACTCTTGGGAGGGCAAAAAAATGGCCTTTCTAGAAAAACCGGAAGTGGCAAAACAGGCCTATTTCCGGCTTCCGGTGGGCCTCCAGAGCCCAGGGAGGCCATTTTTGCCTCTGGACTCTTGGGAGGGCAAAAATGGCCTTTCTGGAAAAACCGGAAGTGGCAAAACAGGCCTATTTCTGGCTTCTGGTGGGCCTCCAGAGGCTAGGGGAGGCAGTTTTCACTCTCCCAGAGGCCTGGGGGAGGCCTCTGGACCCTTGGGAGGGTGAAAAAGGCCTCCCCCGGCTCTGCAGGCCCACCAGAAGCCAGAAACAGGAAGTTCCAGTAGGCCCTGCTCACCCTGGCCCCGCTCACCCAGCAACCAGGGAGCGAACCGGTTGCTGGGATGTTTGAATCCCACCCCTGCCTGCAGCCTCCTTTCTTCTCTGTTCTTGCCTAATCAATAGCCCTGTCTCACGCTCTTCATCTCATCTGATGTAAAACAGGGGAAGGGAATTATGCATTTGTGGTTCCACCAAGCTGCTTCAGTTATTTATTTGAAATTTTGGGGCGCTGCCATGTAGTCAAGCATAAAAAAAGGTGGAGATCAATTGTGGTCATAGGTTGAGGATTACCTATAATATGTAGTTTCTCCCCCTTCTGCTCTCTGCCAGGCCAGGGGTCCTATGGACAACCTCCACAACTAGAGATAAACTACAGGTAGTCCTTGACTTACCACCACAATTGAGCTGAAACTTTGTGTTGCTAAGCGAAACGTTGGTTAAGTTTTGCCCCGTTTTGCAACTTTTCTTGCCACAGTTGTTAAGTGAATCGCCGCAGTTGTTAAATTAGTAGTATGGTTGTTAAGTGAACTTGGCCTCCCCTTTGACTCTGCTTGTCGAAAGGTCTCAAAAGATGACCCTGGGACACTGCAACCTTCATAAATATGAGTTGCCAAACTTCTGAACTTTGATCACATAACCACGAGGATCGTAACTGAAAACTGGTCGTAACTGTGAAAAACTATCAAAAGTCACTTTTTTTAGTTCTGTTATAACTTTGAATGGTCACAAAACAAACGCTTGTAAATTGAGAACTACCTATAAATAGCCCCGGTCTTTTCACAAGTAAGTGGAACAGCTACTTCCATTCACTTAATCATGATTCTACATTGCACCAATGCTCACCTGAATTACTTCCAGTGAAAAAAACACAACTGAATCTCACTTCATGCCATTATTCCTGTGTTGTTTCCTAAAGAGAAGAACAAAAGTAGCCCTACTTTCTGCTACCCTCGGTGTTAATACAGTGTACCTCAGCCAAGCTAAGCCCCATTTGGCAACTTGCACCATGAATCCTGCAAGGATTGTTTCCACGGGTGGGCTTCAAATAATTTAACAACCGTTTCTCTGCCTGATTGCTGGGTGGGCACGGCTATGGTGGGTGTGGCCTGGTTGACCTCCTGAACAGCCCTGGGAGTGAAAATGAGCCATGGGGGGGAGCCATTTTCACCCTCCCCAGCAGAGGTGGGATTCAAATTATTAACAACCAGTTATGTGGGGCGTGGCTTAGGTGGTGGGCATGGCTTGGTGGTCATGTGACTGGCTGGGCATGGCTTGGTGGTCATGTGACTGGCTGGGCATGGCCAACTCAACATCACTCACATCGAGGCACGCATCTCATGACTGTGGGGATGCTGCAACAGTCATAAGTGTGAAAAATGGTCACAAGTCACTTTTTTTCAGTGCCATTGTAACTTTGAATGGTCGCTCCACACAAGCAAAGTACCAGCAAAGGAGGGGAAGAAAAACTCCAGAGACATTCCTGAGACAGGAAGTCTAGTCCTGCCAAGAATGTAATAAGGGTTAACGGAGAGGCACTTTTTGTAAGCAACACCAGAATGTTTCCTTCCTGCCTTTCTTACAGGATTAGACCAGTAATTTCTTTTAACAACCGGTTCTCTGAACTGCTTGTTAACAACCAGTTCTAGAGAATAGGTGAGAACTGGTAGAATCCCACCCGTGCTCCCCAGGCTCCGGAGGCTCTCTGGAAGCCAGAAATGGACACATTTCCGGCCTTCCAGAACTTCCACGTTCTGAAACCTCCATGGGCTATGGAGGCTCTCTGGAGGCCCCTTTTTCACCCTCCTCAAGCCTCTGCGGGGGCCCTGCACTTACCTGCAATCCAAAATGGGCCATGTGGGGACTCCTGGGAGGTGTGGGGCAGGATGGATGAGACCAACCAGGCATAAGGTTTGTCGGTTCACTGAACTGGCCATAGAATTAACAACCCGTTCGCCTGAACTGGTGTGAACCAGTAGCAGCTGACCCCTGATTGTTTCCCATTCCAGACAATAAAAGCATAATATTAAATTAAATCACAATTTGCTGTCCGTTCACGGTATCGAAGCTGGATTGTTCATTGAATAGGAGAAGAAAATGGAGACCTTTGAGATGTTGCTGAAATGAACCCATGACCTTTTAATGTTGGCCATGCTTAGTTGGATATGTTGAAGTTATAATGCAGCATCTATGAGAAGATCAGAGGTTTCCCGCCTTTGTTCTACCAGTAGGATAGGCTCTGGAGATCTGGTGTGACCACATGAACTCAGGATTCATTCCATAATATTGTTGATGTTGGATTTTACACTCTGCCTCACTTTCGAACCCCATTAACATACATGTGTATAAGGGGGCGTTTGTTTCTTTCCCAACGCCTTTCCAGTAGGGGTAACTAGAATAGGAAAACAAAACACTTATGCCTTAAAAAATAATACACTGTTTAAGCTGACAACTCTTTCCTAGAAAGACAGCTTCTTTTAAATCTTCTGCTCTGTCAGGAAACCAGGAGGAAGGGAGACACTTACAAATAAATCACTTAATAGCTTTCCTTGGTTTTTTGTTGTAACATCTTAACAACTCTGTGTTTTATTTGCTCTCCCACACAGTTTACCTAGCAAATAACAAAGCACATTGTCTCCCTGAAACACAAGACAAATCGACTCTGTGCTTGGTAATGATCACCAAGCCTTGGTAATGATCTCCAGGGAGAAAGAGAGAGAGAGAAAGAAAGAAAGAGGCAGAGAGAGAGAGGGAGAGAGAGACAGAAAGAGAGAAATAGAGAAAGAAAGACAGGGAGAGACAGGGAGAAAGAGAGAGAGAAGGAGACAGAGAGAAAGGCAGAGAGAGGAAGACAGAGGAAGACAGAGACAGAGAGAGGAAACAGAAAGAGAAAAAGAAAGAAAGACACACAGAGAGAGAGAAAGACAGAGAGAGGGGGGAAAGAGGGAAAAAGACAGAGAGGGAGACATAGACAGAGATAGGAAGAGAGAGAGACAGAGAAAGAGAGAGATAAAGAAAGACAGAGAGACAGACAGGAAGACAGGAAGAGAGAGAGAGGAAGACAGAAAGAGAGAGAGGAAGAGAGAGAGGGAGAGAGAGAGGGAGAGAGAGAGAGAGGAAGACAGACAGAGGAAGACACACAGAGAATTCACAGAGAAAAAGACAGAGAGGGGGGTCAGAAAAACAGAAAGACAGAAGGAAAATGTAGTTACACATTAAAGCAGGAGGCATGATGCTGATAAAGTATATTTATCATGTTAATCTACAGTTTATCTTCTGGGCAAGTTACTAAAAAGGTCATTTGCTTTTCATGGCAAGTGTTGAAAACAGTTTACACTGAGGGTCCGACTTAAGGAACCATGTCCCTACCTTGGGGCCTACAATGACCTTTCAGCACTGACAAGAAAGGAGCTCTAAAACTCTTGCAGGGAGGGAAGCGGTGATGTTTTAAGGGGCCACCAACACAACCACAACCACAACCCCTACCACCTCCACCCACTCCACCTGTTCTCCCCATTTTCGACTCACCCTTTCAGTACAAAACATTTTGTGACAAGGAAATGGGCCATGGAGTTAACACACTTCACTTGAGAATGCTACATATTTTTGCTCCCGGTGGTTTCATCTACTCCTGAGCCTTTTATTCGGCAATATGAGAGGGGAATGGCAGTAACAACCGTAAAGGAACAGTTTCTGTGGTTCTTCTGTGGCTCTAAAGGTCTCTTCGCATGTTCAAGAAATCCTGGCAAATTTGCAAATCTTCTCCAACCTGTTGATGCATTTGGACTACAATACCCTCAATTTCCAGCCAGCATGGTCATCGGTTTTATAACCTCCCACTCCAAAGATCATGGCTGCAAATCACAGGCAGTTTATCCCTCAAGCAAAGAATTAGAACAAAACAACCAACTTCCCTCTCTAAAAGGAAAATTACTGGACTCTTCCATGCCTGAACAGGGTAACTTAATCCCACATTTGTTATTTGCACACCTTAGATTCTCAATCTCTCCAAGAGGGATGAACAGCTTTCAGCTTGTGTTTGCTAGGAAGTTTGCCAGGAAAAAGCTTTGTCTGGGATGGGCGTCATTTCTCCTCAAGCAAGTTGCAAGCCGAAACGTGTGGCACACGTCACAATTCAATACAGAGAGTTCAAGGACACCCCAAACCCTCTAACTTACTCCAACACTTTATTCTTCTCACACCAGGAAATCATCCCTCCATCACTTTTCCCTCTAAATTTAAATAATCCTAGTCTACCTCAAGTTTCCAGTGACAAATGCTCTGTCCTACACATTGGCAAAAAAATAAATAAATCAGAAAACCAAATACAAGTTAGGCGGAAATGATCTTGTAGACGACCCTCACTCTGTCAAGGACCTAGGAGTACTTATCTCAAATGATCTAAGCCCCAGAGCTCACGGCAACAGCATTGCCAACAAGGCATTAAGAATTGTTAACCTTATTTTGCGAAGCTTCTTCTCCGGCAATATTGAATTTTTAACTAGGGCATACAAAACCTTTGCCAGACCAATTCTCGAATACAGCTCATCCAACCTGTGGAACTCACAGGTATATCGGACATTAACACGATTGAGCAGGTTTAGAGGTATAAGAGTACTCCACTTCTGCACTCACAATAGAATTCAACTATGCCTCCAGGCTCGAAATGTTGCTCCTGGACAATCTAGGACTGCACCGCCTGCGGTCCGATCTAAACATAGTTCACAAAATTGTCTGCTATAACATCTTGCCTATCAACAACTACTTCAGCTTCAATCACAATAATACACGGCCAAACAACCAATACAAACTTAAGGTAAACCGCTTCAAACTCGATTGCAGAAAATACTTCAGCCACAGAGTGGCCAATGCCTGGAATGCCCTACCCGACTCCGTTGTTACAGCCTCAACCCCTCACAGCTTCAATCTCAAACTGTCTACCGTGGACCTCACCCCATTCTTAAGAAGTCCTTAAATGGGGCGTGCATAAGCCCACCAGCGTGCCTACCATCCCTGTTTTACTATCCCCATTTATCTATATTTACTTCCTTTGTTCATGTTTATGTTCATACTTATACTTGTTATCTTGTACATGTTTGACAAATATAAAAATAAATAGTAACAAAGTTGTTTAATAAATCTGACTTTCCCATTAACTCTGCTTGTCAGAACATTGTCAGAACAAACTCTGCTTGTCAGAACAAACTCTGCTTGTCAGAACAACAACACAGAAAAGAGGATCACATAACCGCAGGACACTGGAATCGTCATAAATATTTGCCAAGCGGCCGAATTTTGATCATGTGACCATGGAGGTGCTGCTACTAAATTGATTGTAAGACAAGGACTACCTGAATTGAGTTGGTCCTTGTGGCCCTTCCTTGCAAAATAAATTCAACACTAACATGGGTTTCCATCAATGATTTAAATGATTTGAAGGGTGGGAGAAGTTACATAATGCCATAATGCAAATGACATGAATTCTGTAATATGCAACAACAGATTATATAGTCGGTGTCATTTGTGTGATCATGTAGTGAAAATAGAATGCCTTCTAACAACCTCCGATGTATTTAACACTGATTATTTGGGTCATACATCTTCCTAAGACATGATTTACCAATCTGTGATTTATTCAACAAACAGATTAGACGTTTCCACTTTATGTGCACCAAATTAAGGAGTTCTAATGACTGCACCAGCATAAATTAACATGCTACTTAATATTTTTTAAAGTCTTAAATGACTCCAGATTGGAATTATTTGAATAACCACCTGAAACAGCTAACTGCATCTAGTTCTTCTTCTAATTATTTGATCTCTATTTCAACACAAAGGAAAGTGCAATTGATATATATAGACGAACACAATACAGAAGCCTGATGATGGCAGATGAGATTCTGCCGAAATGTTGCTACAACTTTAAAAGCACAACTACAATGACGTGCGAAAATACCCGAACAAAGCTGAATACCATACATGTAAGTACCCACGAAAACTTAAGAATATATATATATAATATATTTATATAATATATATATATATATATATATATAAGATCCGTGATGGTGAGCCTATGGCATATGTGCTGGAAGTGGTACATAGAACCATCTCTCTGGGCACATCAGCCATTGCCTGTTGTTCTTCCAGGTTGCAGTGCGTGCATGTGTAACGGCTAGGTGGTCTTCAAGTGCGTGGGAGCACCGGAAACTGGAAGAGCAATTTCCCCAGTATGCATGTGTGCACCGGGAGGTGAGCTTCCAGTTTCCAGGGCATGCATGCATGCATGCCAGCCAGCTGGTCTTTGTGCACGCATGCATGACAGAAACTGGAAGACCAGGTGGCCAGAGCGCATGCGCGTGCCAGAAACCAGAAGCTTAGCTTCTTGGCACATGCATGCGCGCCGGGGAACTGCTCTTTTGGTTTCCGGTGCTCCTGCACACGCGCGCCAGGGAGTTGCTCTTCCAGTTTCCAGTGCTCACCCCATGCACGTGCGCTCCCATTTCGGCACTTGGTGGTTTGCCTTAGATAATGTCAAAGTAAAGGTAAAAGTAAAAGTTTCCCCTGTTCAGTTTTGACTGACACAAGTTTGTGGTGTTCATCTCCATTTCTTAGTCGAGGGAATCAACTTTAACCAAAGATGTGGTCATGTGGCTATCATGAGTATACGCTGAGCCACACAGAACACATTTACCTTCCCACCAAAGTGGTACCTATTAATCTACTCACATTTCCAAGCTTTCTGTGATGACCCAGAGTATATCAGAAATATAACAAAATCCAAAACGTAACTAAAAGTCCTTTAATGCCTTCAACTTGACTTCACTGTTTAATTGTTCACAGTGGAGGAGTAAACTATTTTCAAAATAACATTTCAAAGGAAAGAAATGCATTTCAAATTCAAAGAGCTGATAACAAAGCAAAAACCAAAAACAAACCACATTGAATAAAGTTCCACGACAGACCAGGATAGATAATTGCCAACTTCAGGAAGATAACCAAGGACAGTCCGTTGGAAGAATGCCAACCAAGATAAACCTTCTTTAGGAATAAAACACTAATTTGTCTCCAGCGTCTGTTAGCACGTGAGTCCAAACTCTTATGCAAATCTCACACCTGCAACCCATGAAGAGGATCATGGCCCTCTCCTCCTGAGTAGACCACGTTTTACCCTGATCCTCTCCTCCCTGCGTGCCCTAGGATGGATAGGGGGTGGGCCTGGGTCCTCCTCTGACTGCTCAGCCGGCCTCTGCCCTTCCCCAGCCTCCACCACCACCTCTGGAGCCACACTTCCACTCCCTGTTGGCTGTTCCTCCTCTTCCTCAGAGTCAGTCTCCACCAGGGGCATGACACTTTCAAACTGCTAGGTGATCATGAGCTGGAGCAAGTAACGGGAGCTCACCCGTGACTGCAGTGCTCGAATCTCAAACCTGGCATGCCAGCTTTTCAGCTAACAGCTCAGAGTCTTTAACCACTGAATCATCGAGCGTCCTAACTTCAATGCCTCTAATCCAGAGTCTCTCAGCCTTGGCCACTTGAAGATATATGGATTTCAGTTCCCAGAATTCCTCAGCCAACCACGCCAATCCACAGATCTTCAAGTGGCCAAGGTTAAGAAACACTGATCTAATATCTCCTTTGGTAATCTTTAAGCAGGTTATTAAGAGATATCCGTTCTGGCAGATTTTCAGTATGTTTACTCATGATACGGTTGTCACTCTTAAGTTTAACTTTCTTCCTTCTCCCTCCTCCTCCTACCATATAATTTATCATGCTAAACCATGGGGATATTTTTTTATATAGCAAAAAATCAGTACAAATGTTTTATGAATAAATAAATACCTTTACATCTGCCGGTGTGCAGTCATGCCTTTTGCTACTCGATCTTTTCCTTTCTGTTTTTATTAACTTTTATTTCTTTGAATAATGCATTTCAGAGAAACTTGGAACGGCATGTTCATTTTTGATAGCTATTTGTGCTTCAGAAAATGCATAGAACTACCTTTTTTGGAACTGCGGTATCTTGAGCGTGCCAAGGCCTTTTTTTTTTTTTTTTTCATAATGCATTTTGGAAAAAGAAGATTATTATGTTAAAAAGTATCTTTTTTGAGGGGAGGAAATCTAGGTTTTTCTGGGGGTTTCCTTTATTCATATAAAGGTTCGTGGATAATCAATTTCTGGTTGTAATGTCACTGCATTAAGTTATTTTCGGTGGTACTCAAGGATACGGAAAATCATCAGCATATAGTGCAATTTCAATACATGCATATACAAAAGTTCAGTGGAGCTTACTCCCAAGTAATGTGGCGAGCTCTAAAACAACAGTTTTTCTTTGGAAAATAATTCATTCTTGTTAGGCTATCAGAACATTTCCGGTAGGTATGTGGGAATCTTATGTATGGGTATGTATGGGTACGCACAGACATATGCATATATATAAAAACATGACACGATAAGGCTTCTCACATTAGATCAGGTCTCATTAAAATAATCAATGTGAATTACTGATTCAGATTGTCAAATCAAAATTGAACTGAGGAGGTCAGATTTCCAAATGAATTTATGAAATTATTTTAATTGGCAATTTCTGCTTTCCTACAGATATGCAAAAGGCACTTCATCATTGTAGCAATTCATCTCTCTCTCTCTCTCTCTCTCTCTCTCTCTCTCCCTCCCTCCCTCCCTCCCTCCCTCCCTTATCTATCTATCTATCTATCTATCTATCTATCTATCTATCTATCTATCTGTCATCTATCTATCATCTATCTATCTATCTATCTATCTATCTATCTATCTATCTATCTATCTATCTATGTATCTCTCTATCTGTCATCTATCTATCTATCTATCTGTCATCTATCTATTATCAATCTATCTATCTATCTATCTATCTATCTATCTATCTATCTATCTATCTATCTGTCATCTATCTATCTATCTATCTATCTATCTATCTATCTATCTATCTGTCATCTATCTATTATCTATCTATCATCTATCTATCTATCTATCTATCTATCTATCTATCTATCTATCTATCTATCTTACTCAGGGGTGGGATTCAATCGGTGTTACTACCGGTTCGGTGATTACGTTTTTCAAACGCTGTGCATGCATGTAATACACCTAAAGCTGTGCTGCCCAGACAGCTGATAAGTGCTGCGCATAGGTGTGCAGCATTTGAAAAACCACTTTTTTCCTGATTTTTCAACCTCAGCTGTGCCGCGCAAAGCAGCTGAGGTTGAAAAAGCAGGAAATAAAGGACAGGTAAATCAGGCGGGTGGGCCATCAGAGCTGGGCAGAACCGGTAGCATCCCACCCCTGATCTTACTGCCCCCTCTTTTTTTTTTTTTTTTGAAAATTTTATTTGGGTTTTCACAAAAACAAAATATAAATAAAACATCTTTTTTTGGAAATAGCATGGTCCCAGGTTATCAGTTCTTCATACAGACACAAACTCAATTTCATGCTCATTTTTATGTTCTATTCCATATCTTATTACTGTTTTATATTTTCTACATAGTTTTTCCCCTCTTTTAATTTTCTCAACTTTATTTTAATTATCTCATCTCAATTCAAATCATTATATTTATACTTTTGCCTGTCCTGTTGCAATTTCATATTATCATTAAACAAATTTTCCCCTGTAGTTAGTAATTGGAGTATGACACCTTTATATCTTTTAATTTTATCCATTCAAACTCTTATTTAAGCTTCAATGTATACCTTTAAGATTATAGCATTCAATATAATACATAACTTCCAATCGAATTCTGCTTGGTACATTCTTAAAATACACACTATATTCTTAAAAAGAAAAGATTATATATATATGTAAATAAATCACACATTCCATTCCAATTCAATTCTATCATTAATATTCATTAAAATCTTAACATCTTTAACATTTCTTTTCAATTAAGTATCATATCATTAAGTTCCCATTTCTTGGGAATACTTATAAACTTTCCATAATTAATTCTTTTTTTCCCCATATTTCTCACTTATATTTTTATAAATCATTAATAATAATTAAAATGTTCCCATCCTTTCCTAATTTAATTATCTCATTCACTTTAATTCATTTATTTATTAACAAACATTCCACTAGTCATATTTTTTATATTGACAATAGTCATATTTTCTAAAATTATTTCTATTTGTAATATAACAATGCTATCTTATGTACCTTTGCAGAATCCCATTTACAATTAAATTTTCACCCATTATCTCTAAACAGGCTTATGGTTTCAATCCTTATATCTTTTCCCTGTTTCTCTATATCTTGTTTCTGTCTTTTACAACTTCTTTTCCTTACCTTCTTCCCCCTTTTCTTCTCCCTCCCCTTTTACCCCCACATCTCTCTACTTCTGATTCTCTCATCTGTAATCCCCTCTTCTGTTGCTTTCTAATATTATACTTATCTTTCAAACTCTTCTTCTTTTTGGTTGTTTTTTCTAGTCTTAAACCTTTCACTCTCTTTCCCCCCTTTCCTTTTTTTCCCCCCACTTAAAATTATTTGATCATTAAAGATGGCTTCTTCTTTTTCCCAATCTTCTTGTTCTGCAAGCGTTTCTTGTTGTTTCTCATAGTTCCAGATCTCCATATCTAAGAATTGAAATACGAAGCCAAAAGAACCTCTCCCTTCTTGTGCATCTTCTTTCCATTTTTAAAGTTCCATTTTCAGTTCTTCTAAGAGTGATGCCATTTTAAACACTTTTAAACAACCACCCGATTAGTTTTAGTCATTTAGATGCAAAAAACAAAAATCACCAAGTAATCCAAATAATCCAAGGCTGTTTCTTCTTGCTTCTTTTTTCCACTTTCTCTTCCTTGGGTTCTATTATTTTGTTGCCAAGTTTCAGTTAGGATGTATCTTTGGGGAATCTTGTTAAAGTTTCACTGTAAGTTCCTTCTGGTTACAGTTCCATTCCTTAGTTCCAGGCAGTCTCCTCCATTTTTCCAAATCCTACCCTTTTATTCTTTTTTTCTCCTTTCCTGCTTTTAAAAACTTTTAAATATCCAGAAATCTTTATTATCCCTTTGACTTTTATTTTCAGCTTAAATGCCTATTAATGTCAAAGTGGATTTTTTTTTTCAATTTCTTGCTTAAGTCTCTTAGCTGTCAGCAAATGAAAGGGAAGGAAAAAAAACCTAATCCTTTCCCTTTTTTCTCTCCTTCGCTGCTTCAAAATCTTCTTTGGGAACAATGGTATTTAGTTTAAATTCCAGGGTACCTTACGTTATTGCTTTTTCAGTTTAACCCGGTCGACCAAAACTTTCTCTTCTTATCTTCCTCCTGCACATTCTTTTCCGGTTCAGTTCTTCTTTGAGGTGGCCATTTCTGACCACCGCTGCAACCACCTTCGGGAAAGGGAGTAATGGCCAGCTGGGGAAGAGAGATGCGGCTCTCCTCGACCCTGCTGGCAGTCTCCCCCCTCTTCACCACCTCTATGGGGTGGCTTAGCCCTGAAACCAGCTGGCTCGGGGCGCTCCGGCGGCGAGCACAGATCGAAACTGCGCACAATCGCGGATTTCAGTCTGTTGCCAAAGATACTCAAACCGGAAGCTCCTTACTGCCTCCTCTTATTGGTATTATTATTAGGATTATTATTTCTTTGATGCTTTGCATGTACACTGAGAGTTTCTGCACCAGAGAAACATTCCTTGCTTAATCATACTTGGCCAAAAAAGCTAAGCTAAGCTAAGCTATTCTAGTCTAGTCTAATTTAGTCTATTAATTCTGTTCTGTTTTGCTATCTCTCTCTCTCTCTCACTCACTCACTCACTCACTCACTCACTCACTCTATCTATCTATCTATCTATCTATCTATCTATCTATCTATCTATCTATCTATCTATCTATCTATCTATCTATCTATCTATCTATCTATCTATCTATCTATCTATCTATCTATTATCTGTCTATCTATCTATCTATCTATCTATCATCTATCTAATCTCATAGCTTCTATGATTCTAAGAATCAAATCTCTGAATCAAATATTTGCACAAATATTTAGCAAATACTGGACTTGTTCCATATAGGATGTGCCCTACAAAATGGAGCATAACCTGTAGAAAAATGTTTCATTCCATCTCAACTGAGTGGTGCAGCATAAGTAATATTGCAGCCATGTTGCTGGTGACACACCCTAGGGTTAGGGTGTGTCACCAGCAGATCTATATATATATATATTTTAAATGAATATTCAACTGCCGGATGCAAAAAGGCTGCTGCGGCAAACACTGTTTCCTCACAGGAATGGAGTCCTCTCTATTTCTACCACACTTGGCTCATTTCATGAACTGATGTGACACTCTCAAAGTGTCGTAGGCGAAAAAAATAGCAACGTGAAAGGATGTGTTTGGAAGTCTTTTTATGTCTGCGCCTCTGAACGTTGCTGGGTCAGAAAGAAAGTATTCATAAACCCCCCTTTAGATATTTCAGGCAGATATAACTTAATATCTTCAATTTCCTAAAACAGAACATCACATTCACTGACTAGCTCATAGGAGAAATATCACAGGCTTGATTCAGGATTAATTGCCTTGTTGCAAACAAGACATAAAGCAAATAGGGAATGTCACCCAATTCAGAATGAGGAGAACCAGTAAATGGGATTCAAATAATTTAACAACTGGTTTTCTGCCCTAATGACAAGGTGGGCATGGCTGGGTGGGCATGTGGCTGGGTAGGCGTGATCAACTTGATTGGTCTCACCCTTAGGAAACTTGTCCTTAGTCCAACTCACAATAAAATAGCACAATAAAATAGCACGGTTCCAATAGAATAGAATAGAATAACAGAGTTGGAAGGGACCTTTGAGGTCTTCTAGTCCAACCCCCTGCCCAGGCAGGAAAACCCTACACCACTTCAGACAAATGGTTATCCAATCTCTTCTTAAAAACTTCCAATGTTGGAGTATTTACAACTTCTGGAGGCAAGTTGTTCCACTGATTAATTGTTCTGTCGGGAAATTTGAGGGGTTCCTACATAAATGAGGGAGTCAATCTATTTTCCAAAGCACCAAAAGGCACAACAAGAAACAATGGATGGAAACTAACCAAAGAGAGAAGCAACCTAGGTCTAAAGAGAAATTTCCTAAGGGTGAGACCAACCAACCAATGGAATAGCTGGTCTTTGAAAGTTGTGGGTGCTCCATTACTAGAGGCTTTCAAAAAGAGTGAGGGAAGTACTCCCCAAAAGGACAGTGGGAGAATTCATGAACATCACTTAGCTGGCTACTGTTCTGATCCAAACTCTTTTCCAATAAAACAAACAATAACCAAAGGAAACAGAAACCTTTTAATGAGTCTTATGAATCCCCGGTTAAAAGGATGCTGCAAACTAATTAACTTTGATAAGCACAAACCTCGCCAAAACTTTGTGAGGCTGCCAAGAATCACAGATAAGATATATTTCACAACACAAGAGTCTTCAAATACCAACTTAAGATACTGTAATGTCCACGAGGCTGAGTTTCAAGACGTCTTTGCTTCCTGCAAAGAACGTTCGCTTCACAGCTGGCTTTTATCTTTTTGAAGGAGGGGCCAATACCTTGCAGCCTTACTCCTGAATCACCCATGCTGCTGCAGCTGCTCTTTCCTGCGAGCAATCCTGTGTGCACGCACACTTGGCACAGGCTCCTCGGGAACCTCCTCATTGCTGCTGCCAGCTCCCACAATCTCTGAAGTTAGCAGTCCGCTCTCTAATGGTCCTGGCCCCTCATCTGAGTCCTCGCTCTCCTCAGCTGTCTGCACCTGCTGCCGGCTAACCACAACAGCTACAGAATGAAATGTGCAACTGAATATTTTCAGTATACATCTCATTAAACTGACAAAACATACAAAGATTCAGGTCTATAAAGCCTGTGCCTTGAGCACACTCTTGTACTGCAGCGAGTCTTGGACCCTTTATGCATGGCAGGAGAGAAAGTTGAACACCTTTCATATGCGCTGTCTCTGACATATTCTTGGCATCACCTGGCACGAAAAACATTCCAAATAGCGCAGTCTTGGAACATGTTGGAATTCCTAGCATGTATGCACTATTGAAACAGCAGCGTCTATGCTGGCTGGGCGTGTCATGAGGATGGCTGATGGTCGGATTCCGAAAGATCTCCTGCATGGGGAATTAGTGCAGGGAAAGCACCCTAGAGAGGGAGACAACAGCTGTGATATAAGGATATCTGCAAGAGGGAACTAAAGGCCTTGGGAATGGACATCAACATATGGGAAACCTTGACCTCTGATCGTTCAAATTGGAGGCTAAAGAACACAGCCTGGCCCTCTCCAATTCGAAGAAGAGACCCTCATTTGGCAGGCTGAGGCAAAGAGGCACTCCAGGAACCACCTGGACAGGGGACAGACTGTATCTGTCAGATGCTGTTTTATTTTTTTTTGTACAAATTTATTTGTCATTACACTTGCAAGCGGGTGCAACGAAATGAGGTGCTCTTCCACAAAGTAAAAACTGGACAAACACCACTAAAAAGAAAAAAAATTAAACTAAACACAACCAACCATACAATCATCTCTATGCAATTTAAAAATGTAAATACCCCATTACTCTCAGCCATTTCACCCCGCAGGAGGTATTCACAATACAAGATAATCCACACAAAAACATCCATAAAAAACACCAAGTCGAAGAGCACTGAGCTGCAGCATGTGAATGTGCGGCCATCTTGAACTTTTTAGGACCTCTTTTCAGAGCACGATACCACAGTGTTGAGACTGAAGAATGCCAATTCCAATTCCAGTGTACAGGTAATCCTCAACTTACAATAGTTCATTTAGTGACCGTTCAAAGTTACAACAGCACTGGGTGGGGGGGGAAATGACTCTTCACCATGTTTCAAACTTCCGACTGTTGCAGCATCCCCATGGTCACAAGAGCAAAATTCAGACATTGGCCACTGACTCTTTATTCATGATGATTGGAGTGACCCTGGATCTTGGGATCATTATTTGCATCCTTCTGATAAGCAAAGTAAAATGGGAAGCCGGGTTCACTTAACAACCGAGTTTCTAATTTGACAACGGCAATGATTCCCTTAACGAGTGTGGCAAGAAAGGTTGTAAAATTGGGCCAAAATTCACTTAACAAATGTTTCGCTTAGCCACAACAGAAACGTTGGGGTCCGTTGTGGTTGTAAGTCAAGGATTACCTGTAGTGAGGAGACCGGATTTTGAACCAACGAATTTCCTTCTCCTCCAAAACAGAGCTTTGAGATTCAACCTCTCCTCTGCAACCTGTTCCAAGATTGTGGAGAAAAGAGGAGAAAAGCCATAACATCATGCCTCTCACACCTACTTCCTGCAGGATGTACAAAAGGATAGCAATAGCACTTAGACTTATTTACCAGTTCACAGGGCTCTACAGCCCTCTCTAAGCAGTTTACAGAGTCAGCCTATTGCCCCCCAACAATCTGGGTCCTCATTTTACCGACCTCAGAAGGATGGAAGGCTGAGTCAACCTTGAGCCAGGTGAGACTCGAACTGGCAAACTGCTGGCAGTCAGCAGAATTAATCTACAATACTGCATTCTAACCACTGTACCACCACAGCAGATAGATAGATGATAGATAGATAGATAGATAGATAGATAGATAGATAGATAGATAGATAGATAGATAGATAGATAGATAATGATAGATAGATAATGATAGATAGATGAGAGAGAGAGAGAGAGAGAGAGAGAGAGAGAGAGAGAGAGAGAGAGAGAGAGAGAGAGAGAGAGAGAGAGAGATATGGATAGATAGATAGATAGATGATAGATGGATGGATGGATGGATGGATGGATGGATGGATGGATGGATGGATGGATAAATAGATAGACAAGGGATAGATAGATAGATAGATAGATAGATAGATAGATAGATAGATAGATAGATAGATAGATAGATAGATGATAGAGAGAGAGGGGGGGATGGATGGAAAAATAGCACTTAGTAATAGCACTTAGATTTATGTATCACTTCATAGGCCTTTCTAAGTGGTTTACAGAGTCAGCATCTTGCCCCCAACAACCTGAGTCCTCATTTTACTCACCTCAGAAGAATGGAAGGCTGAGTCAACTTTGAGACGGTGAGACTCGAACTTCTGGCAGTCGGCAGAAGTAGTTTACAGAACTTGCCTTCTCACCACTAGGCTACCATGGCTCAGTGACTGATGGATACCATCATTGATGGTAACTTCCCACCTGTTTTGTTTCTCAACCTTTATCCATTCCAACTCTTAGCTGGATCATCGCTTACTGTTTCCGTCCCCCAATGCTCAAGAATTCAACAGCTTCTCCATGCCTCAGTTTCCTTTCCTCTACTTTCCATTTGACATCCCTTCTCCTCCTTGTCTTTTTTAAGCTATCAGAACAGGAACACTGTGCCTGTCCGGAAAAAGAAAAAAAATTCCCCCTAAGGTGAAACTTTTGTCTAGCCAAAGTGACAATGTTTAATTTCTCACCAAAGCTGAATGGTAGACATCCTAATAAGCACTACACCCTTCTGGAAAGCAAAAATAAAAAAAAATAGCTCTCAGGCCCAAGGATTTGTTCCCAGTATATTTCTGCTCTTGGCAGTTTGAGTTGAAACACAAATAAACACCCAAGAGACAGGCTTTGGGGTGGGAAAGGTTTGTTTTTTTTAAAATTCCCCCTGTGCAATCAGCAACAAAATAAAATATTCCGAGCAAAATGGCTCTTACAGTTGGGAGCTTACAAAACCTTTCCCCCTCCCCCCAATGAACCTTACAAGTTGCTACGTTAACATGACATTACGACCTATCCTGTTTTCAGAGTGATAAATCTACCCAGGGCACTGTTTTGATACTGCGGTGTGGGGGGGGGGGGGGCTGTTCTTGGAACAGCCTTCATTCATTCACCTGTTATGGTAAAACAGCAGAACCGAGCTATGTATTAGCAAAACACCAAGTGGAATAGAAAGTCAGACTGCTTACACATTTCCCATGCTGTATGGTTTTGTTTTTGGTTTTTTTTGTTCCCATTAAGCGATGGCAAAGTTGCAGCAAAGAATTGAGAGAAGTTTCCAAAATAGCACTTTGTGCGAATGTTAAAGAGTTGGGATAGACGAGGCTTTTGTCTCAGAAAACGCAATCAGGGAAGTAAGACTTCTGCAGAAAGACTTGAAAGGATCTCTTTGGAAGGCATAATCTTCTTCTGGATGAGAGACGGCTGTCATAACTACCAGCCCCACTTCCCTTCAGTTTCGTGATTAACATAGAAGAAGGGAGAAAGACCAAATTGGAGGGTGGTGGTGATTAGTTTTGCTCTCAAGATGGTGAAGGATGATTATCTTTGCTCTTTAAGGACCAAAGAGAAGGAGTATGAATTCTAACAATTCACCTCCAGCTACTTGAAGATCTGGAGAAGACTTTGTCCCCAGTTCTTTACTAAAAAAATATAAAATAACAGAATGGAATAATAGGGTTGGAAGCAGTGATGGGATTCAAAAATTTTTACTACCCGTTCTGTGGTAGTGGCTTGATGGGTGTGGTGTGGCTTGGTGGGTATGGCAGGGGAAGGATATTGTAAAATCCCCGTTCCCTCTCCACCCTACTAACCTGCTTTCCAGCTCTGTTCTCCTGTGAATGGCAACCAAAGAAGACCCAGCCGATCAGCTGGGACTTGGGAGGCAGAGAATAGATGGGGGCAGGGCCAGTCAGAGGTGATATTTGCCGGTTCTCTGAACTACTCAAAATTTCCGCTACCGGTTCTCCAGAACTGGTCAGAACCTGCTGAATACCACCTCTGGTTGGAAGGTTCCTTGGAGGTCTTCTAATGCAAACCTCTTCTCAAGCAAGAGATCCTAAAACCACCCCAGACAAATGGCTGTCCCAAACTCTTCTTAAAAGACCGCCAGTGATGGAGCATCCACAAAGTCTGAAGGTAAGTCGCTCCATTGATTAATTGTTCTGTCAGGAAATTTCTCCTTTAGTTCTAGGTTGGATCTCTCCTTGATTAGTTTCCATCCTTTGCTTCTTGTCCTATCTTCAGTGCAATGTGTTGGATTAGTCTGATGTCTTAAATCGGAGTTGTTAAATCAGGCTGCAGAACTAACCACAAAGACTTGGATGTGGTCTTCGGAAGTCCTTCAAAATTCAGGTCTGGACCACAGTTCAGCCAAAGTACCACATGGAACATCTTAGTTCTTCTGGTTTTTAATTAAAAAAAAAAATTAAGGAAGATGTTATGATACGAGTAAGATATGTACTTGTGTGTTTCATGCATGCCTACCCCTTTTCTTTCTCCTACTGCAAGGTACAAAAAGGAGTATAAAACACTAAGCAAGAAAACTGACTTAACTAAAGCCACTTTGCACCAACACTATTGTATCTAGTTCCCTATCTTTCCAATGGGACTTTGCTTAAATCTTGCCTACCTACAACTATTCTTTAAATTACTTATCTCTTTTTCAGGATATCCTTTCAGCCAAATCACTCCTACTATGCACATTTCTTTTGCAGTTTGATCCTCTGTTCATTCTCTCCACATGACCAAAGCACTTCACAATCCTTTTTTCATATGGGTTGTTCGCTGTTGTGTTTAATCCCATGTAACACAATGCATGAAATGAGTAGAAAGATCAGACAATTCTGTGCAACATAAAAACTATCTCGGTGTGAGACGTTTCCTGGAGGATCTGATCAATGGCCAACCTAACTAGCATTCTGAGTCACACACATAACAGCCAGATAGATGGTTTCAGGAAGCTCAAAGATGTAGGAGGAGGATGTTGCCAATTACAGGTAGTCACAATTGAGCACACAATTTCTGTTGCTAAGCAAAACATTGGTTAAGTAATCTTCGCTTCATTTTACCACCTTTCTTGCCACAACTATTAAGTGAATCACTTAATGGTTGTTAAGTGAATTTGGCTTCCCTATTGACTTTGCTTGTCAGGGGATCACATGTCCCTGCAACCCTGCAACCGTCATAAATATGAGTCATTTGCCAAGCATCTGAATTGTTACCCACAGGGGGTACCACAAAGGTCGTAAGTGTGAAAAATAGTCACAAGTCACTTTTTTCAGTGCCGTTGTAAGTTTGAAGCATTTCTAAATGAACTGTTGTAAGTTGAGGACTACCTGTATGCCGGCTGTGATTCCAGAGATAGAAAGCAGTCATAAAAAACCACCGTCAGGATTCCAGTAATTGCCCTAACTAAATCATGATTCTTGAGCCAAACTTCAAAAAACTTCAAAGGATTCATTAGAGGCGACATACTGGCACTGCCCTGTATAAAGCCAAATCTGGCACATATAATTTACAGTCACTTGTGCCCCTGTTTCCCCCCTCCCCCCTGGGTGTCTCATAAACCAGATTCTCCAATTGAGCACGTGTCATCATTCACGTTCTCCAATTAAATATATTTGCAGGCAAAAGCTCTGGTAGTTTAGTTACAATCTTTTGATAAGAGTTGGAATGTACTTTTGCTTTCAAACTGCTGCACCGTTCTTCCAGATATTTTATTTATTTATTTATTTATTTTATTTGATTTGCCAATTGTTTACAAGATAATAAGTATAAGTGTATACATAGTTGTGAATACATGAAATGGGTACATATAAGAAAAATAAAAGAAGAATAAGAGAAACAATAGGACAGGGACGGTAGGCACGATGGTGCGCTTATGCACGCCCCCTACAGACCTCTTAGGAAAGGGGTGAGGTCAATAGTAGACAGTCTAAGGTTAAAGTTTTTGGGGTTTGGGGAAGAGACTACAGAGTCGGGTAGAGTATTCCAGACATTGACCACTCTATTGCTGAAGTCGTATTTCCTGCAATCAAGTTTGGTGCGGTTTACTTTGAGTTTGTATCTATTGTGTGCTCTTGTGTTGTTATGGTTGAAGCTGAAGTATTCATTGACAGGTAGGACATTGCAATGTATGATTTTATATACCATGCTTAAGTCAGACCGAAGACGGCGTAATTCAAGGTTTTCTAGTTTTAGAATTTCAAGTCTGGTGGCATAAGGTATTCTACAACGAGTAGAAGAGTGGAGAACTCTTCTTGTGAAATATTTCTGGACTTTCTCAATTGTGCTAATATCAGATACGTAATGAGGGTTCCAGACTGATGAACTGTATTCGAGTATTGGTCTAGCAAATGTTTTGTATGCTCTGGTTAGTAGTGTGATATTACCAGAGAAAAAACTACGTAGGATTAGGTTAACAACTCTTAATGCCTTTTTGGCTATGTAGTTGCAGTGGGCTCTAGCACTTAGATCATTTGAGGTGAGTATTCCAAGGTCCTTTACAGAGCTTGGGTCATCAACAAGATCTTGACTATTCAGCTTGTATTTTATTTTCTGATTTTTTTTGCCAATATGTAAGACAGAGCATTTATTTGTTGAGATTTGAAGTTGCCATTTGTTTGACCATTCAGATACATAGTCAAGATCTTTTTGTAGGGTAGCAGTATTGTCTGTGATATTGAACAGCTTTACATCATCAGCGAAGAGAACGCAATTGCTCTTAATATGATCACAGAGGTCGTTTATGTAGAGTATGAAGAGAGTTGGTCCTAGAACACTGCCCTGGGGGACACCACTATTGACAGGTACTGGATTTGATAGGACGCTCCCGATTTTGACCATTTGTTGTCTGTTTGACAGGAATGCTTCTATCCAGTTATTCAGTTGTCCAGAGATACCATAGGATTTTATTTTTAGGAGTAGTTTGTCGTGTACCACTGAATCAAAGGCTTTACAGAAGTCTATGTAGATTTGCGTCTATTGCTTTGCCCTGGTCGAGTTGTGTCGTCCATATGTTTTTGCAGTGTAAGAGTTGCAGATTACAGGATAGTTTTTTTCTGAAACCAAATTGTTTATTGGAGAGTAGGTTGTTTGTCTCTAAGTGGAGGATGATGGATTGGTTAATAATTGATTCCATGACTTTACAGGTGACGCAGCATAAGGAGATTGGCCTGTAATTTTCAACTAGGCTTGGGTCTCCCTTTTTGAAGATGGGGATGACTGTGGCTTGTGACCATAGGTTAGGCAAGGAGCTGGTCCTGAAAGATTTTTCAAAGATTATGCTTAGAGGTTTGGCTATGGCAGTGGATAGCTTTCTTAAGAAGTAGGCACATATTCCATCCTTCCTCCTCCCCCCCCCTTTTTTTAATGGCAACCACTAAAACAGGCATAGGAATGTTTTATGGATTGACAACCACTAGCTATTGATAAGAGTGATCTTCCATGGCTTCAGGCCACTTTAAAAGTCATTTAAATCAATCACCGTCTCAAAGGATGCCAGCATCTTCTGTAGCTTAATTACCCTTTATGTAGAGAAATAGTTCTTTAATCAGCCCTGAATGAAACGTTTAGTTTTCAGAGAAGATGGCAGCGAATTCCAACATAGTGGGAAGGAGGAAGAACAGATGGACATCCCTTCTATCAGTTCCTGCCTTACTTCCAAATACAAAAGGCCAGCCTTTCCTTTCCTTCTCCTTTGCACTCTACTGAAGGAACAGAAAATGAGTTTGGCACACTTGACTGATCTGAGGGAGGACAGACCTAATCTTAGAACAGTTGGCAGGCCAAGCTTGAATTCAAAATTAATGCAAAATCTATTTAAGGTTTCCTTTTGACTTGAGTGGGAACTTGTCCTTCAGGTTTCAGAATACCACAAGCGCCCGAGGCCGCCACTCAGTGGGCGGGGATTTGAGAGGTAGCACACATAAAATGATTTGGCAACCCCTGGACGTTTATCTTGGATAAATAAATCCCCCTGAATTCAGAGTACTTATTCCCAAAGAAATAGCCGGCCTCCTTCATGCAAACTTTATTGCTAGAGGATCAGACGGCTCTTTTAGGATCCATTAATTAACATTCATAATTCATTGTTCCATGATATTTAAGCAGGCCAGCATTTGCTGATTGTGTTTGTGCAGTCTGCACCCCAATAGCAAACAAATAACTCTTTGCATAACAGAACATTAGGGGCGTATGTGCAATTGTGGGATGAATTTCTAAAAGAGGTGATAAGGTCTCGTTTGCTTTATGTGTTCAAGGAAAGCAGTGTTTTTCAACAATAACGTTAAGTTATATGGACTTCAACTCCGCAAGCTGGCTGGGGAATTCTGGGAATTGAAGTCCATATAACTTAAAGTTGTTATTATTGAGAAACAATAGTTATAGGGAAGGCAAGGTTATAGGGTTAAGTGGCAAGTTTCAATTCTATGACTCTGTGATCATAACAAATCCATAACCAGGTTGAGCAGAATCTGTATGGTTTATTTTTTTTATGTATCACAAAATATTTGCAATATGTAATGAACAGGTGTCAAAAAGAATAGACAAATATGTTCATTTCCAGTTGTTTGTGGTTCGCAATTCAGCTTCAGCCAGTTTCCATGTTAATTTGTGATTTTCTTACTCTCCAAATTGTGAATACACATACACACACTACATATTTTTCCAAGTAAAATACAGTGGATGTTTGCAGATGTTTTTTTTTTTCCTTATTCCATTTACAATTGTGCACACTTCAATATTAGCATCAGCATATATCAGGCAAAGAAAAGACAGAAGAGGAAAAAAGCACCAAGTTAGAAAAAAAATGTGCAAAATGAATATACCGAAGCATATTGCTTTGTGGTGAGAATATCAAAACAAAGGCATGATGATATTGTTGAACGATTCATAACGAAAGCAAACCGAACAGCCTTATTTTTCAGACCTTGCACCGTCTAATCAGGGTGGGAAATTGGTTTAGACTAAATCAAGAGGCAGCACCCAATCCGAATGCTCGCCCACTAACAAATCCCACATTTTACAATGCTCCTCCTTGCAGATCCACTGTACTGAGCCTGCTACGTTCTTCCTTAGATCCTAAAATTCCCAAATCATGAGCAAGGGTTTGGATTAGAATATCTCCAAGCAAACTAGAACTAATAAAAATTTTTCTGACAATTAGAACAATTAACCAATGGAACAACTTGCCTCCAGAAGTTCTGAATTCTCCAACACTGGAAGTTTTTAAGAAGAGATTGGACAACCACTTGTCTGAAATGGTATAGGGTGTCCTGCCTGAGCGGAGGGTTGGACTAGAAGATCTCCAAGGTCCCTTCCAACTCTGTTATTCTATTCTATTCTATTCTATTCTATTCTATTCTATTCTATTCTATTCTATTCTATTCTATTCCTCCTATTTGCTTCCGGGAGCAATTCAAGGTGCTGGTTGAAAGCTTATGGAAAGGACAGTCTGTCCCTAGTTATATCCACCTGACCTACCAGAATGGGGAGGCAGGGAATGTTATGTATCCCCTATCCTAAGGAGGTACATCTGGCAAGACCCCAAAGAAGGGGTTTCTCCATGCTAGCTCCCACCCTCTGAAACATCATCCCTGCAGAAATTAAATCGATCCCCTACAACCTTAATGGCGAACTCCCTCACTCTGCATGTGTGCGCCTCCCAGCTGATTTTCGGCCCTTTTTCAGCCTGCTAGAGGCTTGAGGGATGCTTCTGCAGGCTTTGCAGGCCGAAAAATAGGTCTGTTTCATCACTTCTGTATTTCCAGAAATACTGGAAGTGATGAAACGAGCCCATTTTTCAGCCTACAAAGCCTGCATGGGTTTCCTTCAAGCCTCTGGCAGGGCCGAAAAAGGCCTCAAATCGGCCAAAGATCAGCTGGGAAGTGCAGTGCAGGTAAGGGGGTGGCGGAGGGACTGTGCGTGCATGCACGCGCACACAATTTTTGGCACAGGAGCCAAAAAAGGTTAGCCACCACTGCCCTACAATGACTGACTTTCACAAGGCTCCGAATACCTGGATTTGCCAAACAGGCTTGTGTGACTGATTTCTGTCACCAGGGGGTGGGGAGTTATTGTTTTTGTGGTTAGAATGCAGTATTATAAGCTAACTCACTGCTCCTGACTGGCACAAGGTTGGCTCGGCTTTCCATCCTTCTAACTTTGGTCAAATGAGGACACCATATTTTGGCGGCAATAGGCTGCCTCTGTAAACCGCTTAGAGAAAGCACTGTGAAGCAATACGTAATCTCCAAGTGCTATTGCTATTTTATTGTTGTATATTGGCTTCTTTATTTTTATTTCTTTTGTCAGCTGCCCATAGTCAGAGTGGGCAGCCATCTAATTTTTTTTTTTTAAATAAATGAACAAGGTTCATGTGCTATTATACCATGTTCTAAGAAGAGAAATTTCCGGAAGCACTCCCCTTCATCCTTATCTTCATTAACAGGTCAGAAAAAGAGAGGGTGGGGACATTAAAATGAAATGAAGGGGAAATGGAGCACAGCACCCAGGTTCTATTTGCAGCTTTTTCTGTCACTTTATTTCCCAATTGTGCTGGGGAAAAAAAAGAAAAAAAGAACGGTATGCAGGTGAGAATCAGGTGGGAACCATTTCCCAAACCTCACAAGCGGACACTTCTGAGAAAGGAGGCTTGTGAAATGGGTTATACGCTCCTGGATCTCGGTTAAAAAAAAAATATTGCTGTTAGCAAAGTATCAAGCCAGCAGCTTCTCTTTCTCTAGTTCAGAAACAAGGCCAGAGGTGGGTATTCAGCAGGTTTTGAGCAGTTCTGGAGAACCGGTAGCGGAAATTTTGAGTAGTTGGGAGAACTGGCAAATGCCAACTCTGACTGGCCCCGCCCCCATCTGTTATCTGCCTCCTGAGTCCCAACTGATATGCTGGGTCTTCTTTTGTTGCCCTGAACAGGAGAACAGAGCTGGAAAGCAGGTTAGTGGGGTGAGGAGGGAATGGAGATTTTGCAGTATCCTTCCCCTGCCATGCTCACCAAGTCATGCCCACCAAGCCATGCCACCCCCATCAAGCACGCCTATAGAACTGGTAGTAAAAAAAATTTGAATCCCACCACTGGCTCAATTGTGATTGCAACTCGAGGGCTTACCTCTAGCAGCCATTTTAACAAAATCGGCTGGATCCTGGTAATTGAATCACAGAATCGTAGGGACCTTGGAGGTCCTCTAGTCCAACCCCTGCCCAAGACAGGAATTCCTATATCATCCCATTCAAATGGTTGTCCAATCTTGAAAACTT
This sequence comes from Notechis scutatus, assembly GCF_049901735.1. Taxonomy (NCBI): domain Eukaryota; kingdom Metazoa; phylum Chordata; class Lepidosauria; order Squamata; family Elapidae; genus Notechis; species Notechis scutatus. Next base: position 72,423,419 of record NC_142014.1, on the reverse strand, counting down.
CCACTGATGGAAACACCCACGACGGCGGGAGGAAAGTTTTCATATTGATGAATTGCTCTCACCGTCAGGAAATTCCTTCTTATTTCCACGTTGGGTCTCCTTTCGATGAACTTCCACCCATTGCTTCCTATCCTGATCTCAGGGGTTAGGGAGAAAAAATTGCTCCTGTGTTCCTGATTTTGTATGCTGGCTTCTGCTGTATGGTATTGTATATAAAGAAGTTTCTTTCTTTTTTTAATAAAGTTTTTTATTTTTATTTTTTACACATCTCTTCACGTGAGCAACGTGGTTCCAGATTACAACATTTATACATAGTCATAATTACATTTTCAACTTCCTCATTTAATATCGCATCAAATTGTTATCCACTCCACTAATCTGTATATAAAGAAGTTTCTTATGTAAATAAATCCTGCAGAATTATTTACTTGTGTGCTGGTCGGATGTGCTGCAAATACTCTGATAGATTTTATACACTAACTACAGTTCTACATTCCAGTCAATTACAGCTTCATTAAATAGAGACGAGGGGTCCTTGGTGCTCTCTGAGCTTTGTTGTTTTTCTTGCAGACATTTCATTACTGAATTAGGTAACAACCTCCATGCTGGTAGGGAGTAGGGTTTGCCTCCTTACTTAGCACAGATGATGTTACCAAGTTTGGAGCCACGGTGGCGCAGTGGTTAGAGTGCAGTACTGCAGGCTACTTCTGCTGACTGCCGGCTGCCTGCAATTTGGCAGTTTGAATCCCACCAGGCTCAAGGTTAACTCAGCCTTCCATCCTTCCGAGGTGGGTAAAATGAGGACCCGGATTGTTGGGGGCAATAGGCTGACTCTGTAAACTGCTTTGGAGAGGGCTGTAAAGCACTGTGAAGTGGCATACAAGTGCTATTGCCATTGCTATTTCAACCCTGAGCTACCAATATTCTCGTCTGTCGATAAACAGTGATGAACATCTCATCTAAGAAAAATTACAAGATTGTAAAGATCAGGAACAATTCCACAAAGCTTTGTCTTTATTTTCAGACCTGCTATCTATCTATCTATCTATCTATCTATCTATCTATCTATCTATCTATCTATCTATCTATCTGTCTGTCTGTCTGTCTGTCTGTCTGTCTATCTATCTGTCTGTCTGTCTGTCTATCTATCTATCTATCTATCTATCTATTTGATTTGTCAATCGCTTACAAGATAATAGGTATAAGTATAAACATGAGTAAGAATACAGGAAATAGGTACGAATAAATGGTGACCAAAAGACAGGGACTTTTCTCAGAAGTCACCAAATAGCTATGCAACAGATGCAAAACAATAAGAGTCCCCAGCAGAAAACTTTCTCGACTATTTGAAATCAAAGAAAAACTGAGAGCAGCTGAGAGAATAGAGGAGGACAATCTTAATTCTGAAAGAAATGTAATCCGTAGCTAGGGTGTGACACAGCACCAAATGGAAAGAGCTTTGCAATAACAAAACTCATACAAACCAGAAAACTGGTTATGCTTCAAGTCATAAGTTTTCCTCCTTCTCCACCCCTTTTCTCCCCCCTTTTTTTCCCACAGCCCTGAAGCTATTATCGACAGGTCGTTGCTGAAAACTGGCGCACAATTTCTTACCTCTTCCAGGTGAGAAATACCGATGTCCCAAAACGGGTTTCATAAAATTCAAAGAAGGTGGGGAGAGAATAAAGACTTGCAGAAAATTGGAAGTTTTCATTAAAGTGATGGAAAGAGCGTTGTTCTGTCTCAATGCAAGCTCTGGCCTTTTCATATGAGCTGCCCTGTCACCATCCACGTACTAAAGCAGAGGTCTCCAAACTTGGCAACTTTAAGACTTGTGGACTTCAACTCCCAGAATTCCTCAGCCAGCATAGCTGAAGTCCACAAGTCTTAAAGTTTGGGGACCCCTGTACTAAGGAGCATAGCTTGGATTGCAATGACATGATGCTGTTTTCATCATCTGATCTCCCCTTGAACTTCCCCACAGATACCTCTACCCATTCCCACAAGTAGACTGGTGACCGAGTTCATCCATTTTGTGCCCTCAAATCTCCTCCTCCTCCTCTCCCTACACACCTATGAAAACAGCTTCTTCTTCCTCCTCCTTCTTTTTCTCACACACTTAAAATTTTATCTTCTTCTTCTCTTCTTTTTTCCTCTCCTCTTTCCCACATAGCCACAAAATCAGCTTCTTCACCACCTTCCTCCTCCTGTTCTCTTCCTCACACACTTACAAAAAACAGATTCTTCTTCTTCTTCTTCTTCTTCTTCTTCTTCTTCTTCTTCTTCTTCTTCTTCTTCTTCTTCTTCTTCTTCTTCTTCTTCTTCTTCTTCTTCTTCCTCCTCCTCCTCCTCCTCCTCCTCCTCCTCCTCCTCCTCCTCCTCCTCCTCCTCCTGCTTCTTTGTTCTTCTCCTTTTCCTCCTCTTCCTCCCACACCTACCCCTGAATCATTTCATCCAAGTTGAATCAGGCAGCTCAGAGACCCCACAAGCTACTTATAAGGAAAGGCTCTGTCTGGGATTCTGCAAGGTGTAATTTTTTTAAAGATTTAATGAATGTGAATCACCTACCTTCTCCACTGGCACTCTCATTCTTCCACCATATGTTTTGCCTTTTACACCTGTACACTTTTTTCCCCAGCTGGTTCTCTCTTTAAACTGTTTTACCTTTCTAAAGTGGTACAAGTATTAATATTTGGAAAACAAGATTGCTGCAAGTCTAAGCAGTAATTCTCCACAGTTTATTTACTGTAGCAATTCCCCGGGCTCTGTGAACAAGTGTGAATGAATTCAGTGGAATTGCACTGAAATCTTATACAAGTAGACATTTCTGTCTAGAATGCTTTAAAACAGATAGAAGGGATGTTTCAAAGATGCCATGAACGAATCTCCCTTCTAAAGAGAACGAGAATATCCGTATTATATCTTAATCAGATACAATAGTGATTGGTTAAATATGGCTAGAGAGCCCTTAGGACAATATTTATACAATCTTTTTCCATTCAGGAGTTACTCTACTCCAAGAAACAGAAAAAGAAATAGGAAGGACCATGACTAACCCCCTTTTTTTTTTCTTCCTTCCTTCCTTCCTTCCTTCCTTCCTTCCTTCCTTCCTTCCTTCCTTCCTTCCTTCTTTCCTCATTCTTTTGCTTTTCTTTCTTTCTTTCTTTCTTTCTTTCTTTCTTTCTTTCTTTCTTTCTTTCTTTCTTTCTTTCTTTCTTTCTTTCTTCTTCCTTCCTCCCTTTCTCATTCTTTCGCTTTTCTTTCTTCTTCTTCCTTCCTGCCTTCCTTTTTCTTCCTTCCTTCCTTTTTCTCTCCCTCTCTCCCTCTCTTTCTTTTTCTTTCTTTATCTCTTTCTTTCTTTCCCACCTCTATTGTTTTTATAAATAACTTAACCTGGTGAGAATAGCTAATACTTCTTCTTCCTCCTATTTTCCCCACAATAATATCCCTGTGAGGAGAGTTGGGCTGAGAAAAAATGATTGATTCAAAATCACCCAGCCAGCTTTCATTCCCATGCCCGGACTAGAACTCACTGTTTCCTGGTGATTGCTTAAAAGTCATCCAGCTGGCTTTTATTCCTAAAGCAGGACTAGAACTCACCATCTCCTGGTGATTGGCCCAAAGTCACCTGGCTGGCTTTTATGCCCAAAGCGGGACTAGAACTCACAGTTTCCTAGTGATTGGCCAAAGTCACCCGGGCTGACTTTTATGCCTACGGCAAGACTAGAACTCATGATCTCCTGGTGATTGGCTCAAAATCACTCAGCTGGCTTTCATGCCTAAGGTGGGGCTAGAACTCATATAATTGAAATTAAATAAACCAGAGCTGATATGGTTGCACACATCAATCAATTCTTTACTACAGTCAGCTGTTTGGATCGCACATTGGCCAAGTTCAAATACTTCACATCATAGGATGTCTTTAGGTTTGGTGAGGGATGTCTTTAGGTTTTAGGTTCAGTCGTCATAATTTAGAAATCAAAATCTCTGTAAGATGTCTAGATATGGCAACTTGCATCTTCTTGTGGCCTATCCCACCCACGACCACCCTCTAAAACAGTGATCCCCAACCTTTTTTATGGCGCGGCCCGGTACCGACATCAGCTGGGTGCCGCCATCTTGTTTTGATGAAAAAGTGCTTCCGGTGAGCTTTCTACCCGGAAAAGCTCACCGGAAGCACTTTTTCATCAAAACAAGATGGCGGCGCCCAGCAAACCAGCGGCCCGGTAGGACTTGTTCCGCGGACCGGTAGCAGTCTGCGGACCGGTGGTTGGGGACCCCGGCTCTAAAAGATGGTGGGACCCTAATTTGAGGGAATCGGGAAGTTAGGGGAAACTCTGCAATCATTTTTCTAGTCAGCTACACAGTAAAGTTATTTAAATAACATCAAGGATAACCACTCTTTGCAACCTTCGTTAGTCACATAGAAACAACCCACCTGTGAAACTGATATTTGTGCACACTGCCACTCTGGGTTGGTTGAAAGCATTTTTAAGACCGCAATAATGAGGATTGCCAAAGCAGCCATGAAATGAACAAGCACGGGGGATATTCAAAACCAAGAGAGAACTCTCAAATGACACTGTAAACCAAGAGAGGGTCCAAGCTTGGCAACTTTAAGACTGGTGGGCTTCAATTCCCAGAATTCCCCAGCCAGCCATGCTGGCTAGGGAATTCTGGGAGTTGAAGTCTACCAGTCTTAAAGTTGTCAAGGTCGGATACCCCTGCTGTAAACTCTTCAACACTATCACAACAGGGAACAAGGAACAACTGCCAAGATTAGTTTTAGTTAAGAAACGGCTATATGAATAAACATCACAAAAGAGAATAACACTCTACAACATTAGTGTCATGCCCTTGTTGGAGTCTGATTCTGAGGGTGAGACTGAGCAGCTGACAGGAAGTGGGAGTGTGGCTCCAGTGGCTGTGGAAGAAACGGGGGAAGGGCACAGTCTGGCTGGGCATTCAGAGGAAGACCCAGGCCATCCCCTCTTCATCCTAGGGCACGCAGGGAGGAACAGAGAAGGGAGCAACGTGGCTTATGGAAGAGAAAAAGGCCCTGATCCCTTTCATTAGTTGCAGCTGGAAGAAGAAGATATAAGAAGGGTGTTTGCACACAGCACCTTGCTGAAAGCAAATCGTGCATTATCTTTATCGAGGCATCCTCCCAACTGTGTGTGCTTCATTATCTTTTGGAAGTCTGCAATTTATTATCCTGGCCTGTTGTGTTAATTATTTCAGTGTGGCTTGTGTTGGTTTTTTTATTTCTAATTTATCTGTACTTTGGATTCGGACTGCATTTCTTTCCTATGTTGGCTGTTTTTGGAAGAGTTTGATCTCCAGCCGAAGATAACTGGACATTGGGGGCCAACTTGGAAGTATTAAAGGCACTTTACCCATTTTTGTGACTTTGTTGCTTTTGTGCCATGCCCTGGGTCATCACAATTAGTCTCTCTCTCTCTCTCTCTCTCTCTCTCTCTCTCTCTCTTTGATTGCTGATTGTACCTATGACTATCATTAAGTGTTGTACATTATGATTCTGGACTCTTGACGAATGTATCTTTTCTTTTATGTACAGTGAGAGCATAGGCACCAAGACAAATTCTTTGTGTGTCCAATCACACTTGGCCAATAAAGTATTCTATTCTATTCCATTCCATTCCATTCCATTCCATTCCATTCCATTCTATTCTATTCTATTCTATTCTATTCCCTTCCCTTCCCTTCCCTTCCCTTCCCTTCTATTCCCTATTATTCTATTCTATTCTATTCTATTCTATTCTATTCTATTCTATTCTATTCTATTCTATTCTATTCTATTCCATTCCATTCCATTCCATTCCATTCCATTCTTAATTCTATTCTACTCCATTCTATTCTTAATTCTATTCTATTCTATTCCATTCCATTCCCTTCTATTTCCTATTATTCTATTCTATTCTATTCTATTCTATTCTATTCTATTCTATTCTATTCTCTATCTCTATTTCTATCTCTCTATCTCTCTCAGAAGATCCAACTTTCTACCTGCACAATTACTGGCAGATCTCTATAATTTACAGTGTTTATTTTCCAAGTTTTTACTTCTGTTGAAACAGCTGTTCCTCGACCTAAAAACATTACAAGTGGGGGAGACCCCGCAGCTACTATTGTGAACCTTAAATAAAGCTACTGTGGGTTTCCTAGGAATTGTGGCAAGCAGTGGGTAATAAGTTATTTTTATTTTCCTTTTGGGGGGGTACCATCAGGCAAATGGCACACACACACACACAAAAGAGATGCGCCCCAATATACGGTCTCACATTTAAACGATCACCATTTATATTTCTTGAGGGATACACGGGAGGGAGCAACCGGAGAAGAGCAGAGATCGAGAGAGAGAAAAAGACTTGCCTTCCCAAGCTGAACAAAAGAATAAGTCATGCCTTAGGGATATCAACGCCTCGTGGAAATATCAAGCAGATTGCCGAACCTGCGTATCCGTAATAAACAGTCTTAATAAAAAAGAACAGTACAATACAGGGAAAACTCACAACATTGAGGAAAACTGGCATGCAGGTTTTTTCCCAGCATGTTTCCAGCTATTGAACAGTTGGAGAATTGTTATTCTCCTGATGTAGTGGTTTTCCAATAACGTGCTTGAGAGTTTGGAATTCTTCTGAAACTTCTTTGGGTGGCCTCAAAGCAGAGGTGGGTATTCAGCAGGTTCTGACCAGTTCTGGAGAACCGGTAGCGGAAATTTTGAGTAGTTTGGAGAACTGGCAAATACCACCTCTGACTGGCCCCACCCCCATCTATTATCTGCCTCCCGAGTCCCAGCTGATTGGCTGGGTCTTCTTTGGTTGCCCTGCACAGGAGAACAGAGCTGGAAAGCAGGTTAGTAGGGTGGGGAGAGAATGGGATTTTACAGTATCCTTTCCCTGCCACGCCTACCAAGCCACACCCACAAGCCACGCCATGCCCACCAAGCCACGCCCACAGAACCGGTAGGAAAAAAAAAATTGAATCCCACCACTGCCTCAAAGAGAAAAAAAAACAAAGGAGTTTTTTTTTATCCGAGATGTTTGACTCGTAGCTAACGTTGTGCATTTCTTCGCCGATGTTTTTCCACCACTCCTGCAGGTAGTCCTTGCCTTACAACCCTCCGTTTAGAGATCATTTGAAATAACAGGCCACCGCTGAAAAAAAATTGCTAAATAACTGGTCTTCGCCCTTACAAACCCTTCCAGCATTCCGCAAGGTCACAGGATCAGAATTTAAGCAATTGGCAACCAGCATATCTTTACAATGGTTGTAGCATCCTAGCCTCACAAGATACCATGAACAAACTCCCCAGCCAACCTCCGAGAAGCGAAGCCTGCACTTAAAACAACCACAGCTTCCCCCTATGTCAGAGTGTCCACAGCTTTTACTATGTGAGACAACCCAGGAGCAATAATAGCATACAGAGGTTTGTAATAAATAGTGGTTTTATCTACAAAAGAATATATGCTATACATACATGTGGTGGGATTCAAAAACTTTTACTACCGATTCTGTGGGTGTGGTTTGGTGGGCGTGGCAGGGGAAGGTTACTGCAAAATCTCCATTCCCTCCCCGCCCCACTAACCTACTTTCCAGCTCCGTTCTCCTGTGCAGGGCAACAAAAGCGATTCCAGAAATATTTTACCAGAAGAGTACTACATTCCTCTGCTCACAACAGATATAACTATAGCACCCGATGTGAGAGTCTTGGCTGAAACAACCTTGAACTACACTGAGTAAGATTAGACTTAAACATAGTACATAAAATCATATGTTACAACATCTTACCAGTTAATGAATATTTCAGCTTTAACAACAACAACACAAGAGCACACAACAGATTAATGTAAAAACCACTCCACTCTACCGTCCCTATTCTATTGTCCCCAATTATTAGTTCCTATTTCTTGTATTTAAAATTATGTTTATTCTTGTTTCTGTTATATTGTAAGGTTTTGACAAATAAAATAAATAAATAAATAAAAGAAGACCCAGCCAATCAGCTGGGACTCGGGAGGCAGAGAATAGATGGGGGCGGGGCCAGTCAGAGGTGGGATTTGCAGGTTCTCTGAACTACTCAAAATTTCCCCTACCGGCTCTCCAGAACTGGTCAGAACCTGCTGAATACCACCTCTGATTGTGCCATCCAATTCGTCCTCCTGGTCAGGGCAAGGAAAACTTGGGGAACATGTTCATAATGCTCAACTGTGGTTTTTTTGTCCTTTAACATTCTTTCTTAAACCATTGTTGCTTAGCCTACATTCTGAGAGAATTGCAAAAAAAAAAAAAAAAAAAGCATTAGCCTTGGTAACTTCCTTCCAGGTACTTGAAGATTATTATGATAGTCCTCTTCTACAGGTAGTCCTCGACTTACGACCATAATTGAGTCCAAAAATTCTGTTGCTAAGGGAGACAGTTCTTAAGTAAGTTTCCCCCCGTTTTATGACCCTTTTTGCTACAATTATTAAGTAAATCTATGTTTATTTTTTTTTATTTTGTCAAACATGCATTAGATAACATGTACAAGTATAAACATGATTATGAATACATGAAATGGATATGAATAAAAAGGAACATTAGGACAGGGGCGGTAGGCACATTGGTGCGCTTATGCATGCCCCCTTACAGACCTCTTAGGGATGGGGTGAGATCAACAGTAGACAGTCTGAGGTTAAAGTTTTTGGGGTTTGGGGAAGAAACCACAGAGTCAGGTAGTGAGTTCCAGACATTTACCACCCTGTTGCTGAAGTCGTATTTCCTGCAATCGAGTTTTGTGTGGTTTACCCTGAATTTGTATCTATTGTGTGCTCTTGTACTGTTGTGGTTGAAGCTGAAATAGTCATTGATGGGTAGGACATTGCAATGGATAATTTTATGTAGTACACTTAGATCGGACCAAAGGCGGCGTAGTTCTAGGCTGTCTAAGCCTAAAATTTCAAGTCTGGAGGCATAAGGTATTCTGTTACAAATAGAGGAGTGGAGGACTCTTCTCGTGAAATATCTCTGGACTCTCTTGATTGTATTAATGTCCGATATGCAATGCAGATTCCAGACAGATGAGCTGTATTCAAGAATTGGTCTAGCAAACGTTTTGTATGCTCTAATTCAAAGGTCTTCAAACTTGGCAAATTTAAGATTTGTGAACTTCAACTCCCAGAATTCCTAAGCTAACATGACTGGAGGAGGAATTCTGGGAGTTGAAGTCCACAAGTCTTAAAGGTGTCAAGTTTGAAGACCCCTGCTCTAGTTAGTAGTACAATATTACCGGAGAAAAAGCTATGCAGAATTAATGCCTTTTTGGCTATGTAGTTACAGTGGGCTCTAGCACTTAGATCATTAGAGATGAGAACTCCAAGGTCCTTGACATAGTGGTTTACAAATCACTGCGGTTGTTAAATTAGCAACGTGGTCATTAAAAGTGAATCTGGCTTCCCCATTGACCACGTCTGTCAGAAGATTGCAAAAGGAAATCACACTGCAATTGTCATAGTCACACTGCAACAGTTGCAAAGTTTCCAAATTTTATTCACATAACAATGGGGAAGTTGCAATGGTTGTTAAGTGTGAAAAATAATCATAAGTCCCTTTTTTTCAGTGCTGTTATAGCTTTGAACAGTCACTAAATCAATGGTTATAAGCCAAGGACTAATTGTATTTCTCCTCACAAAGCTAACTGCACCCTATTTCCTTCAAGGACTTCTCTCCCATTGCCCTTGTTTTGAACCGTTTCAGCTAGTCTGAGTCCTTGCCTGTCAAGAACCAACATCTCCTTCAATTTTCTTTTTGCTAAGAAGACTAGCCTCCTGGTGAAATCCTCACAGGTCAAATACAGAGGTTTTTGGGCTTACTTTCAGGACTAGACAATCAAGTTCTATATGCAGGTGTCCAGTTTTTCATTGTATCATAAAACTTCAGGTAGATTTGCAGCCCCCTCCCTCCCTCCGTCTCCCAGGCTTCCTTCAAATCTGGTTAAATTCTTTTAGAAGATTTTACTTAGACTGAAAAATCCAACAGAGACAGAAGTCCCTGGTTGAGATTACATGATAGATAGATAGATAGATAGATAGATAGATAGATAGATAGATAGATAGATAGATAGATAGATAGATAGATAGATAGATAGATAGGTAGGTAGGTAGGTAGGTAGGTAGGTAGGTAGGTAGGTAGGTAGGTAGATAGATAGATAGATAGATAGATAGATAGATAGATAGATAGATAGATAGACAGACAGACAGATAGATAGATAGATGATAGATAGATGATAGATAGATAGATAGATAGATAGATAGATAGATAGATAGAGATAGATAGATAGATAGATAGATAGATAGATAGATAGATAGATAGATAATAGATAGATAGATAGATAGATAGATAGATAGATAGATAGATAGATAGATAGATAGATAGATAGATAGATAGATAGATAGATAGATAGATAGATAGATATAGAAAGATAGATAGATAGATAGATAGATAGATAGATAGATAGATAGATAGATAGATAGATAGATAGATAGATAGATAGATAGATAGATAGATGATGATAGATAGATGATAGATAGATAGACAGAGAGATAGACAGATAGATAGATAGATAGATAGATAGATTGATAGATAGATGATAGATAGATAGATAGATAGATAGATAGATAGATAGATAGATAGATAGATAGATAGATAGATAGATAGATAGATAGATAGATAGATAGATAGATAGATAGATGATAGATAGATAGATAGATAGATAGATAGATAGATAGATAGATAGATAGATAGATAGATAGATAGATAGATAGATAGATAGATAGATAGATAGATAGATAGATAGATAGATGATAGATAGATAGATGATAGATAGATGATAGATAGATAGATAAATAGATAGATAAGAGATAGGTAGATGCATAGATAGATACATGATAGATAGATAAGTAGATACATGATAGATAGATAGATAGATAGATAGATAGATAGATAGATAGATAGATAGATAGATAGATAGATAGATAGATAGATAGATAGATAGATAGATAGATAGATAGATAGATAGATAGATAGATAGATAGATAGATAGATAGATAGATAGATAGATAGATAGAGATAGATAGATAGATAGATAGATAGATAGATAGATAGATAGATAGATAGATAGATAGATAGATAGATAGATAGATAGATAGATGATAGATAGATAGATAGATAGATAGATAGATAGATAGATGATAGATAGATAGATAGATGATAGATAGATAGATAGATAGATAGATAGATAGATAGATAGATAGATAGATAGATAGATAGATAGATAGATAGATAGATAGATAGATAGATAGATAGATGATAGATAGATGATAGATAGATAGATAGATAGATAGATAGATAGATAGATAGATAGATAGATAGATAGATAGATAGATAGATAGATAGATAGATAGATAGATAGATAGACAGACAGACAGACAGACAGACAGACAGATAGATAGATAGATAGATAGATAGATAGATAGATAGATAGATGATAGATAGATAGATAGATAGATAGATAGATAGATAGACAGACAGACAGATAGATAGATAGATGATGATAGATAGATGATAGATAGATGATAGATAGATAGATAGATAGATAGATAGATAGATAGATAGATAGATAGATAGATAGATAGAGATAGATAGATAGATAGATAGATAGATAGATAGATAGATAGATAGATGATAGATAGATAGATAGATAGATAGATAGATAGATAGATAGATAGACGATAGATAGATAGATAGATGATAGATAGATAGATAGATAGATAGAGATAGATAGATAGATAGATAGATAGATAGATAGATAGATAGATGATAGATAGATAGATAGATGAATGATAGATAGGTAGACAGACAGACAGACAGATATGTATATACAAATACACATTCAGATACATATACACACATATGAAAAAAAAATAAAGGCATCCTCCATTCTCTTCCAAAAATTAAGTAAAATCACCACAAAAAGAAAGTGAGCAGAAGTTTTTTTAAAAAAAACTACCTTCAACATGAGATAGAAAAGCAGTGAGAAATAAAATTTTGAGGAAATGGAAAATAGTTTTTTTTTTTTCACACCATTATTTACAATGCTGGCTCTTGCTTTGCAGAGTTTAATGTGCTTTAGCTGCACTTCCAGTTCACAGTAGGTTAACAGAGAAACGATGCAACATCTTAGATGAACTGAAAAGTCCCAGAACTTTTTACATACTATTTTGCAAGGGTCCAGAAATTTCTCAGCAACTGCATCGAGATCAAAGGAGTTTTGATTTTTTTTTTTTCCTTCCGGGGAAAAAATCCCTTTCAATTACCGGACCACAAAGCAGGGGTCCAGGACAGGCATTTCTGAACCACAGTAACTTTAAGATATGTGGACTCCATCTTCCAGAATTCCCCAGCCAGCACCTAAAATGTATTGAGATTCAGAAACACTGACTTAGACTACAAGTGGCAGAATATATCAGGAACAAGGAATCAGTGCCATTGATTAGATTGCAGATTAGATTGAGCCTTCAAGAGTCTGGTCAATTAAAGTTCACCACTAAATTAATGCAATTCATTTTTTATTTTATTTATTTATTTATTTATTTATTTATTTATTTATTTATTTATTTGATTTGCCAATTGTTTACAAGATAATAAGTATAAGTGTATACATAGTTATGAATACATGAAATGGGTACATATAAGAAAAATAAAAGAATAAGAGAAACAATAGGACAGGGACGGTAGGCACGTTGGTGCGCTTATGGACGCCCCCTACAGACCTCTTAGGAAAGGGGTGAGGTCAATAGTAGACAGTCTAAGGTTAAAGTTTTTTGGGGTTTGGGGAAGAAACTACAGAGTCGGGTAGAGTATTCCAGACATTGACCACTCTATTGCTGAAGTCGTATTTCCTGCAATCAAGTTTGGTGCGGTTTACTTTGAGTTTGTATCTATTGTGTGCTCTTGTGTTGTTATGGTTGAAGCTGAAGTATTCACTGACAGGTAGGACATTGCAATGTATGATTTTATATACCATGCTTAAGTCAGACCGAAGACGGCGTAATTCAAGGTTTTCTAGTTCTAGAATTTCAAGTCTGGTGGCATAAGGTATTCTACAACGAGTAGAGGAGTGGAGAACACAAGGGTTTGGACTTGGGAATGCTTGTGGGAACACAACTTTTAAGCTGATGACACATCCATCCCCCAGCTCTGCCTACTCTTCTCCTACCTATGCCTTCGGAGTTATAAATTTAGATAAAAATAATTTTGCAGGTATCCAAAATCATTTCACTGCTGCTTCCCCACTGTTGTGGCCTGACAGCAGCCAGTGAAACTGGCAATAGATTCGGACAGTGAGGAGGTTTGGGAGGAACATGGACCAGTCCTGGAATCTGGGGGAAGGCTCTGACAAGTGCTCTGTGTTGGAGGCAGAGATGGGACCAGGGCCGTCTGACAGTTATCGGCTGCCTTTGGAGTCAGAGATCCGTGAGGCAGAAGAACAGCTGGAGCCTGTTCCTGATGTGCACATGGGCAGAGCTGCCGGAAGAAGGGCACAGCTGAGGAACAAGGGCCAATTTGGGAGTAAAGCCACAGGTGGATGGTGAATGGCCCCTCCCCTAGAGAATAAAAGAGGAGCAAAAGGGGGAGGGCGGAGCTGGTGTTGCGACGATACGGCATGCGATCTTGGAGGTCTGAGATCGCTGCCGATATCTTTGCTCCTGGACGGTTCTATCGGATCTAAACCATCCCGAAGAGACAGTGAAAGTGAACAGCGCATCCTGTCGATCCCAGGGATACCGCAAAGTCCCTGGTAGATCCAGGAGAAGCTCTTCTTGCCAGCGGCAAAGAGGCAGCCATTAAAGCTGCTGAAGTTGGGACAGCTCCGAAACGGAAGAGTGTGTGCCGGTTTGGTGATAACTTTTTCTTTATTCTAAGATCTGAAAGGACACCCTAAGGAAAAGAAAGAATCTGTAAAAGTTTTGACAGAAGTGATTAAGCGGCGATTTTAAACAGGAATGTCAAAGTAATGTTTTTTTCTCATTGCTGGATTTTCTATACACGATCTTATATTTTGAAACTGGACTGGTTTTTTCTTTTACATCTATTTTTTTTCTCCTTTTTGATTTTGTAATATTTTAGGCTAGAGACTCCCTTTTAGTTATTTCTTTTTTAAAAAATATCTGTTTCTTTTTTTTTTATTAATTCTTATTATATCCTGCTTGGAAAAGGAGGGGGAAAGTGAGAGCAAAGAAACTTTGTAACACTGCCAACTAGAGGCTTGAAAATATTCTGTTTCCCTGTGACCAGACAAAGCTGAGAAAGAAAGAACTGAGACTCTTTTTCAAGGACATTGCTATTTGATAAGATAGAGGGAAGAGCATAGGAGAGTATTATTGCAGGTGCTCTTCTGGGTTTCTATCAACAGCTGGAGTCTGGTGTTGAAACCTAGGGGGGAAAAGGTGATAAGTTTTTGGAGAAGAGAGCTATAATAAGAGCCTTGGATAATTAAACAAAGTGCAGTGTGCTCTTTTTACTTTTTCTAAGTTGTGCTATCCCTCCTCACCAGCTTTATTGTATTTTATTTTATCTTTTTTTTTCTTGTAATAACTATTTGGGTTTTTGGCTTTGTTGGAGCTTGTCTTTGTTTTTCTTTTTTCTTTGGAAGTCCAATCTCTACGTTTGCTTTTTATTTTAAAGGGAAAGCTTTAGTATTAATTTTTTTTTAAAGGGAATAGCCTTTTTTTCCCTTTCCTGGTATTTTTGTTTTTTCATCTACCTTTATGGTTTATTCTTATGCACTCTTTTCTATTTGAGACCTTTCAATTGGATTAAGGTGTTGAAGAACCTGAATAATTTTTCCTTTTCCTTTTTTTCTCTTTTTTTCCAAGCCTTTTTCTTTATCTAACTACTGATTGGATCAAGAACCTGAAGAAATTTTGTCCTCCCTTTTTTTCCTTTTTTTTAATCATTATTATTGGGCTTCTTTTTTCTACTATTTTTATTTTGAAATATAATTGGTTACTTCACAATTGGATTAAGGTTTAGAACAACCTGAAGATTTTGAATTGCTTGAAATGAGTAGGAAATTTACAGCTCCTGGTTCTTCAACTTCTACTTCTTCCTCTCCACCATCTGGAGGACAACGTTCAATACAGACAATGTTAAAGCAAGAAAAAGAACAAGAAAAAGTGACTGCGGATGATTATGCAAGGAATTCAAAATATTCAAGCAAGATCAGAGAATATTGAAAAGAGAATAGAGAACATTGAACAAAGAACAGAGAACATTGAACAAAGAACAGAGAACATTGAACAAAGAACAGGGAAAACCGATGAAAAAGTAGAGAACATCCAACAAATGATGTTGAAGTATGATGAGAGATTCCAAAAAATTGAAGAAAATAAACAAAGAGACAAGAAGATTGGAGATATTGATAATAGATTAATGGTGGTTGAACAAGATAAAAGTGATATGTTGAGATGGGAGATGGATAGATCAGAATTCTATCTTAGATTCCAAAACGTAGAGGAAGAAAAAGGACAAAACTTAGCTGAGATAATGATAGAAATACTGGCTGAAGCTTTGGAAATAACTCAAGAGAAGTTGATGGATGGAATAGATGAGGTTTATCGAGTTTTCACAAGATATGCAATGAGAAATAGCTTACCAAGAGAAGTTCACATTAGATTTACAAAGAAAGCCATTAAAACGCAAATACTGCAAGTGGCAAAAGAGAAAACATTGAAATATAAAGACAAGCAGATTGTGGTCTTGAAACAAATACCCAGAAGAGTGAGAGAGAGATGAGAAGAGAATACCGATTCCTGACTAAAATGCTACTTTAAAAAGAGGTGAATTATAGATGGCTGATTCCAGAAGGTTTAATGTTCACATGGCAAGAACAGAGACATAGAATTGACTCAATTGAGAAAGCAGAATTATTTTATACAGAATTTTTTGGAGGGAAGGAGGAAGAGGCAGAAAAAGAGATCTCACTAATTGAATTCCAAGAGGACTGCCAAATGGCGATTGAAAAAGAAGAAGGTGCAGTAGATGGAAGGGTGGAAGCCAAAGAACAACGTGAACTAAGATCTACGAAAGCTGCTAAACTTAACTACAAAATATAACCATGGAGAGAAAAAACTGATTACAATTAATATAAATGGACTTAACTCAGCCGTTAAAAGAAGGAAAACCTTTCATAAATTAGAGAAATTAAAATTTGATATAATTTGTCTACAAGAAGTACATATTAAAAAACAATATGAACAATTGTTGATACAGCCAAAATTAGGGAAAATATTTACTTCCTTGACACAACGTAAGAAAAGAGGAGTGGTTTTATATATTAAAGAGACCACCCCAGCAAAATTGATTTATACCGATGATGATGGAAGAATACTAATGGTGGAAATAATGGACAATAATACGAAAACACTCCTGATTGCAATCTATGCTCCGAATGACAAACAAGAAGAATTCTACAAAAAATTACATATGAAAATAATTGAACTGGACTATGCTAATATAGTTATGATGGGAGGTTTTAATGGAATTGTAGACAATAAATTGGACTATACAGCACAGAAAACAATAAAGCAAAACAGAAAGACTCTCCCTAAATCTTTTTTTTAAATGGTACAAAAGATAAACAAAGATACATGGAGATACATGGAGAGATAAAAGATACATGGAGATAAAAGATACATGGAGAGAAAGAAATGCTAAAACTAAACAATACATTTTCTATTCAAATAGACACGTATCATGGTCCAGAATAGATATGATATGGATGTCAACAGAATTAATAACTAATATTCAAGAAATAAATATTGAAACAAGTACTTGGGCAGATCACAATCCAATGACAATTAAATGGAAAGGACAAAAAAGAAGATCTAGATGGACGTTAAATAATACTATTTTAAAGGAAAAAGACTTCACACAGTGGATGGAGAAAGAATTGGCTTTTTTCTTTAGAGAAAACAAAAAAGAAGAATGTATGGGATACAATGAAGGCATATGTTAGAATCTTGATAATACACTATACAAGGAAAAGGAATACTATGAAAAGATTAGCCTCTAAGGCCTTAGAGGATGAGTATAAAAGACTTGAAAAAAAGCTACAGAAAATGCCACAGAAAAAGGACATCAAGCTAAAAATGGATATAGTTAAACATAAAATGGGTCAAATAGAAAAAGAAGAATTAGCACAGAAAATTAGAGGTGCTAAACAGAACTACTTTGAAGATGCAAACAAACCAGATAGATGGTTAGCATACAAATTGAGAAAGGAGAAAGAATCAAGGAAAATATTGCAATTAATAGATGACCAAGGCCAAGTTTGCTATGGTAGTAAAGAGAAGAAGGAAATCATTCGAGACTTCTATGGGAAATTATATATGCAAGAGAATATTGATGAGGAAAGAGTTAAACAGTACTTACAGAATGCTAATTTACCTCAGATACCTAAAGAGACTGAAATAATGTTAGAAAGCAATATAACGATGATGGAGTTAACTGAAGCACTCAAGAAGCAAAATAATGGAAAGGCACCAGGCCCAGGTGGACTTCCAGCAGAATTTTACAAAACATTACAAGAATCATTGAATCTTCCATTGCTAGAAGTTATGAATGAAGTTATGTTAAAGAAGAAGATACCTAAATCATGGTCAGAAGCCTATATTACACTTATTCCAAAAGAGGAGGCCGATCCATTACAAATTAAGAACCTATTTCTCTACTAAATGCAGATTATAAAATCTTTGCTTCAATATTAGCAGAAAGACTTAAAAATATTTAAATAATTTTATTCATCCTGATCAAAATGGATTTCTGCCAAAGAGACAAATTAAAGACAATATGACAGTAATCTTGGACACCTTGGAATACTACGAGGCACATCCTGAAAAACAAATGGCTCTGATATTTCTAGATGCACAGAAGGCATTTGATAATGTGAATTGGCGATTCATGTTATTACTGTTGGAACAGATAGGTTTTGCTAGAAAATTTATTCAAGCAATAGAAGCTATATACTATAAGCAAACGGCAAAGGTAATGATAGAGGGATAACTGACAGACTCTATCAATATAAGAAAAGGAACAAGACAAGGGTGCCCACTATCACCTTTGTTGTTTGTGTTAACTTTGGAAGTGCTAAACAGAAATATTAGAGATGAAAAGAATATAAAAGGAATGAAAATCAAAAAGGAAGAATTTAAGTTGCAAGCATTTGCAGATGATCTGGTTTTCATCTTAGAAGACCCTCTAGAAACAGCATCAAAATTGATAAAAAAGATAGAGACATATGGAAAGGTGGCTGGTTTGAAAATAAATAAAGATAAGACAAAGATCTTGACAAAGAATATGCTATTAAGACAAAAGGAAGAACTGGCAGACCTATTGAAAATTCAGGTCACGAATAAGATCAAGTACTTGGGGATATATTTGACAGCAAGATGTAGTACATTAAAAGAGAATAATTATATCAAACTTAAACAGCAGATTGCGCTAGATCTGGCGAAATGGGAAAATTTACAACTGTCACTAATAGGGAGAATTTCAACAATCAAGATGAATATATTACCCAGAATTTTATATTTGTTTCAAACAATTCCAGTTAGGCTTGGAAAAGATTACTTTGAAGATTTAAATAAAATTGTCTTGAAATATATATGGCAAGGTAAGAAAGCGAGAATAAAGTTAAAACTTTTGCAAGATGCTAGAATTAGAGGAAGATTTGGTTTGCCTAATTGGGAGTTGTACTATCAAGCTACAAATCTGATGTGGGTTAAGGAATGGATAACACTAAGAAATACTAGATTGTTGGCATTAGAAGGACATGATCTGTTGTTGGGGTGGCATGCTTTTTTATGGTATAAAGGAACTAAAACACAGGGGTATTTTAGAAGACATTATATACAGGAGTCTCTGTGGTTAAACTGGGAGAAGATTAAAAGACAATGTTATTTGAAAATTCCAGTCTGGTTATTGACTATTGAAGCATTTTCTTATCCTATAATATACAAAAAGGAACAAACAGTTAGATATGGCGAAATATTGAATGAAAAGGGTGAACTCAAATCTATACAAAAACTAGAGGAACAAGGTAAAAAGATGAATTGGTTTTCATATGCGCAAATACATTCAAGGTATGATAAAGATTCTAAAATGGAAGGTTTCTATGATAAATTGACTGATTTAGGTAAGATTTTGACAGGTACTGATGAAAAGGTAATTAAAAAACTGTATGGATATTTATTAGAAATTAAATTAGAAGAAGAACAAGTTAAAGAAACTATGATTGCTTGGGGGAAGAATTTTTGATATGGGATTGATCTAGAGAAATGGCAAAAATTGTGGTCTCAAAATTATAAAATGACAATGTCAAGAGCATATAAAGAAAATTTGTATAAGATGTTTTACAGGTGGCATTTCCCCCCGACAAGAATAGCAAGAATGTTCAAGAATAAATCCGAAAAATGTTAGAAATGTCATCAGACACCCGGCTCATATTACCATATGTGGTGGACTTGTGCGGATGCTAAAAAATACTGGACTAAAATCCACATGTGGTTGGAAAAAATGACAAAAAAACATATAGACTTGAAACCAGAGATATTTTTATTGGGAATTTTACCTGAAATATATAGTAAAGACTTGAAATACCTGATTGTAAATGTATTAACAGCAGCTAGGATTGTATTTGCTAAAAACTGGAAAAATGAGAAAACACCATCACAGGAGGAAATCATTAAGAAAATATTGGAATGTGCTGAAATGAGTAGATAGACATTTGAAATTAGAGAACAAGAGGATAAACAATTTTATAAAATTTGGGATCTTTTCTATCAATGGTTAGACAATAAAATACAGTAATGAAATATGTAGACTTTTAGAAAATAATAAATATATAAAGATGTACTTCTTTCTTATTATATCTACAAAATGATTTTAGGATAGATTTGGGATGATAATATGAACTGTTATAAAATAAACTAAGTAAATTATGATTATCTTGTAAAAACATGAATGAATAAAAGTATAGTCAAATGATTGATTAATAATGATACTAAGGTATTTAATTTTTGATTGAAAATACGAGATTATATGCAATGTAATTGTAATTGAAGACTACAAAATGGAAGCACAAAACAATTTGTAAACCAACCGGCACACTGTATGTATACATATGGAAGATGGCTTGATGTTTTCATGTTTTGTTTGTCTATATTTGTTTTTAAAAACCAAATAAAAATTTAAAAAAAAAAAGAGGAGCAAAAGGGGAGTGGGGCTTTGCAGGAAACAATTAGGCATCTGAAAGATATTGGCCTGGCCACTCTCCAAGCCTGATAAAGGTCTGTAATAGGGAACTATCTTGAAAGACTGTTGGCCGGGACTTTGTTGGAGAGGAATTCATTGTAAATTAAATAAAAGGAGTTTATCGGGATGAGCACTCAGCTTCGTGCTGTTGAGGAAGCCTAGGTCAAAACACCCACTGCATTATCTTCTCTTTTCTGATCCTTCCCCTCTTTTTAACGCTTTCTCACCTAAGAGTGATCAATCTGGGCTTTAATTTCGCCAAGAGAACAACGGCACAAATGAAACAAAATCATCAAGAACAATGTAAACAATATAAGGGTCCTTTATGGTTTGAGACACAAACAGAATGAAGAAAATCAGTCGTATTTGACTAAAGAAAGAAGGTTGAGATTTCTGTCCTGTACATTTTCGTGCGTATTTTTTTCACGCATATTTCCAACGGAGACAGTGGGATGGTTCTTTGCTGACGTTTTTGCTAATGAATTCACACCTAACACTGGCAATCGACTCAGAGGTGCTAATTGAGCAAGCAAAATGTGTGGAGAATGGGTGAAAATTTGTCACCGAATTTTTTTTTACTGAGATTTCAAAATTTTCTAAGAAATCACAGACAAACTGACTCATGACAAGACAAGGCGGAAGCTTTAATGTTCCTATGTTTTCTCTGCGGGCGAGGAGCACAGAAAGCCACAAAGATGCATGACTGCCGCAATCACACTAAGTAAATTAAAAAACAAAGTTTGGAGGTGTGGGAAGCCACTCCCTCCTAGAAGAATGAAATATTTTGAGGAATATTGAAAAAAAAGGCAGAATATTATATTTCCCCAAAGGGAGAAATGTGTTTTTTAAGAGGCAGAAAACAGCCCCCACTTTTTCTTAAAGCCCACAGCAGATGTCAGCACTTAAGATCTTATTGAAAGAAGCCAACTATCTAGATGGCTCTATTCACAAGCAAAGCAAATACTGCAGGCAGAAATCCATTCAAAACAGGACATTTTGAAACTGCTTGCAATGACAGCTAACAATGGCAGAGGGATAGAATTAGAAGCAGCCCCTCACCCAAAATCCAACATAGGACGAAAGCTAATTAGCCACAATAGGAATTGCCAAACACCCTTTCAGAACACAAGCCCCTTCATTGCACCATCTTAGAGCAATCCAAACTTCAAAGTCACAGAAACCTTGAAACTGATAAACAATAAGCCAGAGATTGACCAGATTAGCTCATACAAACACCTAGGATTTACATTTCCTCTTTTGCCAAAAGAGCCAGCTATGGCCCCTATATAACCCCTACATGACCCACATAGGAATCTGACAACAGCCAATAATATATTAAAAGACATGTTCTTGCAGAGTGTCATGCCCCTGATGGAGACTGACTCTGAGGGAGAGGAGGAACAGCCAACAGGGAGTGGAAGTGTGGCTCTAGAGGTTGTGGAGGAGGCTGGGGAAGGGCAGAGGCCGGCTGGGCAGTCAGAGGAGGACCCAGGCCCATCCCCTCTCCATCCTAGGACCCACAGGGAGGAGAGGATCAGGGAAAGACGTGGTCTACTGGGGAGGAGAGGGCCTTGATCCTCTTCATGGGCTGCAGGTGTGACAACTGAATAAGAGCATGGACCTGCGTACTAGCGAACGCTGGAAACAAATCATGTAAATATCTCTAGTTTATAGTTCCTCTCTGAGTTTGGCATCCTTCCCAGTGTGTGTTATCTGTAGACATCCTCCAGCCCTTATCTTGCCTGGTTTGTGTTGCTTTTTTCCTTCTTCGTGTAACTGTTTGTGTGGGAGGTTTTTTTTTTTTTTTGTCTTCCGTCAAAGATATTCGGAGCTTGGAAGCAAACTGAAGGAATATAAAGGGCTTCACCTGTTTTCTGTGACTGTGTTTGGTTTGTATCCCACCCTGGGTCATCACACAGAGGAACAGGAAGGTAAAATACAAAGCCCAAAAGAAGATATAAAAGCCACCTACTCTCAACTCCATTTTGTCAACTGCCCAGAACCACAAACCCACGTTGTTCTGTTTCATCAATAAACCATCTTTCCAATCAGCCTCCATGTTTCCAGTATATTTCTCCCAGCTTGGAACTGAACCAGATGGATATTTCTCCCAGCAGAGAGTTGCTTGGTTATCCACACATAGAATACCAAAAAATAAAAAATAACTATATCTCCTGCACCCGCTTTATCAATTCACTATGAAGATTATCTGATATCAGCTGGTAATACCTACCTTTCTATTTTTATTCTTTTAAAGTTATTTATGTTAGGAATTCAGCGTTTCAATGCTGGAAGCCACCCAGAGTCGTTTGCTATGAGATGGATGGCAAATAAAGTCAACAAATAAGTAAATAAACTTTGTGTGGATCCAGGCCAAAGTTTTCGGAGTCCTGTCCTTCACTGAGGTAAAGACACCACGACTTTCCAACAAGAAGTCCTGCAGTCAGGGGAAAATAAGGGTTCTGCTCAACCCACATTTCACGCCATGGTAAGTTCAGAGAACTTGGCAGAGGATGAAGCAGAATGTTCTCAATTGAAGCTAAAGATGTTTCAGCTGCATATTCTATTCTGTTTGGGTGGGGGAATGAATATTTTAGTAAGGGGATTGTTTTGAAAAAGCCCAGGTCCAAAGAACGTTTTCATTCATCTGCCCAGGTGAAAGGCAACCGATAGAGCCAGTGAGGTTTGCATTTAAAAAAACAAAAAGCCAAAATGGTGGTCACAGCAGTGTACAATCTCTTCTGTGTGCATATCGCTGATGTATTCATGTACAAAGGTTCAGGGTATCAACTGCACAGCCACGAGAGCCATTTTAATTTAATGCATGCAACTCCAGATGGCCTTCAGTTTAAAAAGACAACCACAAAAGGAAAAAACAAAAAAGAAATTGCAGGTAGCACACCCACACTCTGCCTGATCTCAACAGACAGAGAAAGGACTGGAGGTTGCTTCTCACGTAACCAGGGTCTATAACAGGGGTGTCAAACTCAAGGCCCAGGGGCCAGATCTGGCCCACAGGATGCGTAGACCCACCCCGGAAACAGCACTGGCCCGCCGTGCCTCTGCCAGCAAAAAGAGAGTTCGGGGAGGCTGCATGAGGCCCTCCTGAGCTCTGTTTTCACTGGCAGGAGGCCTTCACGGCCAAACACAGAACGTGGGCAAGATGCAGGGCCTCCCCAAGCTCCGTTTTTCACTGGCAAAGGGCTGCGGGAGGTGGTCGTAGCCGAAAACAGAGCTCGGGAGCTCGGCTGATGTGGCCGAAAATAGCGCCTCGATGAGTGATGTCGAGCTGGCCACTCCCACACTGGCCATGCCTCCCCCCGGGCCCTCAAGGTCAAACACAACCCTGATGCAACCCTCAATGAAATCGAGCTTGACACCCCTGCTCTATAATATGGGGGGGAAACCTTTAAAGGTGATTACCAGACCTTCAGTTACACCCAGAAACCAAAGAGTATCCAGTGCAGTTCAGAGAGCTGGTGTAACTAGAGCTACCTATTACTCCCTCTGCTAACACATTCTGGACCAGAGGAGCACAGATTAACTCCAAGATTAACATCAGGCCAACAATCAAAAAGTAAACGATAATCCAATCAAGGAATTGCCAAAAAAGCTAATAGTAACTAGCCCAACCAAAGAATCTCTAAGACCACCCCATCCACACTGACAGGACAAGCCATTAGAATATAAACTGAGAGCAAGCCCCACTCCTTACGAGCATTGGTTACGTTACCTAATTTGGGGAAGGAAATGTCTTCGAGAAAACAAGCAAGCTCAGAGAGCAACAAAGGACCCCACACTTTCCTTCTTTTTAAGCATGATTTTTGCAATGTTGGAAGGAGCACAGTAGAATAGAATAGAATAGAATAGAATAGAATAGAATAGAATAGAATAGAATAGAATAGAATAGAATAGAATAGAATAGAATAGTACAGATAAATTTATTTGGCCAAGTGTGATTAGACACATAAGGAATTTGTCTCCAGTACAGATGTTCTTAGCGTACATGCAAAGCAAAAGAGTAATAATGCAGGAATCTCAGAAAAAGTGGAGAAGACAGAAAGAGAAGAAGAAAAGTAAGCAATTCATATCTGGCCGTCTTCCTTAAGCAAAACTTCCATTTTCCCCTCTGGACCCCTCCCACTTGGAAAGTTTTTATTCTTTGTGTGCATTTTATAGCTTTTCCAAAACTCCGGTCTACAATTGCACATTACTGTTTTAAAAGCAGTTTCCATCTGCCCAGGATTGTGGCAGGCTGGAAATACATTGTAGGAAGATAATGCACAAAATGTACCCAAATGCATTGAGTTTTATAGATCCATAATAGAGGCATGTAAATGATTCCGACTAAGCTTTCACAGGAGACAAGGTGCATGCTGTGAGTGCTTGCAATGAATAATGCAGAACCCTTGGCTAAATCTTAACGATTCCATTGACATTCCATGGGATCCAGTTGTGTCTGGAACCCACAACAACTTGGTGGAGCTCCCATGGGTCACCCTTTGTGCATCAAAAGCACACATTTTTCTTAAAAGGAAAAAGGCTTGGCACTCGTGGATAAACTGCTGTAGAAGAAATCTGTGCAATTCCATCAAGACTGTGCAAGAGAGTATCCTGAAAGTTGGTGTTCAGTAGAACGAATAGCCCTTAAATGGGATTAGAGGAGGGGTGTCAAACTCGATTTCACTGAGGGTCACATCAGAGTTGTATTTGACCTCAGAGGGCCAGGGGTGTGTGGCCAGGGTGGGCGTGGCCATGGTGGCCAGCGTGTGGCCATGATGGCCAGCGCGTGGCCATGGTGGTCATCACTTGAGATTTCAAGAAGAGATTGGACTGCCGTTTGTCAGAAATGGTGTAGGGTCTCCCACTTGGGCAGGGATTAGACGGTTAGTGGGCCGTGAGAAAATTTTGGTGGGCCGCAGAGAAATCTCTCCCCCAGAGCATCCCCCCCAAAGCAATTAATCCAGGCTGCGCAGAAACACAAGGCTGCACCGCTCACATGGCCCGCGGGAACCCTCCCCGCCCACTCACTCCTTACCTGGCAAACTTGCCTACTAAACTGCTATTTTTCCTTTTTCTGACCATCAGCTGTTCTGCTGTGCGGGGAGATTTAGATTAGCTAGAAAGCAGGAAATGGTTGGATTTCTAGCTTTCTAGCTAGTCTTTAGATCTTTGGCTCTGCTTTTAAGCACAGCCAAACCTCCCTTAGGACTGAAGGTTCTATTATTCAGTGCAGACTCACGGCATGCAAATTTGAGAGACTGAGCTAGCCGATGGCAGATAGATAGATCACTGAATGATTCTGTGAGCAACTCCATCTGCTTGCCTGCTTTTGGGTAAAAGTTGCTCTTTTTTAAATAAAAAATCCAATATTTACATACATGGTGTGTTGTGAGTTAATTTTGTGAGTTGCTTGCTAGCAAATTTTATGTGACAGACTGAGCTAGCCTATGGCAGATAGACAGATCTCTGAATGAATCTGTGATTCTGTGAGCAACTCAATCTGCCTGCCTGCTTTGCCTGATTTTGGATAAAAGTTGCTTTTTTTTTTTATAAAAAAATTCAATATTTATATAAATATTTATAATATTTACATACAAGCCATGCCCAGCCAGTCACATGACCACCAAGCCACACCCACAAATTAGGCCACACCCACAGAACCAATTAGTGGTCCCTGGGATTTAAAATTATTATTTTGGTGGTCCCTGAGGTCCAAAAGGTTGGCGACCCCTGGACTAGATGACCTACAAGGTCTCTTCCAACTCTGATTATCTGTAATCTGTAAACAACTCGATTGCTGAAGTCGTATTTTCTGCAATCGAGTTTGTAGTGTGTTACCTTAAGTTTGCATCTATTGTGGCGTCACTCATGTCGGGGGCACCTGTGGTGGCCAAGTGCTAAGGCAGGACTTCTCTGAAATCCTCCCTCCCCTCTCATTATAATCTCCTTCCTTTTTTCCCTTTCTTCTTTTTCCTTCCCTCTACATTCTCCTTTCTTCTTCTTTCCCCTCTTTCCTTCTTTTTCCTTCCTTGCTCTCTTCTCACATTTCCTTCTTTTTCTTTGTCTTTCCTCTTTCCCTTTCTCGTTTTCCTGTCCCTTCTTGCATGCTCAAATGCAAAAGGGGAAACATTTCTCCTTTTTTGTGTGTGGTTTTAGTTTCTTTTGATAGTCCCGTTTTTGTCCACATCGGCCTCCTGCAATCCTCTGCCAGAGAAAATGGAGCTCCATTTTTGCTGGCAGAGGCACCACGGGCTGGTCCTTTGTTGTTTCCAGGCTGGCCCCATGGGTCAGATCTAAGCACCCCACGGGCTGGATCCAGCCTTCTGGCCTTGAGTTTGACACCCCTGGTTTAGAGGATTTGAAATCCAGGCAACACCCCTGTGCTTACACCCTTTGTAAGTCCTCAACTTACAGTGACAATTGGAACCGGAACTTCCATAGCTAAGCGAGGCAGTGGTGAAACGAGTCATGCCCAATTTTATGACCCTTTTTTGCCATGGTTATTGAGTGAATCACCGCGGCTGTGAAGTGAATCTCACAGTTGTTAAATGAATCCAACCTCCCCTATTGACTTTGCTCAATGGAAAACAGCTGAGTGTCAGGATTCCGGCACTTAACCCCATTTAAAACATGAGTCTCGAGCCAAACTTCCAAAACTTCAAAAGGATTTATTGGGAGTTAACATGTCCGGCACTGCCTGGGTGTAGCCGACTCTAAGATACATCATTCATTGTCGCTCTTGACCCTGGTTTCCCCCCCACCTCCCGGGTGTATCGTAATTCGTATTCTCCAATGGGACACATCCATAGCCAAGAGTCATCAATCATACTCTCCAGTTAGAATTTTGCACGGCAGAAACTTCGGTCACCTAGTTACTATCTTTGAAAACATTTATGGAATGCAGTTTCGGTTTACAAGCTGTCGCACTGCTCCACCTCTCTTTCTGTTGGCAACTCTAAAAAGGCCATAGAAATATTTTATGAGTTGACACTGAGAAGATCGCAAATGGAGACCACATGATCCCCTGAGACATTATAATGGTCATGAATGCATACTGGTTGTCAAACATCTCAATTTTGATCAGGTGACAGTGTGGATTGCTGCATCGGTCATATAAGTGTGAAAAAATGGCCATAAGTCACTTTTTTTCAGTGCTGTTATAACTTTGAACTTGAGAAAGGAAGACTCCTTCAAATGTGGAAAAAATGACAGGGGATACCTGTAACTTGCTTCTTGGAATAGTCCAACAATCATCCAAGAAAAGCATGGTTGTTAAGTGAATCTGGCTTCCCCATTGACTTTGCTTATCAGAAGGTCACAAAAAGGGATCACATCCAGGGGTGGGATTCAAAAATCCCAGCAACTGGTTCGCTACCCAATTGCTGGGTGGGTGTGGCCATGGTGGGCGTGGCCTACCAGAACTTCCAGGAGAGCCATTTTTCGCCTTCCCAAGGGTGCAGAGGCTTCCCTCAAGCCTCTGGGAGGGCGAAAACGGCCACCCCCATGCTCTGGAGGTCCTCCGGAAGCCGGAAACAGGCCCATTTCTAGTCTTCCAGTACTTCCAGAAGGCCAATTTTCCCCCCTCCCAGAGCCTCCGCATGAACCCTGCACTTACCTGCATCGAAAATGGGCTGTGTGGAGACTCCAGGGAGGGGAGGGCCAGGGTGGGCAGGGCCAGACGGTCAGTTAAAACAGTGATCCCCAACCTTTTTTTATGCCGCGGCCCGGTACCGGCATCAGCTGGGCGCCACCATCTTTTTGACGAAAAAGTGCTTCCGGTGACCTCACCGGAAGCACTTTTTCATCAAAAGATGGCGGCGCCAGCGCTCGGTGAGCTTTTGGGTAGAAATGGCTTTCTACCGGAAAAGCTCACCGAGCGCACGCCGCCATATTTTGATGAAAAAGTGCTTCCGGTGAGCTTTCTACCCGGAAAAGCTCACCAGAAGCACTTTTTATCAAAAAGATGGCGGCGCCAGCAACCAGCGGCCCGGTAAGACTTGTTCCGCGGACCGGTACCGGTCCGCGGACCGGCGGTTGGGGACCCCTGAGTTAAAACACTGGTTTGGCCAACCAGATGCAAATTTAACATCCGGTTCGCACGAACTGATCTGAACCGGTAGAATCCCATCCCTGATCACTCCTGATCAGAGAGAGAGAGAGAGAGAGAGAGAGAGAGAGAGAGAGAGAGGAAAGCACAAGAGAGAAATGCGTATCCATTTTGACACCAAACCTAAATTAGGCCGGTGGGAAAAATTAGGCCAGTGCATCAAAATAAATAAACAAGCAAATAAAAATGAAAATGTTCTGTCTGGTGGATGCTGCTCCATGTCACAAAATTATTGTTATTATGAGGGGAATGTTAACCCTTCCCAGATGGAAATCACTTCTGCGGCTTCCTTGCTGGGTGGAGGAAGGTACAAGCACTCTTGTCATGTAACAGAGACAGAGACGGAGACAGACATGGAGAGAGAGAGAGAGAGAGACAGAGAGAGAGACAAAGACAGAGACAGAGAGAGCGCTTCTATAATGGTAGTCCTCATCTTATAATCATTCATTTAGTGACCGTTCAATGTTACTATAGTACTGAAAAAGATTCTTTAGGACCAGTCCTCACATGTACAACTATTGCCACATCCTCATGGTCACGAGATCAAAATTTGGGTACTACGCAACCTACATATATTTATCACAGTTGGGGTGTCCTGGAGTCACCTGATCTCCGTTTGTGACTTTGTGGGGAGCAGATTCACTTAGCCATGTGATTCACTTAACAGTTGTGGCAAAAAAAAAAGTTGTAAAGGAGGTGTGACTCACTTAACAAGCGCCTCACTTAGCAACAGAAGTTCTGGTCCCAATTGTGGCTGTTAAGTTGAAGACTACCTGTCTGTATTACATAGTATTCGTCATGTGACATTTTGCTACTCATCCAAGAAGCTTCTTCAGCTCTTCTTCAGCTGAAGAAGCTTCTTGGATAAGATGTGAAAAAGTCTTCAAAGAAAAAAACAGAAAGTCCAGTTGCCTCCTGAAAAAGCACCTTTGGGATAGGTTAAGCAAATTAAATTAAGCAAATTATGTAAGCTTGGTGTAACGGCGAAGGCATCAGGCTAGACATCAGGAGAGTGTGAGTTCTAGTCCTACCTTAGAGCCGGAGCCAGCTGGATCACCTTGGGCCGTCTCACAATCTCAGCCTTAGGAAGAAAAAGAAGACAACAGCAAACCACTCCTACAAAACCTTGTCAAGTGGAGTGCAGGGACTAATAATTCAAACAGTCGGCAAGAGTCAAAAACTGACTCAGAGGCACGTTGTGTAGAGTGTTTGAGATGTATCTGTACTAGATAATTTACACAAATTATAGCATCATTTGCAGACTTGCCAACTGGACCCTATCAGCATGGGTGGTGCCCGGAAGACCTGCTAAGAAGCAAAAGCAAGGAAACAGATTTATTCTGTGTGATTCATTGCCATATCATCATTACCACTGTCAATCTCAAAAGAAAATCAACCCTGACTCTTCTTTGGAAGGACAGAGACGGAAGCTGAAGCTCAAATACTTTGGCCACCAAATGAGAAGAGAGAGAGGGCTCCTTTGGAAAACGTTGGGAAAGATGGAAGGCAGAAGGAGGGCTGAGGATGAGTTGGCTAGACAGTGTCATCAACGCAATGAACATGAATTCTGACCAAATAGAATAGAATAATTTATTGGCCAAGTGTCATTAGGCACACAAAGGATTTGTCTCCAGTACAAAAGCCTCTCTGTACATGCAAAGCAACGGAGTAATAATAATCAGTAAAGCCTATACATAGGCAAGAAAAACAAGTACACATATGGATTGGATGAAATCAGGCTTAACAGCAGTAACTGTGAGAGGGAGCTAAATAGGAGCCAACAGTGTGCAGCAGCAGCCCAAAAAGCCAATGTAACCCTAAATTGCATTAACAGAGGGATACAATCGAGATCAAGTGAGGTACTAATACCACTCTATAAAGCCTTAGTAAGACCATACCTAGAGTACTGCATCCAGTTTTGGTCACCACGCTATAAGAAAGTTTTCTACAGTTGAGACTCTATAAAAAGTGAAAAGAGCAACCAGGATGATTAGGGGACTGGAGACTAAAACATATGAAGAACGGTTGCAGGAACTGGGCCTGGCTAGTCTAGTGAAGAGAAGGACCAAGGGACACATGACAGCAGTCTTCCAATATTTGAGGGGCTGCCACACAGAGGAAGGAGTAAAGCTATTTTCCAAAGCACCTGAAGGCCAGACAAGGAATAATGGATGGAAACTGAACAAGGAGAGATTTAACTTGGAAATAAGGAGAAACGTTCTGACAGTGAGAACAATCAACCAATGGAACAGCTTGTCTTTGGAAGTTATGGGAGCTTCATCACTTGAGACTTTCAAGAAAAGATTGGACTGCCATTTGTCAGAAATGGTGTAGGGTCTCCTGCTTGGGCAGGGGGTTGGACTAGATGACCTACAAGGTCCCTTCCAACTCTGATTATCTGTTACCTGCTATCATAATAAGGATACCAATAAGTGGTACTTAGCAGAGGACACAGGGACCTGGCATGCTGTGGTCCTTGGTGTTGCCAAGACAACTTAGCAACTGAACAACAACAACATCATTGCCAATATTAGGAGTAATTGTGGTTTTATATTGACCCAAAGCAACAGAGGCTCACAAGGCATCATAGAATAGAGCCCCCACAAAAACTGAAGGCCTAATCCAACGTCTTTGCAGTCTGCAGCCAGCTCAGAATCCAGAAATTCATCCTGCATGATTTTCAAAAGCCAAACTGGATGTCTGTAAGCCATAATAAAAAAGGCAACATGGCAGCTACAGTGCTGTCATTATTGTGGTTTGCCCACAGCCTGTGCAGATGGCAGTGGTATTGGACAGTGGGGAAGAAAGGGGACCACTCAGGGAGTCTGGAGAGGACTCGGACAAGGGTCCTGCATCCGATGCAGAGATGGGGCCAGGACCATCTGGGAGTGGGGTGCTGCCTTCGGAACCTTCAGAGTCTGGCAGCAGCGAGGCAGAGGACCCAGGGGAGCCTGTTCCCAGTGCACGTGTGCGCAGAGCTGCTAGAAGGTGAGAGCAGCTGAAACAAAAGGGGCGACTTGGTAGTAAGGCTGGGAGGTGATTGCCTCTCCCATAAGGTATAAAGGACAGGCAAAGATGACAAAATCTTTGCAGGAAGCAAAGTAGTTCGTTCAGTTCAGATTCATTCTTTTTTTTTTTTTTTTTGAACAAATTTTTATTAATTTTTAAAGACATACAAAACATACAAAAATTCAAGACATAAAAACATAAAAAATCTCTTTTCTGAAAGTTGCTTAATCCCGGGTCAAAACTCTTGGTACAGACACACATTCAGATTCATATTCATTTTACATACCATTCCCTATCTTATTACATTTTCATTTTTCTATATAGCTTCTCCTTTCTTTTAAATTTTCTCAATTTTATTTTATTTATCTCCTCTCAATTCAAATCATAATATTTATTCTTTGTCTGTTCTATTTCCAACTATCCGTTTATCTTTCTTCTTAAAAGAAAAAAAAAGAAAAACCTTCTCCTGTACACTGATTGGAGTATGACGCCTATGTCTCTTTCCCCTATATTTATAATACTTGATTTAAAGTACATAACTTACGTTGGGATTCTGTCTGGTACATTCTGACATTATACAATATCATCAAAACCAATACAAATCTATTCATTAATATTAATATTTATTCATATCTTAAACATCTAGCACATTTCTTATCAATTAGGTCACATATTTCTATGGGAGCACCTATTTGCCATATTAATTCCATCCCCCACATCACATATTATGAATCATTACATGTTCCCCTCTCCTTCTTCAAACCTCTCATTTCACGAATAGTTTCACTATTATAACATAGCCTAATCATTGGTGTTAACAATCATTTATATCTTTAGACATTTTACACATTTCAATTAATTATCATACCATTATGGGAACACTTCTTATACTTTCCAAAATTATCCCCCCCCCCCACATCACCGATCTTAAATCATTATTTCATTAAAGTACTCCCCTTTTAACAAAAATTTCACTAAATTATACTAAATATTTATCACATTTTAAATTACATATTATTTCCAATCTTCTATAATTATTTCTAAATACAAATATAAAAATGCAATCTTATGTACCTTTCTAGAATCCCTTTTTCAATAAAATCTATCCATTATCTCTAAAAAACTTTTGTTTTTTTGCATTTTGCTCCCCACCATTAAAGCTTCTCATCCCTTCCTTTCTCCCTTGCTTCTTCTTCTCCTTATTCTCTTTACCCCCTTGTCTCTCCACCTCCCTTTTATCCTGTTTTCCCTCTTTCTGATGTTTCCTAACACGATATCCTCTTTTCACCTTATTCTTCTCTTTTTGGATTGTTTTCCCAGGTCTTAAAGTCTTCTTCTCCTTTTTCTCCTCCTTCTTTTCTTCCCCAACCAAAGTCACATGTTCTTCAAAAATGGCTTCTTCTTTATCCTGCTCATACGATTTTACATAAGCACAGACCGCCATTTCTATAAACTGAAAAAGAGTGCCAAAAACACCTTTCCCTTCTTGCTTTTCTCTTTCATATTTTTGATGTATAAGTTCTAGTTCATCCACAACTGATGCCATTGTACAGAGAATTTTTTTTTCAAAACAACCACCCAAGTGCTTTTAGTCTGAGATAATTCTCATAAAATCCAAAGTCATCAAACAGTCCAATCAACTGATTCTTTTTAATACTTTCTCTTTTTCCACTTTCTCTTTTTGGGATAAAGTTTGATCACAAAGTTCTCTTTAAAATATATCTTTAGGAAGTCTTATTGCTGTTTAATAACTCTTTAAAATTAACTCTTTAAAGTTTTAGGCAGTCTTCTCCTTATTTTCAGGTTGCTCCAATTTTTTTTTTCCTCTCCCTTCCCACTCACAGCCAAAAAAAAAAATTCTTCTTCTTTTTTTTTCCCCTTTGAATATTCAGAAATCCTTGCTCCTTCAATATTCATTTACTTCCAGAACAGATTCCCGGATTTCTCTTATGGTTCCACTGCTGTCACGTTAGGGAGGAGAGTGAAAGGCAAAAAAACAAAACAAAACTTACTCTTTTAAAATGTTCGCCGCTTGTATCTCTTTCTAGAAACAAAGTATCCTTAGCAGCCTTCGAGGTTACAGGAACTCTCTCTCTTAACTTTATCCCAGTCAGAAGCAACTTCCACAGCTCTTCCCTCTTCCTCCAGCACAAATCTTACCCAGCTGCTGGCTTCTTTGAGGCGGCCATTACTGACCGCTGCTCCACCACCTCAGGAAAAAGGGGTTATTCCGGCTGGAAAGGGGGTCTGCGTTACCCCCAAACCTCTGTCCGGATCCCCTCTCTCTTCGGGTGCCTCTACAAGGCAGCCATAGCCCCCAGACCTATTTAGATTGGGGGCACCTTGGCAGCGAACGCGGCAGGGATCGCAGAGGCGCGAATTCCTGCCGCTACCGAAGCCGCGCAAAACTGGAAGCCCAGTTCAGATTCATTCTTGAAGCTCTTTGTACTTCAGTTGATTTTTTTTTCTAGTTCATTTGACCCTTCTGTTATTGTAGCACTTCACAGGGAAGAAAGGTGGGTGCTTATCTTGAGAGACTGAGATTCATTACCGGCTGGGAATGACAATAATTCCCAGCATTGCAATAAGACTTGTTTTAAAATAAGTGTGTGAATAATTACGGTCTCAGAAATCTTAGTCAGAACAGTCATCAAAACTCTTCATGTTTTGGTGCACATTAAAAAAATGGGCACTTTGATTACTCAGTCATGGCTGTTAGACTTTTTTCTGAAAAGACTGTTAGACTTTTTCTAAAAATTTGTTGTGGACACTCCTGCATGTATTTCTTTAAGCCTGGGCTTTGATTCCTTTATTAAGGTACATATATGTCTAACTTTATTGTTCTTGGTATTGTGTATCATAAGGAACAAATGACACTTCAGTAGTTATCACCGTTTCATTGTGAATTGCCTTGGGCAACGTTTCCTATCACAGCAACGCAAGGTGCCACCTGAGATATTCACAGCAGCAAAGAGAATTCATGAATGTAAATATCTGCGCTTTCCCTTAAACTTAAAACTTTGTGGAGTCAACAACAAGCCAGCATTTTGCATCTCACTCCTCCTTTCCTGTCCCACTGTCTGATTTTTATATCATCCAATGCCAGTGTTTCTCAACCTCGGCCATTTAAAGAGGCTGGACTTCAATTCCCAGAATTCTATGCTGACTGAGGAATTCTGGGACTTGAAGTGCACGCCTCTTAAAATGGCCGAGGTTGAGAAACACTGTCCTATGTGATAAAAGAAATCTGGGTGTTTCTTGCATCTACCTAAGTTATTCTCTTCCAACCATAAAGCTCAACAATCAGTGCCAAAATACTGTATATTTGAAAAGAAATGTAAAAATTATTTTCAAATATAAAATTTTCATCCCATTCCTAAGAGATTCCTAAGAGGTCTGTAAAGGGCATGCATAAGTGCACCATCGTCCCTCCCGTCCCTGTCCTATTGTCCCCATTTAAACGTACCTATTTTCTGTATTCTTACTCATGTTTATACTTAGACCTATTATTTTGTAAGCGATTGACAAATCAAATAAATAAAATAAATAAATATCTGGAGGAGACGGTAGAAAACCTGAAGACTTTTTCCCTCGGAAACAAAACATTCAGGAAACTGGAAATAGAGTTGGCCTCATGTACTTTCTAATTAACAGCTGTGAATCTTTTAAAAATCAAATGATACACATGGACAAACTAGATGAAATTCAATTGAGAAGCTTCAGATGAATGCTCCATTTCTCTGTGGTCCACCCCAGATTGTGTGGTTTTTCTCCTACACACTCCGTATTTGCATAGAGAGGACTGAGATGAAAACAAGTTGCGGCAATTTAAATATATCCTTACCTGCTCTTGTTTCAAATCAGGACCTCTCTTTGTAGCATAAACTTTTACAACTTTTCACACAGCGGCCATTTTTACATGTATTTTGTTTATTTGGTTTTTTCCTGCCTTTGTTACTTTATACATAACTTAAGGTGATGAACATATATAACACTCCTTCCTCCCCCTATTTTCCCCACAGCAATAATCTTATGAGGCGGGCTGGGCTGAGAGAGTAAGCCAAAAAAAAACCAGCCAGCTTTCCTGCCTAAGGTGGGTCTAGAATTCCCAGTCTCCTGGTGACTGAGCCAAAGACACCCAGCCACCTTTCATGCCTAAAGCAAGACTAGAACTCACAATCTCCCGGTTTCTAGCCTGGTGCCTTAAACTCTACATCAAACTGACTCTGTATAACTTTATTTAATCTTAGGCTGCTTTTTCTCATTTAGCCCTGTGTTAAGTAATCTTGTGGGATGCGGTGGCTCAGTGGCTAAGACGCTGAGCTTGCCGATCAAAAAAGTCGGCAGTTCGGCGGTTCGAATCCCTAGCACCATGTAACGGGGTGAGCTCCCGTTACTTGTCCCAGCTTCTGCCAACCTAGCAGCTCGAAAGCATGAAAAAAATGCAAGTAGAAAAATAGGGACCACTTTGGTGGGAAGGTAACAGCGTTCCGTGCACCTTCGGCATTTAGTCATGCCGGCCACATGACCTCGGAGACGTGTTCGGACAGCGCTGGCTCTTTGGCTTTGTAACGGAGATGAGCACCGTCCCCTAGAGCCAGAAATGATTAGCACGTATGTGCGAGGGGAACCTTTACCTTTAAAGTAGTCTTCTCTGAGGATTGGCACAACATAGAAAGCCATACATTGCCTGTTTGGGTGCCATATAACTCTTCTAACTGCCATGGCAGCATCTAAACCTAAGGTCTTCTACATGCATTCCACCACTAAGACATACAGACAGTAAGCCGAGACAAAACAGAGCAAGGGTTTTGTATCGCCAGTTGGAAGACCTAATCTGGCTCCCTATCTCAGTTCATTTGGCCCATGGTGCCTTCAACAAGACCCCCCCCAAAATCTACCCTTTCCCACAAAGCCTGCCTTGTGATCCGTCTGGTTCGTTGACTGCAACGCTAGGCCTGGGTCTATGCAATACAACAAGCTAAGCTTAAAATGTCGTTGGGCTGTTTGTACTTCAGTGTGTGCTGTGGGAGACCTAATCTTTGGAAGTTGCCTGAACCTAAATATTCTATGAATATGAAACATATTCTATATGTTTCTTCAAAACAGCAGGGCTCGGCTCCTATATAGTGTCCCACTATATAGGTAGTCCTCGACTTAACACCGCAATTGAGCCCAAAATTTATGTTGCTAAATGAGACATTGGTTCAGTGAGTTTTGCCCCTTTTTACAATCTTTCTTGCCACAATTGTTAAGGGAATCACTTCAGATGATAAGTTAGTGACCTGGTTGTTAAGTGAATCTGGGTTCAATGCCATTGTAACGGTCACAAAATGATCTGTTGTAAGTTAAAGACTACCTGTATTTATTGCTAATTGGTAAAATGTAGAAATGTTCAGTCAGGGCAGAGGTCTCCAAATTTGGCAGCTTTAAGACTTGTGGACTTCAACTCCCGGAATTCTGGGAATTGAAGTCCACAAGTCTTAAAGTTGCCAAGTTTGGGGACCCCTGAGTTAGGGCCTGTCTCTTTAGCATTTAATCACAAGGACAAAATTTCCCTCGAAGGGGAAAATATCTTCAGCCACCCACCATTGCACTGGTATTCAAAAGTACGTTTTTCCTTCTTAGTCCAGCACCATCCAATGTGAAGTCTCAAGGGATATATATGGTTATTTAGACTTTGTTACCCATTTACCTTGCCCAGAAGTGGGGGAATTACAGGAAACAGAGACAAAAGAATCAAGAGAGGCAGTAAATCTATTGCCAATAT
This sequence comes from Notechis scutatus, assembly GCF_049901735.1. NCBI lineage: Eukaryota > Metazoa > Chordata > Lepidosauria > Squamata > Elapidae > Notechis > Notechis scutatus. The sequence continues at coordinate 72,386,157 of NC_142014.1, read as the reverse complement.
TCTTTTCCAGAGATCCAAAGGATGTCTGGATGGTTTTATTACTTAGGAACTAGAAAAACTAGACAAGCCGGCCAGCCACTATCAAAACAACAAACAAACAAGCAAACCCAGCTTCCCGGTGTTTAGCTACACAAACTCCTCACCACCACACAAACTCAACCAAGCCGATTAGAATCAAAGTCTTCCTCCCCTTCAGCAGCTCCTTGAACATGACAAACCTGTCCAGAGCTATAAATAAACGAGTAATTTGCAAGTTATGAATCACTTCTCTGGAAGAGGTCTCTGGTGATATCGCAACTTTCGTGCCTCAGCATCGCAGACTTCAAGCAATCTTAGTTTCCAAAGCTGTCATTCCAGAAGTTGTGAGTTTTAAGTATAAATATACATCTGTGCCCTCCTCTCATTAAGATGCAGGGAACCAGAATGTCAGGGAGGAAGTCCGTGTTATGCTGCCTAGACAAATCAGCCATAAATGCTTTGTAGATCAATCAGCCATACATTCTCTAGAGATAGATCAGGCAAGGGAGATCACCCTGAATGCTCCAGACTAAACTGTCTTCCACTAACAGAACAAGCCAACTTGAAATTTATTTATATAAAGTTTTCTTGGAATAGGGCTACCAGATCCAGCCAGCAAAATTCCACACAATCTCTAGCTAGTAATATGGAGTTATAAAATATATTTCTTTGCTGTCATCCCATGGTCTTCCATATTAAAATAACTTTACTGTCACTTTGAATGTACACTAATCGGCATACATTAAAATGAAATTTCATTGCATACAGCTCTCAAAGGGTGACCATCTCCAATATGTACTACATGAACATATTTTGTAGTTCAGACCTGGTAGCCCTGCCTTAATTATCCTTATTATTATTTTATATTGTATTATTGTATTGTATTATTATATTACATTACATTATAATTATACCGTGTTTCCACAAAAATAAACCCCTGTCTTGTATATTTTTTGCCACCAAAAAAGGCACCAGGTCTTATTTTCGGGGGAGGTCATTCACTGCCTAACCTCACTTGTGCATGTCACCTCTGGCCTCCTTTTCGCTGTCAGATGCCTTCAGGAACTTCTTCTTCTGCAGCCAGCAAGACTTTCCTGAAGGCCTCTGTAGCTAATAACTGAGCTCCAGATCAATCCAGAGCTTTGTTATCAGCTACAGAGGCCTTCAGGAAAGCCTTGCCAGCCTTGCTGGCTGCAGAAGAAATGGACTGGCAAGGCAGGTGTCGGGGTGTGCGAGGCCTGGCTACAACTGTCCAAAGGTAAGTAGTAGGGCAGCTCCACCACCACCCCCAGCTTAATTTTTACCCATGTATTCTGGAGTGGGCGGGATCTTAATTGGCGCTTATTTTGGGGATAGGGCTTATATTGGGTGCACATGTAAAAATCAAGCTAGGACTTACTTTCAGGGTAGGTCATATTTTCAGGGAAGCAGGGTATTAGATTTATTATATTATATTATATTTTACATTATATATTCATTATCCTGTCGTACATCTTTTTTCCTCTCTTTGCATTGTATTGGCTTTGAAGGACATCAAAGGAGAACTTTCATTCAATCATTCACTCATTCCTTCGTTCATTCATTCAATTTATCATCAATCGCTTCAGATACATGGTCCTGGGCAGCTCACAGCAATTTCTACGCAAAACAAACAAAAGCCAAAACATATTCCACACAGAGAGACATTCAGTGTAAGACAACATCAACAATAACCTATACTAAGAAGTGCCAACAACAATCAATATAGCCGCTGTACAGACTACACCACATGCCCAGGTAGCCAAGCTCAATGGCAAAACTAGTTGAGAAACAGCAGTATTTCTCAACCTTACACCATTTTAAGATCAGTGGACTTTGACTCCCAGACTTCCATAGCCATCCATGCTCACTGGGGAAATCTGGGAGTTGAAGTCCACACATCTTTAAATGGCCTAGGATGAAAAACACACAGAAAGCTGATCTGATATCTGGGGATGTTGCAAAGAGTATACAAGACAGAAAAGGGAGAAAAGGCAACTGCCAATCAACCCAGTTTCCCAGAGGTGGGTATTCAGCAGGTTCTGACCAGTTCTGGAGAAGCAGTAGAGGAAATTTTGAGTAGTTCAGAGAACCGGCAAACACTACCTCTGACTGGCCCTACCCCCATCTATTCTCTGCCTCCCATTGAATCCCTGCTGATCGGCTGGGTCTTCTTTGGTTGTCCTGCACAGGAGAATGGAGCTGGAAAGCAGGTTAGTGGGGTGGGGAGGGAATGGGGGTTTAGATTAGTGGGGTGGGGAGGGAATGGAGATTATACAGTATCCTTCCCCTGGAGTGGGGTGGGAATGGAGATTTTATACTATCCTTCCCCCGCCACACCCACCAAGCCATGCCCACAGAACTGGTAGTAAAAAAAAATTGAATCTCACCACTGCAATTCCCTTTGAACAGGGTTTCTTAATCTTATCCATTTTAAGATGTGGAAACTCCTTTTTTATGATTTTTATGAACGATTGAAAAAAACTCTTAATTAAAAAAACTAAAAAAATTAAAAAGTGAAAAAGATCTGTGGACTTCAATTCCCAGAATTCCCCAGCTAACTCCCAGAATTCCTCAGCATTATGGAATTCTGGGAGCTGGAGCCCTTATATCTCAAAGCTGCCAAAGTTGAACAGCTCTGCCTTAGACTGAAACAGAAATTACTTTTTTTTTCCTCCTCCACCTAGATAAGGATAGCAGTAAACTTGCAACTCTCATATTATAACTAATTCAGAGCCTGCCCAGGAACAAGAGGCACTCTACTTTGGTTAGGATTGTTTCCAGGCATCAAATGCCCCCTTTTCAAATGCATTTCCAATGTAATAGAAAGTCATATTTTCTTCTGGTGCAAGACAATGGCATCAGTACACCATCTGCCTGAGGGGGAAAAAAAACCTTGATACAAGTATGAAAAAGCAAGAAAAATGAATCAAGGATAGTTTGGCCCTTAAATATGCACCCTTTAAAACGCAATCTGCAAATAAATCCTGAAAAACACAGATTCCTGTACTATGTTACTACTTTATTATACTTATAGGGAGCCTGTTTCGTTTAGTGCAAGGGTCTTCAAACTTGGCAAGTTTAAGACTTGTGCACTTCAATTCCCAGAATTCCTAAGCTAGAGACCTTCGAATTTCTAGGTTCTATCATATCACATGACCTAAAATGGACATCTAACATCAAAAACATCATCAAAAAAGCACAACAAAGAATGTTCTTTTTTTCTGCGCCAACTCAGAAAGCTCAAACTGCCCAAGGAGCTGCTGATACAGTTCTACAGAGGAATGATTGAGTCTGTCATCTGCACCTCTATAACTGGTTTGGTTTGGCTCTGCAACCCAACAAAACAGAGACAGACTTCAGAGAGTAACTACCAACCTGCCTCTCATGGAGGACCTGCATACTGCACGAGTCAAAAAGAGGGCTGTGAAAATATTTACAGACCCCTCACATCCTGGACATAAACTGTTTCAACTCCTACCCTCAAAACAACGCTATAGAGCCCTGCACATCAGAACAACTAGACACAAGAACGCCATCACGCTGCTAAATAAATAATTCCCTCCATACTGTCCAACTATTTACAAAGTCTGCACTACTATTATTATTAATCTTCTCATCACTCCTTATCACCCATCCCCTCCCACTTGTGACTGTATGACTGTAACTTTGTCGCTTGTATCCTTACGATTTATATGGACTGTTTCCTAGTATGATTTGATTCCTTATTGTACCCTATGACTATCATTAAGTGTTGTACCTGATGATTCTTGACTCTTGATGAATGTATCTTTTCTTTTATGTACACTGAGAGCATTTGCATCAAGACAAATTCCTTGTGTGTCCAATCACAGTTGGCCAATAAATAATTATATTCTATTCTATTCTCTATTCTATTCTTACAAGACTGAAGGAGGAATTCTGGGAGTTGAAGTCCACAAGTCTTAAAGCTGTCAAGTTTGAAGACCCCTGGTCTAGTGGTTAAGGCACCAGGTTAGAAAGCAGCAGATGTGAGACTTCTAGTTCTGTCTTAGCATGAAAGCCAGCTGGGTGATTTGGGGCCAGTCACACTCTCTCTTACCTCACCTCACCTCACCTCACAGGATTGTTGTTATGGGAAAAATAGTAAGAAGAAAGTATGTTGGATATGTTAGCTGCCTTGAGTTATTGAAAAAATAATAAAGGCAGGATACAAATAAATAAAAATAAATTTAAAAAAATGTTCCCAGGCCATATTCCACATTGCTTTTCCTAAATCTCAAAAAGCTGCCTATCTATTCTCCCAATCTTTTTTTCTGGGACCATTTTTCCTTTGTATATTCCTTGGGGCAGGGGTTGGCCTCCTAATACTTTGCAGTGTTCCAGCAATCCACAATCCTGATCATCATCCTGCACCCCCACACACCCCCACCTCCAACAAGGCTGCAAGAAACTCTCCTCATCCATCTTACTGGCCTTTAAAAAAAAGTGGGGTGGGGGAAGGGAGGTTGATTAATTTCTCCCTAAAGAAACAGTGGCTGTTCTAAGCAGCACAAAAGTCCTGATTAAATGTGGTTTGAAGGTTGGTGCCTTTTATCGTATATATCGGCATATGTCTGCAGAATGATGCATCACTGGCGTTTCATTTTTGCTGTGCAATGAAGAAATTGACTGACTGTTCTTTGCACCAACTTTAAAGATAGATGTAGGTGGATGGATGGATGGATGGATGGATAGATAGATAGATAGATAGATAGATAGATAGATAGATAGATAGATAGATAGATAGATGGATGTAGATAGGTAGGTAGGCAGGTAGGTAGGTAGGGATAGATAGATAGATGATAGATAGATAGATAGATAGATAGATAGATAGATAGATAGACAGACAGACACTGTGTGTGTATGTGTGTGTGTGTGTGCATGTGTGTGTATACATACACACACACACACACACACACACACACACATATATATATATATATATATATATATATATATATATATATATATACACACACACACACATATACACATATACATATACATATACATATATACATACAAATTGATTAATTTAAAATATATATATAAGAGAGAAGCAACTTAGATCTAAGGAGAAATTTCCTGACAGTTAGACTTAGAACAATTAATAAGTGGAGCAATTTGCTTCCAGAAATTATAAATGCTCCAACACTGGAAGTTTTTAAGAAGATATTAGATAACCATTTGTCTGAAATGGTATAGGGTTTCCTGCCTGAGTAGGGTGTTGGACTAGAAGACCTCCGGGGTCCCTTCCAACTCTGTTATTCTGTTCTATTCTATTTCTATTTCTATTCTCTCTCTCTCTCTCTCTCTCTCTGTGTGTGTGTGTGTGTGTGTGTGTGTATTGATGTATTGTATTACATGTATATAAAAGCTACAATTACGATCTAGAACACAATTCTTTAGTAGAATGCTCTATTCACGGATTAACTAGGTTCATATCATGCAGCTAAACTATCAGGCAGCCCTCTAGTTTGATCACAGAATAACAGCGTCGGAAGGGACCTTGGTGGTCTTTTAGCCCAACTGCCTGCAGGAGACCCTATATGGCTTAGTATAACACATGAATCCAGAGGCTGTGGCTTATTTAACAAGCTGTGATTAGCATAAACTGTACATTGTTAGCATAACGTATTAATCCCGTTAGTGAGATTCACTCCTGATAAGCGAGTGCACATATAGAACAGAAACCTTTCCGGCAATTGCCAAGAAGAGGCTGCAGATCAAAGTGGGCCCTCTTGGAAGCAAGGTCAATCGGGTGGGATGTTATTTGAGGAGGTGGGGCGGTAAGTGGCTTGACAGGATGGGAAAGAGAAAGTTTCTCTTATGTACAAAATTAATTTTAATTCAAAACCAAAACTCCACATTAAATAAACCATTCTGCTTTCGTTTTCTGCACTCCACTCCCTGAACTGTGATTTTATAAACTCAAGTTATTTTACAGTAATTTTTCCTATAGCCTCCGCTACATTTAGAAACAAGTAGGCAAAGTGCATCAACCCAAATTAAAATTTCAACCTTTAGGTATTTTAAAGTGAAATGAGCAGCTCAGATGCAATCAAAGAGGTGTTTTTAGACGATTTTGCAAAATAGAAACAAATGCCGGCTGTAAGGGTGGCAAGACTTGTTTACATCTACCCGCAAAAAGGTCAGCTACTTCTCAAGGGCCTTTTCTGAATATTTTGAAAGGCTTGATGTACCGAAGCTGTTTCATCCATCACCGTAAAATTTGCAAAATTCCATCCTCCCCAGTTTTAAGATTGCTCTCTCTCCATTCGACCAGAATTGTTCATGAAAAAGACACTCTCAAGTAAAAGAAGACTCGGGTCTACATTTAACTCTAGAAAAGCTTCACGGATGCTTTGGAGGAATCTGGAAGAGGTGCCCAGTAAGGCAGAGAAGGTCATCATTGATTAGATGTTATCACCCTTTTTCTATCCATTATTTGTTTTTTTAAAATGCAAACAGCATTCCTCATTTCTTCCGCTCTGAGTAAAACAATAATACATCAAGTTCATTGGTTTTGCAACTTTCCGATTCTTAACAGAAGATATTGCAAGCAGATGACATGAAAGCAATGCAATAGAGTATATAATGCACCTAAAGGACAGCATCGGGTTAAACATAAACCAACCTTAAAGCCTCTCAGGAAAAAGCTTTTCTTTTCTTCTTCGGTCTTTCAAATTACCTGTTTGTTGATGCAACTTATAACGTATCCGTGAAAGGGAATGAAGGGGTATGTTAAAATAATTTCCATGTTATTATTGCAAACAAGGGAACTATGTTCTTTGCATTTAATGCACCTTTCTCTTTGTAGTACAGTCAGGAAGGAAGGAAAGGAGGGAAGGAAGAAAGAGAGAGAGAGAAAGAAGAAAGAGAGAGGGAGGGAGGAGAGAAGAAAAATGGAAGAGAGAAAGAAGGGAGGGAGGGAAGAAGGAGAAAGGAAGGAAGGAAGGAAGAAGGAAAGAAAGAAAAAGAGAGGGGGAAGGGAAAGAAAGAGAGAGAGAGAAAGAAAGAAAGAAAGAAAGAAAGAAAGAAAGAAAGAAAGAAAGAAAGAAAGAAAGAAAGAAAGAAAGAAAGAAAGAAAGAAAGAAAGAAAGGAGGGAGGGAGGGAGGGAGGAAGGAGAGAAGAAAAATGAAAGAGGGAAGGGAGGGAGAGAAGAAGGGGGAAGAAAGGAAGAAAGAAAGAAGGAAAGAAAGAAAGAGGAGGGGAAAGAAAGAGAGAAAGAGAGGAGGGAGGGAGGGAGGAAGGAGAGAAGGAAGATGAAAGAGGGAAGGAAGGAAGGAGGGAGGGAGGGAGGAAGGAAGGAAGGAAAGAAAGAAGGAAGGAAAGAAGGAGAGAGAGAAAGAGAGAAAGAAAAAAAAGAAATTTTGGTTGCACTGCACCCACTCCTTAAGATCAACACACAATACACTTGTAGATATTCATTCCACAATTCCACATCCCTAGCTAGACTAGACCAAAAAAGCTAGATTGTCTTGGCTATATTTCAAACCTGGGATCTGGTAAACACGTTTGGGACAACACTGTTTTCCTGCCCTCCTTTCCATCACTTCAATTGCATTTTGCCATTAGCAGTCAACTGGTTTCCACCCCCACCCCCCCAAAAAAGCACAGGTAAAAAACAGGCTAAGACAATTTTCTCCCCTTCCCGGGGGGAAAAAAAATATGCATGGTCGGCATGGAGCATTACCTACAGTGGTCCTTTCTCTCCCCCTTTCACTTTTGTTTGCCTTTGTCCACCAATGGTGCTCCTTCCCATCACCGTCGGGCAGTCTTCAGGAGTCGGATCCGCCTGTACTTTTCTGCCGTTGGCCTCCTTCCTGCTCCCCACTCCGACCGGTGCCTCCTTTTATTTATGCTGAAGTTTTCCAATGTAAAACAAGAAATGCCATCTTTTCTCAAATTGCTCCCCTCCGCCGAAGTAACATTTACAGGAAGCAATATTCTCCAAAGCTATGAAGCATGCATTGCCCTAAATTACATCGCCCGTGCCTCCTCGGCGCTCACACATTTTTGAATACGAAAGCTCCCAGGGATTCTCGTTTCCATCACCGAGTGTATATTTGCTGCTTCAAAACATTTTTAACCCAGACACCGAAGTGCCAGCCTCGTCGACCTCTCGCTAATCCTAAACTGGGTGGTTGTTCTTGAGGGAAAGCATGCAAAAAATTGTAGCAGGCCATCAACTCTGACCCTTTTCCCTTAACACATGAGACTCCTAAATTCCAGAGGGAATGGGTGAACTCTGACCTGTTTAAAATTAGCTTTGTTTAATGCCTGGTGTGGTGACTCAACAAGCCAGATTTCTTTTCTCTCATCATTTAAAAGAGAGAGAAAGGGAGGGAGGGAGAGAGAGAGAGAGAGAAAAGAAAGAAGGAGAGAGAGAGAGAGAGAGAGAGACTCTTTTTTCTTGCTCCCCAAACCCCTCCATTTCAGAGAACAATGCAACACAACAGCCATAAAGAAGTAAAAAAAAATGATCATATTGGATCAACAAAGCTGGGCTCTATATAGGCTTTTCATTATTCTCAGCTCTTTATGCTTAGGGTCTTCCTTTAGAACTTCATGTTCAATTTACAAAGGAACAAGCATTTTCCTTTCCTTTTCTTTCCTTTCCTTGTTCTTTTCCTCTTTCCTTTCCTTTCATTTGCTTTGTTTTCCTCTTAAATAACAGATAATCAGAGTTGGAAGGGACCTTGTAGGTTATCTAGCCCACCCACCACCCACCTCCGCCTAAGCAGGAAAGCCTACACCCTTTCTGACAAATGGCACTCCAATCTCTTCTTGAAAGTTTCAAGTGATGACGCTCCCACAACTTCCGAAGACAATTTCTGTTCCATTGGTTGATTGTTCCCACTGTCAGAAAGTTTCTCTCCTTATTTCCAGGTTGAATCTCTCCTTGTTCAGTTTCCATCCATTATTTCTTGTCTGGCCTTCAGGTGCTTTGGAAAATAGCTTGACCCCTTCCTCTGTGTGGCAGCCCCTCAAATATTGGAAGACTGCTATCATGTCTCCACTGGTCCTTCTCTTCACTAGACTAGCCATACCCAGTTTCTGTAACCATTCCTTCCTTCCTTCCTTCCTTCCTTCCTTCCTTCCTTCCTTCCTTCCTTCCTTCCTTCCTTCCTTCCTTTTTCCACAACCAACTTCACACAATCAAGGAAAGCCAATTTTGTGGGGGGAAAACCCACTACAGCCACATGCTGGTTAGAAATTCGGAGCATGGCAACATAACTGCCACGAATGAGTACATAGATGCTAGTTTGCTTTCAAGCCGGGTCCAATTCAAGGTGTGGGTTATTACCTTTGAAGCCATTCATGGGACCAAGATATGTGAGGTGCACCAGTTCTTTCCCCACAAACACACACACACACACACATCCTTAGAAGTTCTCTGAGCTTCTAGGATCAGGAAATGGGGAAGCCAACCTCTCCAAAGCACTGTGTCGACTCAATGCCAACCCTCAAATTCACACTACGATATATATAAAGAAAACATCCACCATGCACTCAAGGCACCTACCCAAAACCTTTCCCACTAAGACAAGGGTGTCCAAACTTGGCAACTTCGAGACTTGTGGACTTCAACTCTCAAAGTTGCTGGCTGGGGAATTTGGGGAGTTGAAGTCCCCAAGACTTAAAGTCTAGGAGTTGAAGTCCACAAGTCTTAAAGCTGCCAAGTTTGGACACCCCTGCCCTAAGAAAGCAATGGCCAAGTGCTCAACTTGACATGCCAAATCTAACTTGACTTGTTCCCAATCTTCAACCTCCACAATCATTCTTTGTTGTTCCTAGAGCTTTCTCTGACCATATCTGTGGACTGCCATCAAGCGTAGTTTAGTGTCCTGCTGATCTGAGACAAGAAACACACAGAAACTAGATAGAAAATAATAAAGAGGGCTTAACCTATTCTGAAAGCAAAGGGGGTCCATCCAAAATCCAGAGAGGAAAGACAAAAAATCTTGCCAAAATTGCTATCACTGCTTTTCTCTGTGCAGCCACTGCCTTGCCCGAAACATGAAGGAACTTTCCTCCTATCAAAATTACAAGCCATCCTCAACTTACAACCAGAATGGAGCCCGAAATGTCTGTTGCAGTGGTGGTATTCTACTGGTTCGGCCTGGTTTGGGCGAACCGGTAGTAAAAAATGTTACTGTTCGGGTGAACTGGTAGTAAAAAACAGCTACCAGTTGGCTGAACTGTTTTTTTTCCTTTTTTTTCCTCCCGACAATCAGCTGTTCTGATGATCAGCTGTGCTGGGAACCCTCTCCCTGTCTTAACGCTTTGCCCAGAATGCTTCCCTAATGCTCAGGAGGCAAAAAGGGGTGGGGGGAGGTGCTGCATGGCCCCTCCCCCACGCTCCGTTTTTTGCCTCCTGGGCCTCAGGGAAGCCTCCTGGGAGCAAAAACGGCCTCCCAGGAGGCTGCAAAAAAATGAAGAAGCCACACCCATCTAGTCACATGGCCATGCCCGCCTAGTCACGCCCACAGAACCAGTAGTAAAAATATTTGCATCCCACCCCCGGTCTGTTGCTAAGTGAGACAATTGTTCAGTGATTTCCGCCACATTTTTTTTTTCTTGCTAAGTGAATTGCTGCAGTTATTTAGTTAGCAACCCGTTTGTTAAACGAATCCGGCTTCTCCGTTGACCTTGCTTGTCAGGGAGTCGCAAAAGCAAAAGATCCCATGATTCCCGGGACACTGCAACCTGTCATAAACACATGCCTGTTGCCAAGCACCCAAATTTAGATCACGTGACCATGAGAATGCTGCAATAGTTGTAAGTGTGAAAAACGGTCATAAGTCACTTTTTTTTTTTCAGGGCCATTGTAACTTCAAACAGTCGTTAAAACGAATAGTTGTATGTACCCAGGAGTACTCTGCCCAGTTGCTGGGTGGGTGTGACCATGGTGGGCGTGGCCTAGTCAGCTTCCTACACCACGGCGGGGAGGGGGGCGTTTTTGCCCTCCCTGGGCTCTGGAGGGTTTCCTTGAACCTCCAGGAGGGCGAAAACGACCTCCTGAGGCTCTCTGGAAGATGGAAAGGGTCCCATTTCCGGCCTTCCCGAACTTCCCGGAGGCCTGTTTTTCACCCTCCCCAAACCTCAGCACGCGCCCTATACTTGCCTGCATCCAAAACGGACTACATGGGGACTCCAGGGAAGGGAGGGGAGAGGAGGGGAGGGGTGGGCGGGGCCAGCCAGGAGTGGGATTTGAGGGGTTCTCCGAACGGCAGAGAATCTTAACTAACAAGTGTAAAGTTTATGGGAAAATGGAAGTAATAGTATGATATAGAATTGAATGTGAAAGATAAATATATATACCAAGAACATGTTTGTGTTGAAGTGTAAAAACCTGGAACCGCATTGCAGGTTGAACCACCTTGAAAGAGATGTTTTTAAAATGTAAACAAATAAAAAAAAATTGCAAAAAAAAAGAGAGAAGAATCTTAGCTAGGGGCTCTCCCGAACCCCTGCGAACCCCCAACAGCCCACCCCTACACGATATCCTTGTCCAGTACGGAGGAATGGTTGTTGACAATATTGGAGCTTCTGAAGATAAATAAATTAACTTATTTGTTCAGAGGAAACAAAAAAATATTGACATTTATGGCTGACTGGATACCCCTTATAGGTTGTTTTTTTTTGCATGAAACAAAATACAAAAAAATGTAATTATGGCTTATGGTTTTGATGATTAAAGAGGGAAGAAACTGGATAATGGAGAAAAAGTTAGTTTGTTTTAATAGAGTAAGAGATGATTTTGTAATTGTACTTGGATTTCCTGCAAAGAAAATCAGAAACTTTTTCTTTCTATGTCTTTCTATCCTTTCTTTCTGCACTTGCTTTTTTTTTCTTTCCTTGCTTCCTTTACTCTTTATTCCTTTTGGGCTTCTTTTTGGGTTCTTTGTAAAACTTTTAATAAAACTTATTTTTAAAAGAACATCAAATCCTTGTGAGTTTTGACTATATCTGTTCTTTGTCAGCCTATTATCTTTATTTAACGCTAGTTTCTTCCAGACTCTTTCCACTGGGTAGTGAGACTGGTCTATGAGCATTCTCAGAGAAAGGATTCTAGGAGGGGTGTTTGCACTAGCTGCCTATGTTGTGGCTGAAGCCGCATCGCAATATCTTGTTCTAAAGCAAGGGTGTCGAACTCAAGGCCCGTGGGCCAGATCCAGCTCACTGGGTGCTTAGATCTGGCCCACGGGGGACGGGGGGAACTTGAAATAGTGAAAGATTGGCCTGGGGTGCCTCTGCCAGCGAAAACGGAGCTCGGGAGGGCTGCGCGTGGCCGAAAACAGGACCCTGGGGGGGGGGTCGTGTGTGGATCGCTGAGCTCTGTTTTCATTGGCAGCGGGCTAGCAAAACAAACTAAAAACAAAGCAAAAGGAGAAACGTTTCCCCTTTTGCATCTGAGCATGCAAGAAGGGACAGGAAAGGAGAAAGGGAAAGAGGAAAGACAAAGAAAAAGAAGGAAAGGTGGGAAGGGAGGAAGGAAGGAAAAAGAAGGAAGGAAGGAAGGAAGGAAGGAAGGAAGGAAGGAAGGAAGGAAGGAAGGAAGGAAGGAAGGAAGGAAGGAAGGAAGGCTATAATGAGAGTGAGGGAGGGTCTGAGGGAAGTCTTGCCTTAGCACTTGGCCACCACAGGTGCCCGCGACATGAGTGAGGTTGAGGTGGCCATGCCCAACCTGGCTACGCCCATACCAACCATGCCCACTCACAACCCCTCAAGGTCAAACACAACTCTGATGCGGCCCTCAATGAAATCAAATTTGATACCCATGTCCTAAAGGGTCACCTGCCCCCTCCAAGACCACCAAATAGATGACAACAGCAATACTGAATTGTAGCAGTGATCCTCCCATCTTAGAAGTCCCAGAAACCTTTCGGACAGCATACAATTATCAACTTATGGCCGTGGTGGCGCAGTGGTTAGAGTGCAGTACTGCAGGCTTCTTCTGCTGACTGCCGGCTGACTGCAATTTGGCAGTTCGAATCTCACCAGGTTCAAGGTTGACTCAGCCTTCCATCCTTGGGTAAAATGAGGACCCAGATTGTTGGGGGTGGGGGGCAATAGGCTGACTCTGCAAACCGCCTAGAGAGGGCTGTGAAGCACTGTGGAGCAACATATAAGTGCTATTGCTATTATCAGAATTCCTATTATTAAGAAAGCCAATTGTTAAACGAATTCTGCTTGAGTTTATGATGTTTTTTTGCCATTAAGCAAATCACTGCAGTTGTTAAGTGAATCACACAGTCATTAAGTGAATCCAATTTCCTCCATTGACTTAGCTTGTCAAATCCAGCTGGGAAGATCTCAAATGGTGATTGCACAGCCCCGGGATGCTGCAACCATCGTAAACACTAGCCAGATACCAAATCCCCAAATTTTGATCATGGGACTGTCAGGATACTGGGGAAGTCATAAATGTGAGGACCGGTGGTAAGTCCCTTATTGCAGGGATGTAAAACAAATGGTTCTAAGTCAAGGACTACCTGTATACAGGTAGTCTCCATACAGGTAGTCCTCGACTTACGACCACAATTGAGCCCAACATTTCTGCTGTTAGCTGAGACATTTGTTAAGTGACCTTTGCCCCATTTTATGACCCTCCTTGCCTCAAGTTGTTAAGTGAATCATGGTAGTTGATAAGTTAGTCGCACAGTTGTTAAGTGACTCAGGCTTTCCTGTTGATTTTGCTTGTCCAAGGAGTTCGCGTGACCTCGGGACACAGCAATGGTCATAAGTATGAACCAATTGCCAAGCGACTGAATTTCGACCACGTGATCATGGGGACACTAAAAGGTTGTAAGAAGTGGTGGGATTCAAATTTTTTTACTACCGATTCTGTGGGCGTGGCCTGGCTTGGTGGGCGTGGCTTGGTGGGCATGGTAGAAGAAGGATACTGTAAAATCCCCATTCCCTCCCCACCCCACTAACCTGCTTTCCAGCTCCGTTCTCCTATGCAGGGCAACAAAAGAAGACCCAGCCGATCAGCTGGGACTCGGGAGGCAGAGAATAGATGGGGGCAGGACCAGTTAGAGGTGGGATTTGCCAGTTCTCCGAACTACTCAAAATTTCTGCTACCGGTTCTCCAGAACTGGTCAGAACCTGCTGAATACCACCTCTGGTTGTAAGTGTGAAAAATGGTCCAAAGTCACTTTTTTTTCAGTGCTGTTGTAACTCCGAAAGTTCACTAAATGAACTGTTATAAGCCAAGGATTCTCTGTACCAGCTTTCGCTATAAAATGTCATTTTTAAAACTGTCAGCCACTTTCTACATGAGAATACAGGTAATCTTTGACTTGCAACTGCAATTGAGCCCAAAATTTCTGTTGCTAAGAGAAACATTCGTTAAGTGAACATTGCCTCTTTTTATGTCCTTGCGTGCCACGTTTGTTAAGTGAATCACCACAGTTGTTAAATTGGTGTCACGATTGTTAAGCGAATCTGCTTTTTCCATTGAATTTGCTTGTCAGAAGGTCACAAAAGGGGATCACATCATTCCAGGACACTGCAACCGTCACAAATATGAATCAGTTGCCAAGCCTCTGAATTTTGATCACATGACCATGGGGATGCTCGTGCATCTCTTTCTACCACAGGAAGGAAGGGAGAGAGGGAGGGGGAGGGAGAGAAAGAGAGAGAAAGAGAGAGAAAGAAGGAAGGAAGGAAGGAAGGAAGGAAGGAAGGAAGGAAGGAAGGAAGAAAGAAAGAAAGAAAGAAAGAAAGAAAGAAAGAAAGAAAGAAAGAAAGAAAGAAAGAAAGAAAGAAAGAAAGAAAGAAAGAAAGAAAGAAAGAAAGAAAGAAAGAAAGAAAGAAAGAAAGAAAGATGCTCATAAGTGAATGGTCATAAGTGTGAAAAACAGTCCTAAGTCACATTTTCAGTCCTGGTACAACTTCAAACTGTCACTAAATGAACAGTTGTAAGCCGAGAACTACCTGTGCAGCTAATTTTTTGGTCTACTTTCCTAATCTAAATAATGCAGCCATCCTTCTGTGGTATCTGAAGAATCTAGATGGCTCCAGATGGAGCCCGTTATGGATAATATCTTGTTTCAACCCAAAGAAGATCGACAGTAAGAAATATCCAGACAGTCTAGGAGGGATTTAGCACAGCAATATTATGCTGATTATGAAATTCAGCAGTTAAAAAATGTTTGTACATCCGAGATAAAGAGTTCACGATAAGCTGCATTCCTGCGGAGGGGGAAAAAATGCCGCTAACAACACAAAAGATCGTTCTCAAAGCAAAACTGGTCTCAACATATCTGTGACATTGGGACTAAATGCATACTTTAATCCATCTTAGACATGGGGATCGCCAAATGATTTACTGCTGCTAAAAAACTTGGGAGCCAGATATCTAAATTGGCACATTGCTAGATGACACAAGGGCCATGTTCACAGAGCACACTGGAGTAGCCTGACTTTATTTGGAGAGTTTGCTGGTTCATTGTGTCATGGGAATCTCAGTCTTCGCATGTTGTGTGAACCAGGCCCACTGGCCAAGCCCATATTGTCAGCCTTCACACCTGGGCTACGTCGTAACTCTCCCAGACTCTAAGTTCATCACTTGCCTAGTTGTGCCAGAAGACTGCTAAGCATCTCAATTAGAGCCTAACATTATTTGCCAACAAGAATAAATCCTCAAATAAGAAAATATTGGAATGTGCTGAAATGAGTAGATTGACATTTGAAATCAGAGAACAAGATGATAAACAATTTTATAAAATTTGGGATCTATTCTATCAATGGTTAGACAATAAAACATGGTAATGAAATATGTAGATTTTTAGAACATAATGAATATATAAAAATGTATTTTTTTAAATTATATCTACAAAATGATTGTAGGATAGATCTGAGATGATAATATGAACTGTCACAAAACAGATTAAATAAAATATGGATTATCTTGTGAAACATGAATGATAATAATATAGTCAAATGATTGATTAATAATGATATTAATGTATTTAGGAATATTTGATTGACAATATGAGAATATATACAATGTAATTGTAATTGAAGACTACGAAGTGGGAGCACAAAACAATTTGTAAACCAACCGACACACTGTATGTATATATATGGAAGATGGCTTGCTGTTTTTATGTTTTGTTTGTCCTATGTTTGTCTTAAAAAACAATAAAACCTTATTTTAAAAAAAAGAATAAATCCTCAAACACCAAACTGCATTCCACAGAGATCAGACACTATATCTACCTATACTTCAGCATTAAAGTCCTAGTCTTCTCCCAGCCCTTCCAAATTCACCAATAACTTGGCAGTCATTGGTGGCGATGATTGCCATTCAGATATGCTGATCTAATGGCTCTCTCTAACCTGGTTTGGTTCTGCAACCCAACAGGACAAACACAGACTTCAGAGGATAATTAGGACTGCAGAAAAAACAATTACTACCCACCTGCCTTCCATTGAGGGCCTGTATACTGCACGAGTCAAAAAGAAGGCTGGGAAAATATTTACAGACCCCTCACATCCCGGACATAAACTGTTTCAACTCCTTCCCTCAAAATGACGCTATAGAGCACTGCACACCAGAACAACTAGACACAAGGGCAGTTTTTTCCTGAAAGCCATCACTCTGCTAAACAAATAATTCCCTCAATACTGTTCAACTATTTACAAAGTGTACACTACTATTACTGTTAATCTTCTCACCACTTTTTATCACCCATCCCCTCCCACTTGACTGTTTCCTAGTATGATTTGATTGTTGATTGTACTCTATGACTATCATTAAGTGTTGTACGTTATAATTCTTGATTCTTAATGAATGTACCTTTTCTTTATGTATACTGAGAGTATTTACACCAAGACAAATTATTTGTGGGTCCAATCACACTTGGCCAATAAAGTATTCTATCTATCTTATGGCAGAAAGTGAAGAGGAACTAAAGAGCTTCTTGATGTGGGTGAAGGAGTGCAAAAGTTGGCTTGAAACTCAGCATTAAGAAAACTAAGATCATGGCATCCGGCCCTCTCAATTCCAGATGGGGGAAGAAATGGAGGTAGTGACAGATTTTATTTTCCCGGGCTCCAAGATCATCGCAGATGGGGACTGCAGCCAAGAAATTAAAAGAGTCTTGCTCCTGGGGAGGAAAGCTATGGCAAATCTAGACAGCATCCTAAAAAGCAGGGACATCCCCCTGCCAACAAAAGTACGTATAGTCAAGTTTATGGTTTTCCCAGTTGCAATGTATGGCTGTGAAAGCTGGACCGTAAGGAAGGCTGAGTGCCAAAGAATGGAGGCCTTTGAACCCTGGTGCTGGAGAAGACTCCTGAGAGTCCCTTGGACTGCAAGGCGATCCAACTGGTCAATCCTACAGGAGATCAACCCTGACTGCTCTTTAGAAGACCAGATCCTGAAGTTGAAACTCAAATACTTTGGCCACCTCATGAGAAGGAAGGAGTCCCTGGAGAAGAGCCTGATGCTGGGAACGATTGAGGGCAATAGAAGAAGAAGGGGACGGCAGAGAATGAGGTGGCTGGATGGAGTCACTGAAGCAGTCGGCGTGAGCTTAAATGGACTCCAGAAGATGGTAGAGGATGGGAAGGCCTGGAGGAATGTTGTCCATTGGGTCACGATGGGTCAGACATGACTTCGCAACTAACAACAACAACAACCTGGGAAGGTCTGGTTTCCACCTTGCCAACCATCCTTAGTCTTTACAGCACCCCTTTTCTCTTTCCTCCTTCCTATCTGAGTCTAGAAGTTATCTTCCCTCATACTCTTCAAGGGCAGCTGTAGACAATCATGTAGAATATAGAACATAATAATAATAGGGTTGAAAGGGATTCTGAAGGTCTTCTAATTCAATCCCCTGCTCATGGCAGTTATATCGTTGCAGACAAATGGCAGTCCAGCCTCTTCTTGAAAACCTCCAGTAATGGAGCACCCCCAACTTCTGGATGCAAGCTGTTCCACCAATTATTTGTTCTTACTATCAGGAAGTTTCTCCTTAGTTCTAAGTTGGATCTCTCTTTAATGATCTTCCCCCTGTTACTTCTTGTCCTGTCCTCAGGTGCTTTGGAGCATTAATTGAATTTTAAAAAAAATGTTTTTCCTTTCATCTTCATTTTCTTTGATGAGGCTTGTGAGATCTCCTCCTTTTCAAGCTTCTCTGCCTCTCCCTCTTCCTGACCTGGGACAGCAGGAAAAGAAGTCTGATACAGATTAACAGAGACAGAAGGTACCTTGTAGATCATCTAGTCCAACCTCCCTCCCAAGCAGACCCTACACCAGTGGCAGCTAACCTTTTTGGGCTCCTGTGCCAAAAATTGTGCGCAAGCTTGCGTGTGTGCACGTGCTCTCATGCCAGCACCCAGAAGGCAATGCGCATCCCCCCATGCTCCTTCTCATGCGCACGCAATCCCCCCTCCAGCCATCCCCTTACCTGCACTGTACCTCACAGCTGATTTTTGGCCAGTTTTTTGGCATAGGAGCCCCAAAAGGTTAGCCACCACTGTCTCAGAGGCTTGAAGAAAGCCTCTGCAGGCTTTGCAGGCCAAATAATAGGCCTATTTCATCACTTCCGGTATTATAGGAAGTGACAAAACGGGACTATTATTTGGCCTGCAAAGCCTGCAGAGGCTTTTTTCAAGCCTTTGGGAGGCCAAAAAAGGCCTCAAACCAGCTGAAAATCAGCTGGCAAGCGCACGCATGTGTAGTGAGGTAGGTTTGCCTGTGGCTCACGTGTCGGCACATATTGGTCACACAAGTTCGCCATCATGGCCGTATACCATTTCTGATAGATGGCAGTCCAATCTCTTCTTGAAAGCTTCTAGTGATGAAGCTCCCACAACTTCTGATGTCCTTTTTATGCTTTTCTTCACCAGGAATATCCCATTCCAGATCTTCATCAATCACATTTAGGTGGGAACCAGCACCAATTCCCTCTCAACATACAATTGCCTTAGAATGGAAGGTGTGTTGGGAAACTTGTTGGCTTGACCAATCAGATGGTTTGGGGTTATGAGGTACTGCATATGGAACTGTTGAAGTATGGTGAATGTGATCAGTCACCTCTTAAAAACCACCAGTTGAGTCACCCTTATGAGCAATCTGTTCTGCCTTATTTTCACCAAAGGTCCGATATAAGTTCCATCTTGAATTCTTCTTCCCATCCACCAATATTGGCATATAAGGACAGGTAGACATCAACTTCAAACAGTTCATTTAGTGATTGCTTGAAGCTACAGCACCACTGAAAAGTGACTTATAATTGAGTTTCACATGGTTGTTTACAACAGGGGTCTCCAACCTTAGCAACTTTAAGACTTGTGGACTTCAACTCCCAGAATTCCTCAGCCAGCGCAACTTTAAGACTTGTGGACTTCAAATCCCTGAATTCCTCAACCAGCTGGCTGAGGAATTCTGTGAGTTGAAGTCCACAAGTCTTAAAGTTGCCAAGGTTGGAAATCCCTGGTTTACAGCATCCCCATAGTCACATGATCAAAATTCAGGGGCTTGGCAACTGGCTCATATTTACGACGGTGGCAGTGTCCCAGGGTTATGTGATGGCCTTGTGCCACCTTCTGACAAGCAAACTCAACTGGATTCCTAATTTAACACTTAACAACTGCAGGGATTCTCTTAATGACCACGGCAAGAAAGGTCGTAAAATGGTGCAAAACTCACTTAACAACTGTAACGCTTAGCAACGGAAAGTTTGGGCTCGATTATGATCGTAAATCAAGGACTGCCTGCATGCCAGAAGCATGCAGAGGAGGTTTCTAAAACCAGTGGGTGGGTGGGGGGGATATGGGGAACCTTTGCTTAAGAATCATTGTGAGGAAAGGAATTGACAAGTCCCAAATCTGTGTTTTCTGGGCAATGGAAGCTAGAGGTCAAAGGCCACAGGATTGATGGGTGATATCATGTCCTCCTTCTTGACAAAAGAAACACAAGAACGCAGAGGAAGGAAGAGGGAGGGAGTTAAATAAAGCTTTTCGATGAGGTCTTTAGACAGGCTATCTCTGCCCGTGACATTGGATAATTGTGTTTTACAGGAATCTAGACATAAGATTGATTGTGCAGTGGGGGGGGGGGGGAGAAACGGAACAGGTCTATTTCCGCCTTTCCAAACACATCAGCGCAGCCCATATACACATTTCAGGTAAATGGTTAATAAGAGGTCCGAAAACCTTTGGGGAATCAAAGCTGAGGTCACCTGGTCCTTATGAATACGAGGTTTGTGAGTTTATAATAAGTCCATGCCAAACACCTTTGGGAAAAGTACAGGTAATCCTAAAATGGCCGCCCCCTGCCCCCCCTCATTTTCCCCCCAAGCACATGACCTCACTTCAGGCCCCACATATATGACCATTTGTGGTATCACGTGACCGTGTTTTACATCAGTTTTGCTGAAAACCAGCATCTTATTTAACATCTTTATTTCATTTAGCATCTCATGGCTATCACTTTGTTGCTTGTACCATATGATTTATGCTTATTTTTTTTCTTTAGTATCTTATCTATCACTGAGCGTTGTATATTATGATCATGATTTATCATTTGTTAATTTCATGTACACTGAGAGCTTACACACCAGAGACAAATTCCTTGGGTGTCCAGTCACACTTGGCCACTAAATAATTCTATTCTATTCTATTCTATTCTATTCTATTCTATTCTATTCTATTCCTTTCATATATTTTTTATTATTCATAAACATTTTGAATACAGTGTATTGTCAGAGTATGTCATTTACAGAAAAGCAAAGAAAGAACAAAGGAATATTAAGATATATACTAATAACAATAATAATAATATAATAGTGTAACAGAATAGTTTTGACTAGATTTCTCTGTATATTACCTTATTTGTAATTCTGTTGGTTATATTGGCAAGTTTATAATGATAAACCACCTTTATATTTAATTCATACATAGCAATAATCTTTCTTCATCTAATTTCTACCTCTTATCTCTAGCCACTCGTAAAGTCTATTCCATGTTAGGTAATATTCTGTGTCTTCTTTGTCCTTTACTTTTAATGTCAATCTATCAATCTCGATTCAATTCCTTTCAACAAAATCTGTGCACAGTGAACCTTTGGTTCTGTGAACAACTGCAGCATTTTCTTAAGGACCACTCCAAAAAATGTCATCAATAAGGTCAGTCCCATGGGTGGCCTGATTTAAAACAGTCACAGCTTATAACTGTAATGGGAAGGCTCCACTGTAGTCATAACTCAAGGTCTACCTGTATAAAATCAGAGATGTGGGTGAGGGAAAAGTTGGAGAATGAAAAGAAAGGGAATCTTTTATGAAATTTGGGATCTTTTTTATCAGTGGCTAGATGACAAAATACGATAATAGAATATTTAGAAAGTTCGATAGCAAGGGATACCTTTATTTTTTCTTTTGCCTATGTTATTTGACATTATATCTATAAAGTGTTTTTAGGATAGATTTGGTATGATTATATGATTTGTTATAGAATAAACTGTTTAAAGTATTGTTATCTCATAAAGCATGAATGATTAAAAGTATAGTCAAATGATTTATTAATAGCGATATTAGGATTATAAGTTTGGATTGACAATATGAGTTGTTATGTAATATAACTGTAATTGAGACTATGAAATGAATGCACAAAACTGATGAACCAACCGACACACTGTACGTACATAAGAGAGTTGATGTTTTAATGTTTTGTTTGTCTTGTTTGTTTGTAGAAAATCAATAAAATTGTTTTCAAAAAAAAGAAAAGAAAAGAAAGGGAATCTTGATGAACATTTCATCTCATAATTCCTCTTTGGACGGGTCAAGTAACCCTCTAAATCAGTATTTCTCAACCTTAGCAAGTTTATGCTAAGTTGCCAGCGCTGAGCAATATTACTCTAAATGCCCATCCTAGGAATAGATTTCGCAGTTGCTGTTCAGTTGCTTGACAAGATTCTCGAAATTAGCTCTCAGACCTGCCATAAAATTTGCATAGTGGTCTAACCCCGGTTAGTTCTGAATCCGAAGAGGGGGAGATTCCCATTTTCTAGCTCCCTAAATTATAAATTGCCGGTAGGTTAGGTTGCTGGAAGTCAGCTGGTATCAAGGAAGTGGTTAATTCACACCGAGAAGTGAAAGCAGTAAATTTGCTTGGATTCTCATCATATTAGTCAGCCAAGGAGGCGGGTTCTTGGTGGCAGAGCACTGTAGCTTATACCAACAGTTCCAGAGTCTTGGGCTATCAATCAATCCGAATAGAGCTGGAAGGGGGCTTAGAGATTTTCCAGTCTAACCCCCCTGTTCAATACAATGTGAGATAAGTGGCTGTCCAGTCTGTTCTTCAAAACCTCCAGTGATGAAGCACCCACAACGTCTGAAGGCTAGGACTAGTACAAGCCACACCAGTAAATCTGTACCACCTGCTGGGCTAACTGGTTCAGCAAAAACTGGTCTGTTTGGGTCATGCCTAGATCTAGATCAGGGGTCTTCAAACTTGGCAGCTCTAAGACTTGTGAGCTTCAACTCCCAGAATTCCCTCCTCCAGTCATGTTAGCTCAGGAATTCTGGGAGTTGAAGGCCACAAGTCTTAAACCTGCCAAGTTTGAAGACCCTTGATCGAGATGCTGAAATAAAGCACTGGTGATCTGATCAAAGAATAGGGGGGTGCAATTAACAAGTGGAACTCCTTGCCTTCAGAAGTTGTGGATGCTGCATCAACGGGAAGCTTTTAAGAGATTGGACAGCCATTCATCTGAAATGGTATAGGATCTGTTGCTCAAGAAGGCGGTTGGACTAAAAGACCTCCTTCCCATTCTGTTATTCCATGTTCTATGTTCATTGAGGATTGACTCATACTTCAGTTTTAGGAATGGTTGTTACCCTACTACCAGTGAGAGGTTCACTGACACTGTCAGGTCCCCATTTGAATTTGGCAGAAAATCATAGCTCGCCAGACCCTTATGCTCCCAGCTAAACTTGGCAGAAGTCACCCATATATCTAGGCTCAATTAAATTTTTAATGGAAGACAAAAACGAAGCCTCCAGCAAAACGAACAAGGGCCCACAGCAATGCAAGAATATCAGCGACTTTGTATACGTCTGCTTTTTTCTCCTGGTTTTCTGAATTAATTGAACGCTTGGCGGCGGGAGGGAGCTTTGGAAAGGGCAGAAATATAATGGCTCCATCTAGCCTGGGAACCACAGATTCCTGTCCCAGTGTCTTCCACTGTCAGAACACAGTTAGTCCTTGACCGATGACTACAATCCAGATGAGAATTTTGCAAGTTGGTTGTTAAGTGAATTGCGTTATGACCCGTTTTGCCCCAGTTAAGGGAATCAGATTAAGAGTTGGATGGGACCTTGTAGGTCATGTAGTCCATCCCCCCCCCAACACCCAAGCAAAACACCCTACACCATTTCTGACAAATGGCAGTCCAGTCTCTTCTTCAAAGCTTACAGTGAGGAAGCTTCCACAACTTCCGAAGGCAACTTCTGTTCCATTGGTTGATTGTTCTCACTGTCAAAAAAAATTCACCTTCTTTCTAGGTTGAATCTCTCCCTGATCAGTTTCCATCCATTATTCCTTGCCTGACCTTTAGGTGCTTTGAAAAATAGCTTGACACCCCCCTCTCTGTTATAAGTCACTTTTTTCAGTGCAAATGCAACTTCAAATGGTCTCTCAATGCATGATTGGAAATTGAGGACTATCTGTGATCGGGATTTTTGCAACCTTCTGACAAGCAAAGTCAATGGGGAAGCCAGATTCAGTTAATAACCATGTTACCAGTGGTGGGATTCAACATTTTTTTACTACCAGTTCTGTGGGTGTGGCTTGATGGGTGTGGCATGGCTTGGTAGGTGTGGCTTGGTGGGTGTGACAGGGGAAGGTTACTGCAAAATTCCATTCCCTCCCCACCCCACTAACCAGCTTTCCAGCTCCGTTCTCCTGTGCAGGGCAACAAAAGAAGACCCAGCCAATCAGCTGTGACTCAGGAGGCAGAGAATAGATGGGGGCGGGGCCAGTCAGAGGTGGTATTTGCTGGTTCTCCGAAGTACTCAAAATTTCCTCTACTGCTTCTCCAGAACTGGTCAGAACCTGCTGAATACCACCTCCGTGTGTTCCTCACTTAACAATTGTGGTGATTCACTTAACAATCAGGATCATAACCAGGGGTGGGATTCTATAGGTTCGCACCTATTTGCTAGAACCGGTTGTTAACATTCTAAGCAGTTCAGAGAACCAGTTGTTAGAAGAAATTACTGGCCTAATCCTGTAAGGAAGGCAGGAAGGAAACATCCTGGTGTTGCTTACAGAAACTGCCTCTCCGTTAACCCTTTTTACATTCTTGGCAAGACTAGACTTCCTGTCTCTGGAACTTCTCTGGAGTTTTTCCCCCCCTCCTTTGCTGGTCCTTTGCTTGTGTAGAGTGGCCATTCAAAGTTACAATGGCACTGAAAAAAGTGACTTATGACCCTTTTTCACACTTACGACTGTTGCAGCATCCCCACAGTCATGAGAGGCCAGGCGAGGAGATGCGTGCCTCGATGTGAGTGATGTTGAGTTGGCCATGCCCAGCCAGTCACATGAGCACCAAGCCATGCCCACCAACTAAGCCACACCCACAGAACCAGTTTTTAAAAAATTTGAATCCCACTCCTGATCATAACATGTGCAGGACTCTCCTAACAACTGTCTTGCTTAACAATGGAAATGTTGGGCACAATTATGACTGTAATTAGAGGACTACTTATAGAGATGCTCATGCGTGGGGAACAAAGTGGCAACTGATCAAATTCTTTCTCTCCTGCAAACACCAAGCATCCCAGGATTTCATTTGTCCATTCTATTTGTTAATGAGTAGAAAAGCGACAAAAGGATAGAGCAGAAAGCATGATTCTTCCATTAACATTTTAGTCTAATCTTTATATATATAATATATGTAAAATTGTCAGAGCCAAAAGTTTCATTACTGGAATTTGGGTTCATGGACTTGAGGGTGAGGACTCAGTACTAATGATAGGACTGTTTTCTGTAGACAAAAAAAAGAGAGAGGAAATTTTGCTTCTTAGGAAACTGGTGAATATTTGCATATTTTTCCCAGATGACTTTAAGCCCTACAACATCTCAAAGCAGATTAGCAGAGTAGCAACCTGAATGGGTCAATCGTTGTTTGCTTTTTCCAACAGTGCCTGAAAATTAATTGTATCTCAGGAGGATTTATGAAATTTGTAAGTGACGGTGTCTCCCATATTTTTCTCCTTAAAGCTCAAATATTATTTACTGAGTCAGTTTAATAAGGGAACAAAATCTCCTCCTATTTATGCTAACCAAGGGCAGCAGGTATGCGTGCGATATTGGGAGAGTATCAGGGGTGGGATTCTACCAGTTCTGTCCACCTCTGTAGAACCGGTAGTTCTGAAGATCAGCAGACAGAGAGCATACATAGAACCGGTTCTATGTTTGCTTTTTCCACCTGCAGTTTTGCAGTTTTGTCCCACCTGCCCGCCCGGGCTCTTACCTGACCTTTATTTCCTGCTTTTTGAACCGCAGCTGCTTTGCGCGACACTACTGCGGTTGAAAAAGCAGGAAAAAAGGGCTTTTCCAACCGCTGCGCACTTGCACGCAGCACTGCTCAGCTGTCCGGGCAGCTCAGCAGGTCGTAAATGGCACTCATGCACAACGCAGAGCAACAGAAATGGTAGTTATACCAGTCAGATCCCATCCCTGGAGAGTATTATATTAGGCTTGTCTACTAGGAAGGTGTTCATTCAAAGTTGAGATGCCACATTCAAAAAGTGGACAAATTAGTAACTGCAAATCTAGTTGAATATCCAGATATTTAAATCCAGACGTCCAACAGAGATGCCATTCTTGATGAGAATAAGAATCCTTCAGTTTCCTTTTTTCTAAAGTCCAGTGTTTACAAGAATTTAATTCCTTAACATTTGGATCATTTCTGTTGCCAACTAGTGGTGATTTCATGGAATGTATTTAAATTATTTTCATGATATCAGAATTACAGAATTAAAGAGCTGGAAGCGAGGTCTTCTACTCCAACCCTCTGCTCAAACAGGAGAAACTCTACCATTCTGGATAAATGACTGACCAATCTCTTCTTAAAAACCTCCAGGGATGGAGTTCCCACAACTTCTGGAGGCATGTTTCACTGATTGAATCTCTCTTTGCTGAACCTCCATCCATTACTTCTTGTCTTGCTTCGCTGCTTTGAAGAATAGGTTGACCTCTATATCAGTATCAAAGTAATTGAACAACTGCCTGTTTCTGGCATAATTCTGGAATCTTAAGGTTACCTTTTTACCTCGGAATTGTTTGTTAGTATCAACTATTAACATTCAACCACTAATGAAGTATTTCAACATTTAACTACTAGCGAAGGTTGTCCTTGGTTAACTTGAATATCCAGAGAAGATCCAACAGGTATCAATATCTACTGAAAACAATGACTGGCACTGCAAAATCCAGAGTAATTATTATGCCTTGGCTTAATTTTTGGTCTGTAAAATGGAAGCAGAATGTAACTATTTTCTCCATTTCGCAGATAAATATTGAGACTAGGAGTACATAAACCTCCCTGGTTTTCTTACTCCCATCTTTGCTGGTTTAGTTACTGATGTCTGAAAACACACAAACACACATCACATTCTTTTGACCACTGACTCACAAACCTCTCTTGGCTGTGTAGTCCAGGCAGAGTAATTAGCCAGTCTCCATCTGGGTTCCACCAAACACCTGAGGTCCTTTTGTAAAGGACAATGAGCCAAGTTAAATAGGAAAAGGCAGCTGTCATTTTTGGCTTCTACATCTACAGAAGCAACAACATTTAACAACCGTCTTGCTATTATTCTGGTGCTAAAAATTCTTTGGATTTATAAAATACTCAAAGCTCAAGAGGGTTTGTTTGTTTTTAAACTATAGTTTAAAACCACTTTCATTTCTGAACCACAAAGGCTTTGCTCAATGAAAGATAGAACTGAGTATTGATCAGAATTCTACGGCAGAGAAGGTTTTTTTTTTTTTTTGAAAAATGAATGTTGGTAACTTCCTAAAATTCCCAATATTATTTTTCTCTAATAGTTCTAGAAATTCTAGTTGCAAAATAAAAAACCAAAACCGACATAATGTAGCTAATGCTTGCTGAAGATACACAAAGGCAAAAGCACCACGAATGAGTTCAGCAGCCATACAAATTTTCTTAGCCAAGATAGATAGATAGATAGATAGATAGATAGATAGATAGATAGATAGATAGATAGATAGATAGATATAGACAGACAGACAGACAGACAGACAGACAGATAGATACGAAATACCACTCAAGCATCATCACAAAATCTCCAGAACCATAAACCCTACAAACTTGAAATTTGGCACGTATCTTCCTCTTGGCTTCTAGGTGCTCATTAAGAAAGGATTTTTCGAAATGACCATCAGAGCATTAGTATTTCGTATATTATTATTAACATGTTCTGATGCTAAGGAATTCTACTCCCCTTCCCCACCTGAAAAGAAATCTGTTCCAAACCCAAAACACAAGCAGAGGAGAGGAGTTTCAGTTTCAGTTTTACTTTCACAGCAGCAACCAGCTTTAGTACACAACAGTTGAGCTAAGCCATGCCCAGGCTCCTTGCTGTTTCCTTGCTCACACAGCAAATACTGTTTCAGTTTCCAAACAGCCCTCAACTCACACACTGACAGGATGCTAGCCAGATGAATACCGATGAATGTTGGTAGGCAGAGGCTGATTTTTTCCTCCCCAAAAACTAAGCCCAACCACATAGTTTCATAGCAAAACACGGGTATCGAGCTAGTAAATAAATAAATAAAAGTTGATGACACATTCACCACTTTGTGGAGCACAGCACCCAAGTTGCTATCATTTTTCCCTATGGACGTCACTTGCAGAAGTTGAAAACCTGCAAGGTTTTGAACAGTAATGTTCATTTCCTTCTTGATTTTGGCATGCAAATTTGCACTTGGTGACAAACGTCTTAGAACGGTTTCACAGATTTCTGCAGAAATTCCATTTTTACTCAGCCACTAGATAGTGAGGGTAGAAAACTCAAATCTATAATGTTTCCAAATTTTGGGGAGTATGTAGTCAGATTATGTGTGTCAAGCTGAAGTCCATCTCATTTTACACTTTAACAGATAACAGATAATCAGAGTTGGAAGGGACCTTGTAGATCATTTTGTCCAACCTCCTGCCCAAGCAGGAGACCTTACACCATTTCTGACAAATGGCAGTCCAATCTCTTCTTGAAAGCCTCCAGTGATGAAGCTCCCACAACTTCCGAGGGCAAGCTCTTTCCACTGATTGATTGTTCTCACTGTCAGAAAGTTTCTCCTTATTTCCAGGTTGAGTGTCTCCTTGTTCAGTTTCCATCCTTTATTCCTTGTCTGGCCTTCGGGTGCTTTAGAAAATAGCTTGACCCCTTCCTCTCTGTGGCAGCCCCTCAAATATTGGCAGACTGCTATCATGTCTCCCCTGGTCCTTCTCTATACTAGACTAGCCAAGCCCAGTTCCTGCAACCGTTCTTCATATATTTTAGTCTCCAGTCCCCTAATCATCCTGGTTGCTCTTCTCTGCATTTTTTCTAGAGTTTCAACATCTTTTTTTATAATGTGGTGACCAAAACTGGATGCAGTACTCTAGGTGTGGTCCTACTAAGGCTTTATAGAGTGGTATTAGTACCTCACTTGATCTCGATTGTAACCCTCTGTTCATGCAACTTAGGATTGCATTAGCTTTTTTAGCTGCTGCTGCACACTGCTGGCTCATATTTAGCTGGTTGTTAAATGCAGGGACTCCAAAGGTATCAGTAGGAGCTCCCTGCTTTCAGAATTGTCACCACGATCCAAATTGCAACTCTGTAATGAGCTTCTGCTATGACATCACAACTTTGTTATTATTAGTCTGACCTCTCTATAGTCTTCCTTTATGGCTGCACCTGCATGTTATGATCAGAACTGGTGGTGCCACCTGGAAAACTCAACTGCAATATGAAATGAGAAGTTCTCGTTTCCATCGATGCTTTCTCTGGGAAATACATACACTATGGATGTGCCACCATGCCATCAAATATGGAGTGGTAAAGCTGTCAAATAAATGAATTGATGTTTCCTATGGGGCTGGATCTGGCAGAAGTATATTGTGGAAAGAAATAGCCATCTGGTTCAGTTCCAAGCTGGGAGAAAGATGCTGGAAACATGGAGGCTGGTTGGAAAAGATAGTTTATTGATGAAGCAGAACCACCAAGCACATGTGATTCTGGGCAGCTGACCAAAATGGAGTTGAGAGTTGGAGGACGGTAATACCTTTTTGGGGCTTTGCACTTGAGCTTCCTGTTCCTGTGCGAGAACATGTATTGCATTGGCTGTTGTCAGATTCCTATGGAATCATATAGGGGTTATGTAGTGGTCATAGCTGGCTCTATAGGCGAAAGAGGAAATGCAAATCCTAGGTGATTGTCTGAGCTAAGTTTGGTTGAAGTTTGGACTGCTGAAGGGGCTTGTGTTCTGAAAGGGTGTTGGGCAATTCCTATTGTGGCTTAATGGCTTTCTTCCTGCTTTGGATCTTGAGTGAGGGTTAATCCCACCATTCTGGCTTTGTTCAGACTTTGCTGCAGGGAGTTTCAAAATATCCTGTCTTGAATGGATTTCTGCCTGCAATACTTGCTTTGCCTATG
The DNA here is from genome assembly GCF_049901735.1 of Notechis scutatus. Lineage (NCBI taxonomy): Eukaryota > Metazoa > Chordata > Lepidosauria > Squamata > Elapidae > Notechis > Notechis scutatus. The sequence continues at coordinate 72,356,409 of NC_142014.1, read as the reverse complement.
AATAGAGCTATCTAGATCGTTGACTTCTTTTTTCGATAAGCTCATTGCTGCCATGGTACTAAAAAGCACCATCGACTAATTGCTGCCAAGCAAATTTGTGCCCTAGCAAAGGAAGTTACAAGACTGGTTGAAACTTGGCAAAGCTGTAGATGAGCATCTTTTCTCCCTGAAACCACTGGCTGGCAGCATCTGGAGAAAACCAGATGGCCTAGATCAGGGCTGTCCAACCTTGGCCCCTTGAAGCCTGGCGGACTTCAACTCCCAAAGCTGGCTGGGGAATTCTGGGGAATTCTGGGAGTTGAAGTCCTCCAGGCTTAACGTTACCAAGGTTGGACACCCCTGATCTAGATCTATTGACATGATATATAATTGTACCCTTCTCAGAGAGGATTTGCCTATTGAGTGATCACTGCGAGAGGAAAAAGGACAGGAATATGTCAGGGTCGGCAAGAATCTGTCTTTCCAAATTGGCAAGGCTAATGGATTAAGAAAAAAACCTTTTAACATTCCAAGGGAATCAATGAAAGGTCAGACACAGCCCCTTGCCAACAAAATCTTTACTTCTAAGAGTTCACACACACACACACACACACACACACACACCCATGATCCGAATTGTAAAAATGTTCAGCATATAGGAGTAATGGTAACGATGGTCATCAATTAATGTAAATACAGTAATGTAAAAATAAAATGGAATTTAAGTTTAGCTCGAGCTCCTTCCTGAGTCCACAGCAGCAATACCTGCAGGTGGTGACAAATGATTCAACCTTCCTCTTTCCCCTTTATTATTATTATTATTATTATTATTATTATTATTATTATTATTATTATTATTATTATTATTATTATTATTATTATTATTATTATTATTATGCAGTCAGCCAGATGTTTAGGTAGGATTTGGCATTTTTGCCCATTGATGGAATCCTTCTCAAGGATGTGGGATAAGCAGATGTTGCTGTTTGATGACGGTAAAGGTATCCTTGCAGGATGTAAGCTGCTCCAAGTAAGACTGCCCTTTGCAATTGACTTGTAGAAAGTCAGTGCCTACCCCACAGAAGATTGAAATAATTTGAGGAATATTTAAAAAGGCAGAATATTATATTTCCCTAAATGAGAAATGGAAAAACATGTTTTTTTATTTAAAAAAAAAAAAGAGGCAGGAAGCAGCCCCAGTCTCCCTGCCCCTAAGCAGAAACTGAGGAGGCCAGCTTTTAGAAAGGCAGAGTTGGTAATTCATTCAAGACAGGATATTTTGAAACAAAGGCAGAATGGTAGGATTAGAGGCAGCCCCTCACTCAAAGATCCAAAACAGGATGAAAGCCATTAAGCCACAATAAGAATTGCCCAACACCCTTTCAGAACACAAACCCCTTCATTACATCCCAGAGCAGTCCAAACTTCAAAACTGGGGGCTCAGATAAACAATAAGCCAGAGGTTGACCACATTAGCTCAGACAAGCATCTAGGATTTGCTTTTCTCTTTTGCCTATAGAGCCATCTATGACCCCTACGTAACCCCTGCATGCAGGGGTAGGATTCAAAAATCCCAGCAATCGGTTTGCTGCCTAGTTGCTGGGTGGGCGGAGCCATGGTGGGCATGGACTACCAAAACTTCCAGGAGGGCCATTCTTCCTAAGGGTCCAGGCCTCTGGGAGAGAGAAAATGGCCTCCCATGGGCTCTGGAGGCTCTCTGGAAGCCGGAAACAGGCCCATTTCGCAACTTCCGGTACTTCCGGTAAGGCCGTTTTTTCCTTCCTAAGGGTCTGAAAGCTTCATTTGGGCCTCTGGGAGGGTGAAAATGGCCTCCCCTGGGCTCCCCTGGGCCCCGGAATTCCGGAAGGCCCAGTTTTCCCCCTCCCAGAGCCTGCACTTACCTGCATTGAAAATGGGCTACATGGAGACTCCTGGGAGGGACTGGGCAGGGTGGGTGGGGCTAGCCAGTTCAAATACCAGTTCTGCAAACCAGATGCAAATTTAACATCCGGTTCACCCAAACTGATCTGAACCGGTAGAATCCCACCCCTGCCTACATGACCCCGTAGGAATCTGACAACAGCCAATAGAATATTAAAGGACTTTGTTCTTACAAAGTCCAGAGAAAGTATAACCACCCCCTCAACTCCATTTTGTCAGCTGCCCAGAACCACAAACCCATGTAGTTCTTCTTCATCAACAAACCATCTTTCCGATCAACCACCATGCTTCCAGTGCCTTTCACCCAGCTTTGAACTGAACCAGATGGATATTTCTTCCAACAGACTGATGGAGGATTTTGTCAATATCAATGTTGTTCAAGCTCCAGATGTTTCGGGATTGCAAAATGCCTAATAAAGTGCTGAATAAAGAGAACTCAAAGACCCAGCAAAACAGATGTCTCAAATTTTAAATAATTGGAATACAGGTAGTGTGAATTATTTTGGTTATCTGGGTTCTGGGGTCCTCCCAACTGTGAGTGTTTTGTTATCTTTTGAAGTCTGCAATTCCTTATCCTGCCCTGTCTCGTTAATTGCTGCCACGTGGTTTGTGTTGGTTTTTATTTATAATTTATATGTACTTTGGATTCGGACTGAATTTCTTCCCTTTAAAAACTGTTCTTGGGAGAGTTTTTTTTTCCAGCCGATGATAACTGGACATTGGGAGGCCAGGGTTGGAAGAATTAAAGGGATTTTACCCTTTACCCTATTTTTGTGACTTTGTTGCTTTTGCGCCACACCCCGGGTCATCACACCCTTCGGGCCAGATCTGGCTTTCGGCAGGGATGGGATTCAATTTTTTTTAACAACCAGTTTTATGACTGGATGGGCGTGGCTTCTTCATCTTTTTTTCTTTTGCACCACCCCTCCACCGTGCCCCCATCCTCCATTTTTTTGCCTCCTGGGCCACAAGGAAGCCTCCTGGGGGGATTTTTGTTCCCACGGAGCTTCCCTGAGACGCAGGATGGCAAAAAAAAAAAAAAAACAGAGCGCAGCAGGGAAGCCTCCTGGGCGAAGCAGTAAGACAGCGAGGAGGATCCCAGCCGATTGTCAGAACAGCTGATCGTCGGGAGGAAAAAAAGGAAATACCTTAAGGAGTGACTGGGCGGGAAGAATTCAGTCAGCGAGGTTGGGCATGCACACAATGTCGCGCATGCGTGATAAGGAATGACTGGGTGGGGCAGGGATGGGCAGGCGGAGAGGGACGGGGCCAGCCAAGGGCACAATTTGCCGGTTCTCCAAACTGCGCAGAATCATAACAATCGGTTCTATAGAACCAGTCCGAACTGGTAGAATCCCAGAATGGTAGAATCTGTGAGCCTTGAGTTTGACACCCCTGCACTAATTCTTGATTGCAGGAAAATGGTATTTCTTGCACATCTTCCAATGTACCATGGTTGCTACCTTATCGTGCCGTTGTTTGCAGTCAAGATGTATGATCCTCTAATAGCAGCTAACTAGAAACTGTTTCTTCAGCTTCTTTGCAAACGAAGCGTTTGCTAATCTGTTACTTCTCTTCTCAATTTTGCATGCATTTGTTCATAATTTTGCGTGCATTTGCTTTTAAAGTTGGTCTTTTTATTATTAAGTGTGGCGAATCTGTAATTAAATTCATATTCTAAGTGGTGGAAGCTTAATAATTCAAGTCCTAAACAAGGATCTAAGAATTATAAAGGTAGAATATAAATACGTTTGTTTCCACATGGAAACCGCTTCTGAACTTTGTGCTTGAAGTGGAAAAGAATGAAACTTTGATTTTGGGTTTTACCAATTAGATTGATAGGATCCTTATAGAAATGGCTTGTTCATATTAGTATGAAAAAACAAAAAGTTGTGATTTGATGTTAAGGCTTTATTTTATTGCAACAGAGAGAGTCAGAAGTCAATGCTTCTTTTTCTTTTTCCTAATCCTTCCTCACTTCTCTTTCCCTCCCCTTCCTCCCCATTGTTTTCCAATTTTCTTTCGTATTTTGTATCTTATTTTATCTTATAACTCAATAAAAATGTTACTGAGAAAAGAATAATTATTAAGGTAGCATCTAAGAATAAGACAGTTCCAAGCAGGCTGATTTATTTTGTAAATTAGGAGGTTCAGGTCTGAATTAATATTAATGATCTGGAACATTACTTGAGCACCGTTGGCATTGACAACATCAACATCAGTCAGTGGCAAAAGGCAGCTTTACTTGCGACAGCTGACATCCTGGGGTGATACCTTCAACAACCTCAAACAACAACATCTGCTTATTCCAGGTCCTTGTGAAGGCCCTCGACAGGTGGGTAAAAATGCCAAATCCAGCGCAAACATCTGGGTGATTGTGCATTGAGGAATAAGAAAATCTACCAACAACTTACAGCCCATCCATTCCAGCAGCGAAGATGTTTTTCAGAATTGCTAATCTTTAGCATAAGCAAATGTGTATTATTATTATTTTGTCTTGAAAATAGCACTCTGTTCTTTCCCTTAGCCCTGCATCTCAAAGTAAGTCTGCCAAATGCCTTTCCATCAATAATTAAGAAGCAACTTAAGCAAAAGTAGGCCACAGGAAAGGTGTTAAGAGTCAGATTTGAATAAGTACAAATATATACAGTCCTGGAGGTTGGGATGGCAAAACACTCCCTCCCCTCCGCCCTGATCATCCCAGATGCATCTGAAACAGGTTCCATCTACCTGTCTTCTTCTCACCTTTCTAAGAAAGCACTTCCAACGCAAGCAGGTGTCTGCCTGCAAAAGGACGCAGATGACAATGTGTGAGTCATGGTGCAAATGGCACACAACTTGCAGATTTGGATCAGCTGTGCATTGTGTCAGGACAGAACTGTGCCATTTGCAAGGATGAAATCATGACGCTCCTGTTGCCTTTGGACATCATCGCGGTTTTTTTTTTAAGGGGCTGAAGAGATGGATCCCTCTCTCCCTCCAGAGGTGGGGCAGAGTGGTTTTGCCTGAAGGTCAGCTTACAAATTCAACTCCAAATGAGTTCCAAAAGTAAGATTGCCTTGAAAAGGGAGGAGGAAGAGGACAGGGAGGGGGAGAGGAGAGAGGAAGATGAGGAAAGGAAAGAAGATGGGGAGGAGGAGGAGGAGGAGGAGGAGGAGGAGGAGGAGGAGGAGGAGGAGGAGGAGGAGGAGGAGGAGGAGGAGGAGGAGGAGGAGGAGGAGGAGGAATGCTATGGATATAGAATATAGCATAATAGAGTTGGAAGGAACCTTGGAGGTCCCTTTCAACTCTATTATTACTGCTTAGGCAGGAAACCCTACACCACTTCAGACAAATAGTTCTCCAATCTCCTCTTAAAAACTTCCAGTGTTGGAGCATTTACCACTTCTGGAGGTGAGGAGGAGGAGGAAGAGGAGGAGGAGGTGGAGGAGGAAGAGGAGGAGATTGGATGTATGCATTAACTTCCGAATATTTTTAGCTTGGAAGAAATGCTTACAAGACACTTCTTTGACTTCTCTGGAAAGGAAGGAAGGAAGGAAGGAAGGAAGGAAGGAAGGAAGGAAGGAAGGAAGGAAGGAAGGAAGGAAGGAAGGAAGGAAGGAAGGAAGGAAGGAAGGAGGAAGGAAGGAAGGAGGGAGGAAAGGAGGGAAGGAAGGAAGGAAGGAAGGAAGGAAGGAAGGAAGGAAGGAAGGAAGGAAGGAAGGAAGGAAGGAAGGAGGAAGGAAAAAGAAAAGAGAAAAAAGAAAGAAAAGAAAGGAAAGGAAAGGAAAGGAAAGGAAAGGAAAGGAAAGGAAAGGAAAGGAAAGGAAAGGAAAGGAAAAGAAGGAAGGAAAGGGGGAGGGAGGACTATTATCATTGCTAAATGAGGCATTCATTAAATGAGGATTTCTTGAATACAAAGTAATAGGAATAATCTGGAAGACTCTGCTTAGAACAATGATGGCTCTTCCAAATTGAACTATTTTAAATTGGAGCTAGATCTCTCAGGGACTAACTGAGCTTTAGGCTGGATGGTCTGCAATATCCCTTCCAGAAAACATATACATTATGGTTCTATGATTCCAATTCTATGATATGTTGATTCTTGAAAATAATCTGGATGCAGGTGATGATGTTAACCCCGATGATGTTACCTAATTTGGGTAATGAAATGTCTGCAAGAAAACAACCAAGCTCAAAGAACACCAAGGACCCCTCATTTCAACCCTGAGCTGGTAGAAAGAAGTTTCCTGAGAATGAATTCCAGCACAAAGCTTGGAAGAAGAAGTCTCTGGACAGTGGTGGGATTCAGGTTTTTTTTTACTACCGGTTCTGTGGGCATGGCTTGGTGGGAAAGGATACTGTAAAATCCCCTTCCCTCCCCCACCCCCACTAACCTGCTTTCCAGCTCTGTTCTCCTGTGCAGGGCAACCAAAGAAGACCCAGCCGGGACTCAATGGGAGGCAGAGAATAGATGGGGGCAGGGCGAGTCAGAGGTGGGATTTGCCGGTTCTCCGAACTACACAAAATTTCTGCTACCGGTTCTCCAGAACTGGTCAGAACCTGCTGAATACCACCTCTGTCTCTGGACCCAGTGACCGACCCAGGTTGGATCCTGCAGAAACCTTTACATCAAACTGCCTGCCTGACAGAATAATATGCAACAGAGTCACTACTGTCTTACATATTGGCAGAAAAAATCAGAAAATAAAATACAAGCTAAATAGTCAAGACCTTGTTGATGATCCAAGCTCTGTAAAGGACCTTGGAGTACTCACCTCTAATGATCTAAGTGCTAGAGCCCACTGCAACTACATAGCCAAAAACGCATTAAGAGTTGTTAACCTAATCCTACGTAGCTTTTTCTCTGGTAATATCACACTACTAACCAGAGCATACAAAACATTTGCTAGACCAATACTTGAATACAGCTCATCAGTCTGGAACCCACATTACGTATCTGATATTAACACAGTTGAGAAAGTCCAGAAATATTTCACAAGAAGAGTTCTCCGCTCCTCTACTCATTGCAGAATACCTTATGCCATCAGACTTGAAACTCTAGACCTAGAAAACTTAGAACTACGCCCTCTCCGGTCTGATCTAAATATAGTATATAAAATCATACATTGCAATGTCCTACCTGTCAATGAATACTTCAGCTTCAACCATAACAGTACAAGAGCACACAATAGATACAAACTCAAGGTTAACTGCACCAAACTTGACTGCAGAAAATACGACTTCAGCAACAGATTGGTCAAGGTCTGGAATACTCTACCTGACTCTGTGGTTTCTTCCCCAAACCCCAACAACTTTAATCTTAGACTGTCTACTATTGACCTTACCCCCTTCCTAAGAGGCCTGTAGGGGGTGTGCATTAAGCACACCAACGTGCCTACCGTCCCTGTCCTATTGTTTCTTTTATTTTTCTTATAAGTATCTATCTCACGTATTCAAAACTATATTTATTCTTATACTTGTATCTTGTAAGTGAACGACAAATCAAATAAATACTAAAATACTAAATACTGTAATTAAAAAGAAACCCTTGATTCAGACTTTTTCCATTCAGTTTCTTCTATGCTCCAATGGACTTCATTTCCCAGAATTCCCCAGAAAGAGTGGCTAAAATAATTAAGAATTGTGGGAAATATTGCTCAACAGGTTCAGCTGCAACAAGATGCTGTAAACACAACAAATATCAGAAGACATCAGGAAGGGGTAGTTCAGCTTCAGAAGCATTCAAAGATCCAGTTTGGGCAAGCTCCAAGCTATGGAGATTTTCCATTTGCATTAAAAATAATTAAATAGCACTGTGTGCAGAACACTTCTCTTACATTTGTCCTTCTCAATCAGTTTGATGGATGAGATTTGAATTTTGACATTTCTTTCAGAGGAAGTGAAGAAGAGGAGTTTCAGTGAAGAAGCGTGGTCTTCGGAGGTGGTATTCAGCAGGTTCTGATCAGTTCTGGAGAACCGGTAGCGCAAATCCCCGCTCTGACTGGCCCTGCCCCCATCTATTCTCTGCCTCCCGAGTCCCAGCTGATTGGCTGGGTCTTCTTTTGTTGCCCTGCACAGGAGAACAGAGCTGGAAAGCAGGTTAGTGGGGTAGGGAGGGAATGGGGATTTTGCAGTAACCTTCCCCTACCACACCCACCAAGCCACGCCCACCAAGCCATGCCCACAGTAGTAAAAAAATTTGAATCCCACCACTGGTGGTCTTCTTGCATTTCTTCGAAGTCAAGATAGTGGAGATACACCTGAGAACATTCTTTGCATGTACAATCCACCCTGGAAGCCTACAGCCTCCATGGCTTCTTTAAAAAAAAATCCATTACATCCCAGTTAGCTCTCAGGATTTCGCCCATCAAATTTGTTCAGGCGGGGAAATTAAGTTACCAGAGATGCTACTGAGTGATGGAAAGAAGGGAACCAGAAGGCACCAGCTGCATCACCTCCAGCCAGAAAGGAAGCTGAAAGACGCCATCAAGAGGAATCAGAAAGAAATTCTCAAACACCTCCAGATTTATTTATATTTTTTTTGCCCAACAGAAGGGAAAACTATTTTGGAGAGATTATAAGGAAGATACCAGTGCAGTTCTGGTTTTGTAATCCAGGAAGCCCTTAACTTAAGACTACAGCAGAGCCCAAAATGTATGTTGCGAAGTGAGAAATTTGTGAAGTGAATTTTGCCCCCATTTTACGACTTTTCTTGCCATGTTTGTTAAGTGAATCACTGCAGTGGTAGGATTCAAATTTTTTTTACTACTGGTTCTGTGGGTGTGGCTTGGTGGGTGTGGCATGGCTTGGTGGGCATGGCTTGGTGGGCGTAGCAGGGGAAGGATACTGCAAAATCCCCATTCCCTCCCCAGTCCACTAACCTGCTTTCCAGCTCCGTTCTCCTATGCAGGGCAACAAAAAAAGACCCAGCCGATCAGTTGGGACTCGGGAGGCAGGGAATAGATGGGGGCAGGGCCAGTCAGAGGTGGCATTTGCCAGTTCTCCCAACTACTCAAAATTTCTGCTACCGGTTCTCCAGAACTGGTCAGAACCTGCTGAATACCCACCTCTGCATCACTGCGGTTGTTGAATTAGTAACACAATTAAATGAATCCAGTTTCCCCTTTGACTTGCTCATCAGAAAAAGGGGATCATATGACCTCGGGACTCTGCAGCTGTCATAAGTGTGAGTCAACTGTCAAGCTGACCTTATTGGGTGGTCACACCAATACACTGACTGGTGCTTTCCATGTAATACATTTTAAAGCATTCCCAAAAGGTCAGATTGATTCTGTGTATTCTTTTTCAAGTAACTCTCCTTGTAAAGAAGATAATTATAGAAAACACATTGCCCAATCCAAGGACAGTTTGAGAAGAACAATATGCTTATCAAAACTCTAGAGGAACGCAGAGACGGCCTTGAAAAAAATATGCAGCAATTATTAGTAAAACATGAGTTTAACCCAGGAAAACACGAACGTGTGAGGAAGAAGCACGAGGATGCCCTGCCTTGAACTTACTTTGGTATAAGAGAGATGGAAGGAGGAATGCTCTGAGATTTTCAAGATTCTGTTTTGATAGTCTATATTCATAAAGTAGAATAGAATTACAGAATAACAGAGTTGGAAGGGAGCTTGGAGGTCTTCTAGTCCAGCCCCTTGCTCAATCTGGAAACCCTATCCCATTTCAGACAAACAGTTGCCCAATCTCTTCTTAAAAACGTCCACGAGGTGTCGGAGCAACCACAACTTCTGGAAACAAGTCGTTCCACTGATTAATTGTTCTCATTGTTGGGAAATTTCTCCTTAGTCCTGGGTTGCTTCTTTCTTGGATAAGCTTCCATCTCTTCCTTCTTTGTTTTGTCTTCAGGTGTTTTGGACAGAGGTGGGTATTCAGCAGGTTCTGACCAGTTCTGGAGAACCGGTAGTGGAAATTTTGAGTAGTTCAGAGTACCGGAAAATTCCACATCTGACTGGCCCCACCCTTATTTATACTCCGCCTCCCAAGTCCCAGCTGATTGGCTGGGTCTTCTTTTGTTGCCCTGCACAGGAGAACGGAGCTGGAAAGCAGGTTAGTGGGGTGGGGAGCGAATGGGGATTTTGCAGTAACCTTCCCCCCGGAAGTGGGAGGGAAATGGGATTTTGAAGTATCCTTTCCCTGTCACATCCACCAAGTCATACCCACAGAACTGGCAGTAAAAAAAAATTTGAATCCTACCACTGGCTTTGGATGATAGGTTGACTCCACACAGCCCCTTCTTTGTGGCAGCCCCATAGCTATTGGAACATTACAATACGGAGTTTTTGTACTTCTTGTGGTATCTGTTTCTCAACCTGCCCTCCTTCAAAGGCTGACATAAACTGTAACACAAGTGTCCTAAGGCAAGTTCACAGAAGACAGAAACGCTCTGACAGAGCAGAAGACATAATGCACCTAGAAAAACATTTAGGATCAAGGACTTATGCTACCCAAAAAGCTGTTATTCAGATGTGGTTGAGAAACAATAGAAACAAGACCAACCGTGGCATGGAGAAGGAACGTGATCTAGCTGCACACACACATTTTAGTAATATGGGGAGAGAATTGACCAACACTTCATGTGCCAGTTACATATCTCTTTCTGACTAGCCAGAAAGCCTCCTGATTTCAGAATAAAGTCAAAATACAGTCTACCCCACAAAATTGCTACAGAAGAACTTTGTCTGTTGACGGTTATGATGGACAGGGTCAGATATCTTTCCCCATAAAGAGGAGGCTGGAAGTAGAGATCGTTGCCTAAGAAACCAAGTTAAAGAATATGAATTTCCCTCTTTAATATAAAGCAGGTTGCTCCCAAACCAGAGATGATATTCAGCAGGTTCTGACCAGTTCTGGAGAACCGGTAATGGAAATTTTGAGTAGTTTGGAGAACCGGCAAATGCCACCTCTGATGGGAGATTTCACCGTATCCTTCCCCTGCCATGCTCACCAAGCCACGCCCACAGACCCAGTAGTAAAAAAAAGTTTGAATCTCATCACGGTCCCAAACCCATTTTACAGAAGGGAAATTTGAGAGAAGCCCCAGCATTCAGTGAAGCAATCCGACAAGGGTGCTTTTCAGCAGCCTAGTTTGTTTGAATTTATTAAAAGTAAAGAAAGAAAAGCAGAAAGCTTGATAATGTTTGTGAACGTAATTGTGTCAAGGAGCATCTGTCTGTCTGTCTGCCTGCCTGTCTATCATCTATCTACAGTATCTATCTGTCTGTCCGTCTATATCATCTATCATCATCTATCTATTTATCTATCATTTATGTATCTTTCATCTATCTATCTATCTATCTATCTATCTATCTATCTATCTATCTATCTATCTATCTATCTATCTATCTATCTATCTATCTATCCATCCATCCATCCATCCATCCATCCATCCATCCACCCACCCACCTATCCATCCATCCATCCACCCATCTATCTATCTATCTATCTATCTATCTATCTATCTATCTATCTATCTATCTATCATCTATCTATCTATCTATCTATCTATCTATCATCTATCTAATCTGTTTATCAATCATCTATCGTATTTAAAGAGCACCCATCTCCCTCATGGAGCCACTCTGGGCTGGGATCCCAACTTTATAGGGATGACATGATAGCAGTCTTCCAATATCTCAGGGGCTGCCCCAAAGAAGAAGGGATCAAGCTATTCTCCAAAGCACCTGAGGGCAGGATAAGAAGCAATAAGGATGGAAACTAATCAAGGAGAGAAGCAACCTAGAATTAAGGAGGAATTTCCTGATAGAACAATTAATCAGTGGAACAACTTGCCTCCAGAACCTCTGGGTGCTCCATCACTGGAGATTCTTAAGAAGAGACTGGACAACCATTTGTCTGAAATGGTATAAGATTTCCTGCTTGAGTAAGGAGCTGGACTAGAAGACCTCCAAGGTCCCTTCCAAATCTGTTAATCTATTATTCTGTTAAACAATATTAGTAAGGTGGGAAGCTTGTGTGGTAGATTTGGACAATGTTCTCCAATATTGGCAAAGCTGTTTACATCATGAAGTGCCAGAGTCAACCTGTCATTACTCTCAATTCAGGGACGGGCAACCTGTGGCCCTCCAGATGTTGATGAATTATAACTGTCTACATTCCACATTATTAGCCTTCTTAGCTGTGATTGAAGAGGGCAGTTCAGCAGCATCTGGTATGCAACTGATCCCATTTGCTTGTTCTAAATTTTTTAATTTGGCTGATCTGATGTCCTGAAATTACAGTGTGTTGTTCCTAGAATGTGCCTTCACCAATATTCCTCACTTTCACCAATATCTATTTGTTCCCTAAGATTATTTTGAAATCTATATGCCTTTTGTAAGTAACAGCCACTGAAGTATATATCTTAGATGATTTTGAGGTGGATCTATACAAGGATTATATCTCCATCAAGGAGCTGATTTCTTCACTCACGTTGTACACAATTCCGACAGAAGAGAATATTTGAATCTCAGAGTTGAACCGTGGTGTTCTCTGAGCTTGGTTGTTTTCTTGCAGACGTTCCATTACCAAAGTAGGTAACATCATCAGTTTTAGTCACCATGATGTAAAAAAGATGTTGAGGCTCCAGAAAAAGTGGAGAGAAGAGCAACAAAGATGATTAGGGGACTGGAGGCTAAACATGTAAAGAACGGTTGGAGGAACTGGGTACGTGTAATCTGATGAGAAGAAGGACTAGGGGAGACATGATAGCAGTGTTCCAGTATCTAAGGGGCTGCCCCAAAGAAGAGGGAGTCAAGCTATTCTCCAAAGTACCTGAAGGCAGGACAAGAAGCAACGGATGGAAACTAATCAAGGAGAGAAGCAACTTGGAATGAAAAAGAAATTTCCTGATAGTTTGAACAATTAATCAGTGAAACAACTTGCCTCCAGGGTTGTGAATGCTCCAACATTGGAAGTTTTTAAGAATAGATTGGATAACCATTTATCTGAAGTGGTGTAGGGTTTCCTGCTTGGACTAGAAGACCTCCAAGGTCTCTTCCAACTCTGCTATTTGATTCGATTCTATCGCCTTTATAAATAACTCAAGGCAGCAAGCATACCTAATGGCTCCTTCTTCCTCCTATCTTCCCCACAACAACAACCCTGTGAACTGGCTCATAAATCAGCGCTAGCATCATTGGTAATGAAACATCTGCAAGAAAACCTCCATGCTCAAAGAGCATCAAGAACCCCACAGTTGCACATAATGTCCTGCCTTACGAGGCACTACTCTCCTTCCCCATCTCTTCTCCTCTCCTCACTACTTTTATGACAGTTATCTTAGGCAACCACAACATGGGTCAGCATTGTTCTCTACCAGGGGATTCTATTTGGGTGAACCGGTAGTTCCGAAGATCAGCAGGGGGTGAACCAGTTCGCTCCAACGATCGGCTGTTGGGCCCAGTCTAGTCTGTGCTTTATTTCCGGGTTTTCCAGCTCAGCTGCTTTGCACGGCACAGCGGATTGCCCCACTTCAGCTGTTTTACACACAGGGCTTGCAGCAGAAGGTGAGTTGCAAATGCGCATGCGCAAAGCGCACATTTGGCGTACGTGCACAAAGCGCATGCTCAGCAAACCAATTGTTAGACTGGTTGAATCCCACCCCTGCTCTCTACATGGTGCTTTAAAGCTGCAGGATTACCGGACTTCCGGTTTGCCAGGCTTCGGCGGCGGCAGGGATTCGCGATCCTGCGCGATCCCTGTTGCGCTAGCCGTCTTGGTGCCTCCGATCCCGACGGGTCTGGAGGATAAGGCTGCCCCGTAGAGGCAGCCGAAGATAGGGGGATCCGGATAGGGGTTTCGGGGTATCGCAGACCCCCTCCCCAGCTGGCAAAACCCCCTTTTCTCAAGGCGGTGGAGCGGCGGTCAGTAATGGCCGCCACAAAGAAGCCGGCAGCTGGACAAGATAGTGCTGGAGGAAGAAGGAGAAAGTTTTGAAGTGAAAGTTCTTTGGCTGAACCGGGATCTTAAGATACATCTAACATCCTGAAAACTTTGATTTTTTGAACGATACTTTGTGTCCAGAGGAGATTTTTAAAGCGGCGAATGGAAGAGCTGAAAGAGAAAGTTTACTCTCCTTCCCTATGAAGTTAACAAATGGACATTGAAAAACCTGCTTTTTTATAGAAGGTAAAAATTTAAAGCTCTTTGTTACAAGTGGGAAGGGAGAGGACAAAAAAAAAATTATATTAAGATCTTGTTGGAGGAGATGCCTGGAAGATTTTGAGACTAGAAGTTAATTGCAATAAGGCTTTAAAATACAGACTGGGTTTTTTTATTTCCAATTGATATTACCCCAGGAAGAGAAAGTGTAAAGGGAAGAACTTTGTGCTCTGTTTGGACTGCTTGATGACTCTGGGACTTTGGGGAACTGTTTTAAGCTTTGAAATATCTTGGTTGTTTTAAGAAGAAGAAGAGGGAAAAAGAAAAAAAGAAGAAAAGGTTTATAATGGCTTTATCTGTTGATGAACTAAGAAAGGAATATGGAAAAACAAAGAAAGAAGGCAAGGATGCTTTGGAAGAAGCCTTTCACTTTTTAGAAATGGTGCTTGCTATTTATCAGCAAACACAACAACTGATGGAGGAAGCAGAAGAAGAAGAAGAAGCCATCTTTAATGAATCCAAAAGTTTGATTAAGAAAGAAAGGAGAAAGAGAGGAAGGAAAATGAAGGACTTAAGACCTAAAAAAACACCCAAGAAAGAGAAAAATAAGATGCAAAATCAATACAATGTTAGAAAGCAAAAGAAAAGAGGAATACAACAGAGAGGGGAAGCTAAAAAGGCGGAGGTTAGGAGGGGGGTAAAAAGGCCAGGTGGGATAAGAAAGGAAGGGAAAAGGGGGGGGAAAGCCACAAAGGTATGAAACAAGATGGGAAAAAGCAAAAAAAATTTAGGGATAAAGGGTAATGTATAATTTAAAAAAAAAAAGATTCTGCAAGGTACATAAGATAGTATTGTAGTATTTGTATTAGAAATAGAAAATTAGAATTTTATAAGATCTAAAAAAAGATTAAAATATTAAAATGCTTAATAATGATAGTTTTTAAGATTTAATAAAATATTAAAGGGAATGTTTAAAATATTTAGTTCAATTATAGAGTTTAATTGACTATTGTGTTGATGTTATTATAAATTTATTATTGCAGCATTTGTCTTTGAAATAGATAATTGGAATGTTACAAGATTTAATATTTAATTATGTACTTAATTATTTTATAGATTTACTATTTTTTCTTTTTCTTAAAATTTAGTAGGTAGAATGTACTAAGCAGAATCAGATTGGGAACTAGGTGTTATTTTAAATGTGAATTTAGGGGAACGATAGAAAGGCATCATACTTCAATTAGTGATTTCAGGAGAAATATTTTTTTTTTTTATTATAGGGAATGAGATAAATGGATAATTGGAAAAGAATGGACAAAAGATACAAGTATAATGATTTAAACTAAGATGAAATAAATAAAATAGAATTAAGAAGAGTGAAAAGCGGGGAGAAGTTATATAGAAGATATAGAATGGTAAATAAGATAGGTAATGGTATATAAGATGAGCATGAATTTAATTGAAGTCCGTATAAAGAGAGGTAATCCGGGGCCAAGCCACTTTCTAAAAAGAAGTTTTATGTTTTTGTGTTTTGTGTGTTTATGTTTGTTTGAGAATTAATAAAACCTTGGAGGAATGTCAGATGAGAATAATTGTAAACAAGTCAGAGGGAAATATGAATATGATGACTATAAAATGAATAAATATAGAAAAGAAATGTAATTGAATAAGAGTAAAGAGAAATAATGAGAAATTTGCTAAAAGATATTTATGTGTCCATATGGAAATGGGATAGATTAGAATTATGTTGTATAAAATAATGTTTTATCGGCCTTGTAAAAATTTATAATGGAAAGAGGTTTTATGTGTTCAATGTTTAATGATGTTTTGTTTGTCTTTAAAATTAATAAAATTTGTCTCAAAAAAAAAAGCTGCAGGATTACCAGTTTTACACACAGAATGCAGGTACCCATGAGGGCACGCTACTGATCTGAGTAGGGAAGATTAAGATGGAAAATCTCCTCTAGGGATTGCGAAATGAACTAGGAGGAAGTAACTTCAGCTTGGCTGATAAGATCGGCTTGTAAATTTGAACAAAATGTGGCAACACACCCAAGTGGGAGAACAAGGTATCCCTATTTCTGCATTCTCCAAGGAATTGGTGATTTTGAAAAAAGTGAGCAAGAATAAAATAACAAACACCACACACGTAAATAGGAATAGGATGTGTGGTACCAATATTCATGGTACTACCACATCCATATGTACCTACCTATATAGTAAATTGTCCCAATAATCAACTCCTGATGGTGACTATGAAGGAGACATTGAGTATCATCCACTCTGTGACATCCTCAAACTCATCATCTCAACAACATCCTTGTTTAAATCTCTGAACTGAGCTGAAGGTCTAACATACCTGGAGAAGAGAGACAAAATGTTTTGGATAGAACAGATATTCTGAGTTACTGTTCTGACCTAGGCTTCCTCAACAGCACAAAGCCGACTCCTCCTTCCGATAATCTCCTTTTGTTTAGTTTACAGTGAATTCCTCTCCAGCAAATTCCCGGCCAACAGTCTTTCAAGATATTTCACAATTACAGACCTTTATCAGGTTTGAACAGTTGCCAGGCCGATATCTTTCAGATGCCACACTGTAGCAGACAATATTTGGCAAGAATGCAGGAACAGATCTTCACCCAAATGAACTAACTGTCTCCTGCAAACACTCCCCTTTTGCTCCTCTTTTATTCCCTATGGGAGGGGCCATTCACCATCCACCTGTGGCTTTACCCCCAAGTCGACCTATTTTCCTTAACTGTTCCCTTCTTCTGACAGCTCTGCACATGCGCACACTGGGAACAGACTCCAGCTGTTCTTTTTGCCCCGTGGATCTCTGACTCCAAAGGCAGCCGATAACTGTCAGGACGGCCCTGGCCCCATCTCTGCCTCCGATGCAGAGCCCTCGTCAGAGCCTTCCCCAGACTCCAGGACTGGCCCATGTCCCTCCCCAACCTCCTCACTGTCTGAATGGGGCAAAACTCACTCAACTGTCTTGCTTTTAGCAATGGAAATGTTGGGCTCCCCTGTGATCATATGTGGTCATAAGTCGAGGACCCACGAAAGAGGGCAGAATTCTACTAATGAGTAGGAATATATTCCAACCAGCACTAAACTTCTGGAGACCACAAAAGCAGAAATAAAATTAAGCCTTGATTCGTTCATGCCTTTTAGCCTTTGAGAAGTATTTTGGGGTAGATCTATATACTGTATATAAAAGCGAAATACCACTCACGCATCACCACAAAATCTCCAGAACCAGAAAGCCTACAAACTTGAAATTTGGCACGTATGTTCCTCTTGGCTTCTAGGTGCTCACTAAGAAAGGATTTTTCAAAATGACCACCACAGCATTAGTATTTCATATATTATTATTAACACGCTCTGATGCTAAGGAGTTCTACTCCCCCTCCCCACCTGAAAAGAAATCTGTTCCAAATGCAAAACACAAGCAGAGGAGTTTCAGTTTCAGTTTCACAGCACCAAGCAGCTTTAGTACACAACAGTTGAGCTAAGCCACACCCAGGCCCCTTGCTGTCTCCTTCTTGCTCACACAGCAAATACTGTTTCAGTTTCCACACAGCCCTCAACTCTCTCACACACTGACAGGACGCTAGCCAGGTGAATACCAATGGATGCTGGTAGGCAGAGGCAGAATTTTTTCCCCCCTTATTTTCCTCCCCCAAAACTAAGCCCGATCACAGAGCTTCCTTAGCGAAGCACGGGTATCCAGCTAATATTTAAATAAACGGGTGTCTTCTCCTTTGCAGTGGGAAGAAATCTGTACTGGGTTCGTTTTTTGTAACAGGCTGTGGGCACGCAGAAACCAAAGCCCTCCCCCAACCCCATGTCCTTTACAATAAAAATGATCTAACTGAGTTGACCTTGTACCCGGGAAAGGTTTTGTGTCCTCTGCCATTGATGGGAGAGGAGCGGCCCAATCCTTCTCCCTTTCTAGCCTGACTCAACAAGGCCTTGAAAAAGGCCATCCTTCTACTTTAATTTCTCCCTTTCCCTCTCCATGTGGCTGCTTTGCAAACATATTTATAGATAGATTTTTTCCCCCCCCCATAAAAGAATCCAAGGAGGCGATCAATAAAAACGTGACCAGTTCACACAGCGAGCAAAGAGTGTTCACTTGAAAACCAGGCACAGAACGACAGACGAATAAGCCAGCCGTGTTCCCTTTTTAAATCATTCTCCTTAGATACATATGGCGAAAATACGCCAATAAGCAAAGCTATTCTAAACAGTGGGGCCACCACTAAAAAGCCCCGGGAGCCATATGGGTATCTTTAAGGTTCAAAATGGAAATATATCATTTTCAAAATGGAATCAGATTGGCTCTTTGTCTCTCACTGAACTTCTTTTTCAAGCTTTACACAGGAATGTCTCAAATTGAGCCCTTTGTGTTTCAGATATTTTGAATTCCACTGTTTATTTTTTGAACAGCCATATTTATTTTTATTTTTATATAGATATATACAAGCGAAAAAGCACTCATGCATCATCATAAAATCTCCAGAACCGTAAAACCTACAAACTTGAAATTTGGCACGTATGTTCCTCTTGGCTTCCAACTGCTTGCTATGAAAGGATTTTTCGAAATGACCATCAGAGCATTAGTATTTCCTATATTATTATTATTATTAACATGCTCTGATGCTAAGGTGTTCTACTTCCCCTTCCCACCTGAAAAGAAATCTGTTCCAAGTGCCAGTTGCCAAATACAAGCAAAACACAAGCAGAGGAGTTTCAGTTTCAGTTTCAGTTTCACAACACCAAGCACTTTAGTACAGAACAGTTGAGCTAAGCCACGCCCAGGCTCCTTGCTGTCTCCTTGCTCACACAGCAAATACTGTTTCAGTTTCCAAACAGCCCTCAACTCTCTCACACACTGACAGGATGCTAGTCAGATGAATATTGATGGATGCTGGTAGGCAGAGGCAGAATATTTCCCCCTTATTTCCCTCCCCAAAAACTAAGGTGCACCTTACACTCCAGAGCGTCTTGCCCAATCACATAGTTTCGTAGTGAAGCACGGGTGCCCTGCTAGTATAGATATAGATAGCCAAAGTCATGCATTTAGTCTGTGTGCATTTAAGCTATAAGAAGACTGCCTTTTATTATAGAAGCTTTGATTCTTTCTCCCTGGCATAATTTGTTTTTTGAACAATTGACCAGTCAATTTATAGTCCAATCTTTGTAAAGCACTGCTATTCTGAGAACAATAAAGTAATGTAGCCTGTATAGATCCAATGTTTATGCCCGTTATAAAAATAAACCAACTAACTGCAACTGTGATGCTTTCAGAATAAAACAAGTGGAATGGTCAAGAATGATCAAGTTTGACACTAAGTGGTTTTTTTATAAATATGAACAAATCACGGCATAAACTCACAATCAGCTCCACTTAAATAAATAAGTATTCACAAAAATCAAAAGTGAACAATTCAGCAGCGATTATTGTAGTCCCAAATCCATTTTAAAAATGTATTTCTGCTAAATGGGCCAACAGAATTTCAAGCAGCTGAACTTGATGTGGTGGTTTACAGTAAAGAAACAATCCTTTAACCAAAATTTGCTTGCAATTAATAGCATCATCACAAAACATACAGATAGAGTTACAGTACATTGCCACAGATCAGCAACCAAGATGTTTGGTTCCCATCATCCAGCCTCTGCCCACAGCAAATTAGGAGAGATTATGCGGAGCTGCAATCTGATAAAATTAAGGCAGAAGATTAAAGAAAGCTATCTGAGGTACTGAACCCAGTCTGAGCCTTAAACAGATGTAAAAATTTTAAATGTAGCCGCACCAACTTAAAATTATGGGATCGTGCAACCAATTGTAGCAAGAATCCAAATGAACAGCAAGCAAGATCTATGAATGCATTAAAACAAATGATAAAATATTATGGACATCTATTAGAATTTAAATTGGAGGAGGAACAAGTCAAAGAAATGATGATTGCTTGGAGAAAATTTTTGGATATGGGATTGATTTAGAAAAATGGCAAAAATTGTGGTCTCGGAATTATAAAATGACAGTATCAACTGCATATAAAGAAAATTTGTATAAGATGTTTTACAGGTGGCACTTACCCCCAACGAGACTGCGAGAATGTTTAAGAATAAATCGGATAAATGCTGGAAATGTCATCAGATACCTGGTTCATATTACCATAGGTGGTGGACATGTTCGGACACAAAGAAAGTTTGGACTAAAATCTACACATGGTTGGAAAAAAATGATAAAACAACATATAGACTTTAAACCAGAGATCTTTTTATTGGGAGTCATACCGGACATATACAATAAAGAACTGAAATATTTGATTATAAATGTTTTAACAGCGGCTAGAATTGTATTTGCGAAGAACTGGAAAAATGACAAAATACCTATGCGGGAGGAAGTTATCAAAAAAATTATGGACTGTGCTGAAATGAGTAAACTGACATTTGAAATTAGAGAACAAGAAGACAAGCAATTTTATATGATATGAGATTTATTTTATCAATGGTTGGATAAAAAGGCATGGTAATGTAATAGACTAGATAATTTTGTGATAGAAATTTAATAGACTGATATAAAACATAATATAGATATATATAACCACTGGTTGAAAGTATAACACAAATTTTAAGATAAAACTTGGAACATTTCATATAAAATGATGGAATAAATAGTTTAGTCATGGATGATTAATAACTGATAAATATATAAGCATATGTTAGTTTGACAATGTGAAGGCTGATACAAGTTGTGAGTAAATGACTACAAAAGGATAACACAAAAGATATGTAACCAACTGACACACTGTATGTATATAAAATGGGTTTTTATTGGGTGTTATTTACTGATATGTATCATGTTAAAATTAAACATTGATGCAACTCCTGTTTCTTCAGATTGTTTGATTGGGTTTTAATATTGTTTTTCAACATAGACAGGCAAGTGATTTTGATTTAGATAGTCTGCAATTCTTTGAAAAAACACGCAAATAAGCCAACATTGAAATCTGCAAAGAGATAATAAAAATAGGACAGAACACAACTCTCTTAAACCATACTGGGGGCGTTTCAAAACCACACAGCAAACCCAAGTAAGTGAACTTGAAAATACAGACATCATTTCTACCATAAAGTCTCAAATTTTCAACCGATATGTGGCACAAACTGAATAAGCCTGCCTTTTGACCCACAATACAAATGAGGAAAAATTGCTAATGTACAACTCACAAGGGAGCTTGATGTTCCAATTTCATAAGATTACAATTATCCAAAACTGGCCAATTAACGCTGGCTTTTGTTGTTGTTATTTAAACAAAGAACAGGCCACTTCCTTCTAACTTTGCTGAATACTATCCTATCCAAAATATGATTGGCGTTTTCCTCCCCTTACAGTGCTAATTTAACAGTTGCAACATATTTTGCATCATTACTCACACTTATTTTATTTTTTATATTAATAAATCCTGCATAGTTGTAGAAGATAACAAGAGCTTTCATAAATTTGAAATGTAAGAAACTTGTCAGTCTTTTTTTTCTTCTTTTTAAAATTTAGGCTAGTTAAGGATGATGATTTCACAGAATCTGAATTATAAAAAAAACAAGAGAAAAGGGGATTTAAAATATTTCTTGGAGACTTTAGTCAGGTTTCAGAATAGGTTTCAGTCAACTGGAGGAAAAACTATAATATTTTTGTTCCACAGATGTGTCAACAATCAGAAAAAACCCCTGAAAGTTCTTAAGAAAAGCTAGGTCAATTCAGAAGTCTAAAATTATGTCCAAAATTGTAAGTATGCCATTAAGAATGTTCACAAGAATGGTATTTAGATATCCTGATCCATCATTATCCCAAACACTCACTATTCAAATAATATTTCATTAAACAGTTCTAGCTCATAACTATTGATTGTCCAGCCCTAAAAAAAAATTGAGAGAGAATGTTTTATATCTTTGTATTTAATTTCTATTTAAAATGCTTCAGAATTAGGGTTCATTTTTGCTTCATTGGGGGCGGGAGCCAGTTTTTAACTTCCAAAACCAAACAAGACATTAAATTGCAATCTTTTCCTCAGGAACAAACTTTTTTTCCCCTAAAAACTTCCCTTCCTAACAGCTGTAACACCCAGAAATTAGCTTAAAGTGAACATAGCAGATAGCAACGATGATGAAGATGATAATAATCATTCATTAAATTTGCCATAATGTGGTGGTCCTGCCTGGAGACTCAAAAATATTGGCTAAAAATTTAAAAAATGGCTGCAAGAGATCACTAATGAACAAATAGAATTAGAACCGGAATTATTCTTATTGGGGATATGTAAAAAGAAATACAGGAGAAATACAAAATATATAATATTACATATTTTAACGGCAGCTAGAATTGCTTATGCCCAGTGTTGGAAACATACATGTATACCACCAGATGAACTGATTATCCAAAAAATAATGTCTTGTGCTGAGATGGATACATTAACTTTGATGTTACAAGAAAAGGAGGAGTCCAAGTATTATAGGATTTGGGGAAAATGGTATGACTGGATTGAGCTAAGATAGATGGATGAGGAAAAATTAATGATAAGCAACATATAGTTAAATGCTTACATTTGCATAAATTGTATATATTTGTAAATAATGCACAAAATAGTACTATAAGATGAATGCCACAGACTGTTTAATGTCAAGATATTTACACTTTTTGTTTGTTTTTAAAGTTATGAAAGATTAATAAAGTTTATTTTTTAAAAATTGCCCCATTCTCCACAACTCTTCTCATATCACGGCTTTGCTCCGGCTGAGAGAAGCTTATATATCAAGCAAGCCAAGGAATTAAAAAAAAAAAAATTACTGGGATATTCTGGCGTTAGTTATGAACAGCCAAAGTTCCCCTCTTCAAATTCCCACACTCCAGTCCCACAGACTGCAGCCGGTTCTGCCCTTGGCAGGGGCGCAGAGTTTGAGCAGAAATCCCCGAGGGAACATCTGTTGACGTTCTTCTCCTGACAAACAAGCCGGGCGGTTACATTAGCCTCCCATATTCCCGAGTTAGGAGAAAGTTCTGAAAAAAGTTCTTGTGGCCGAGACAACTTTCGCCCCCCCCCTCCCCTCCTCTCTCTCTCTCACTCTCTCTCCGTTCCGCTGGCATCAGCGGGGAAAGTTTAAACGCTCCGCGTTCAGTAGCTCTTCTGGTCCCGAGATTTGGGGGGAAACTTCTTAAGTTTTATGAGGCAGTTTCTCCCCGCCCCCCCCCCGCCACCCTTCCTCCATAGGAAGGCTATGGAGGGGACGGAAAGAACAGCTGCAAAAGGACTGCCTGGGAGAATCCTGCTTTGGCGAGCCAGCGTGTTTTTAAGGAGGAACGAGGGCATTACACTATTGCTATTTACTTTTATTAGTATTAGGTTAGGTTAGGTTAAGTTAGGTTAGGTGAGGTGAGGTTAGGTTAGGTTAGGTTAGGTTAGAACAGAACAGAACAGAACAGAACAGAACAGAAGAATTAAAGTAGAGTAGAATAGAAGTTGAGTAGAGTAGAGTAGAGTAGAATAGAACAGAACAGAACAGAAGTCGAGTAGAGTAGAGTTGAATAGAAGTCGAGTCGAGTAGAATAGCAGTAGAATAGAATAGAATAGAATAGAATAGAATAGAATAGAGTAGAGTAGAGTAGAGTAGAGTAGAGTAGAGTAGAGTAGAGTAGAGTAGAGTAGAGTAGAGTAGAGAAGAGTAGAGAAGAGAATGTAGAGGAGAAAATAGAATAGAATAGAATTCTTTTATTGACCAAGTGTGATTGGACACACAAGGAATTTGTCTTTGGTGCAAGTGCTCTCAGTGTACATAAGAAAAAATAAAATACATTCATCAACTATCATTACTAAGTTACTGTTACTATCATCATCATCATCATCGTGATTGTCAACATCATCATCATGAGCAAACTCGGAAAGAATAGTTACTCCTGATTGGAAAAAAAAACATTCAAACGTTGCATTTCTCCTCCCCAATACACCCGTGGAACCAACACCATTTAAAAAAAAACTTTGATTTTTCCTCCAAACTCTCAATACACTTTTCATATTGGGGGGGGAGGGAGAGGAGATACTGCAAAGAGACACGTCCATACGACACCCCCACCCCTTCAATATATGGGAGTGACATAAAATCGAGACAATTATAGTAATGTAACAGTAGGGTACAAGTCGAGAGGAAGGGGATGCGACAGACCCCCCAATCTCTCACCTTTGGAGATACCCCCCCCCATCCGTTTCCACACACCCACCGCATGGGCGGGATGGGCCCTTGCCCATGGGCCCCACAAGCATAAGGGCCCCATACTAATCTGTGTATGTTAACCCTTCCATGCCCCTTGTACCATATCAATACAGCAACGGTATGGCTTACTGAATATTATTGTGTTTTTTTGTATTGTTCAAATGTTTATCATGTTGGTTACTTAGTTGTTGCTCCGCAGCTTGTTTTTTTAATGTTTCAACCCCGATTTTGTTGGAAGGGCTAACAAAATAAATCTATGTTTAATTTGACCGACCATTTACATTTTGATGAGTGGTTGTGTGTGAGTTGTGTTGCACTGTATTGTGTTTGGGGGGAGGGGGGTGCACGAAGAGAGGCTCAGCCAATCTCACTGTACACTTGTTTCTACTCTGACAGTAAAGGTTTGAGCTGAATTGTCGTGGAGGGGGGGCGGGGCGGCAGTACACTGCTTTGCCCGGGGGGGGGGGGCATAAGGCTATTAAGACGGCCCTGCCCACCCACTACCCCACCCCCCAAAGCCCCACTTCTCCACGGGGTCAAGAAAAAACCACAACACGGGGTTGGCTAGTAGGGGGAGGCGCTACTTTGGAACAAGGCCAAACATCCGGAGAAGCCGCACACCGGTTGCCATCAAGGAACGTCCGGATTGTCCGGGGGAAGGGGAGGAGGAGAGAGGCTTGCCCTGCCTTTGCTCCCTCGCCCCAGACACGCGCAGCAAGTCTGCAAGCGAGGCGGGACGAGCGGATCGGCGAAGTTTTGGATAGCGCCCTGCCCGGTTCGTCCTTTCAATGCAAGGCGCCCCCCTCCCCACGAACCGAGGCTGCCTCTGCGCTTCACCTGGCCTCGCCCCCCACCCCACCCCGGATCTTAGCATCTCCCGCCGCCTCCCCAACCCCCACCCCCTTTTCCCTCCGAAGAGCAGCGCTCCTCTTCCAAGCGGAGGAAGCGCGGTCCGGACAAGGGGCGAGCTCGCCACGATCTCCACTCCACTCGCACCCGCACCAACACCCCCCGCCGCCGGCTTTGGCGATTTGCGAAAGTGGTTCGCGGCCGCAAGCTCCACTTTACCCGGCTGGCTTGGCTGTCCTCGGGAGCCCGGGAGGCGTCGCGTCGCCCTACGATCCGCTTTGCTGGGTCGGTCGGTCAGGAAAGGAGGCGCGAACGGCGCGCAAGACGGGCGGTAGCTCCGGGTTGGTTGGTTGCTTTCCCACGCGTGCTCTGGCTCGCCGGCGCTGGCTTGTTTGCTCGCTCACTGTCCGTGGCGCGATCGATTGGCTTCCTTCTCTCTCTCTCTCTCTCTCTCTCTCTCTCTCTCTCTCTCTCTCTCCGCCTCTCTCTTCTCTCTCTCCCTCCCTCTCTCTTTCTCGATTGGATTCCCCTGTCTCGCTCGCTCTTCTCTTTCTCTCCCTCTCTCTTTCTCTCCCTCTCTCTCTCCCTCCCTCCCTTTCACTCTCTCTCTCTCCCTCTCTCTTTCCCTCGCTCCCTCCCTCCTCCCCTCTCTCTCTCCCTCTCCCTCTCTCCCTCTCTCTCCCTCTCTCTCTTTCTGTCACTCTCTCTCTTTCTCTCTCTTTCTCTCCCTCCCTCCCTCTCTCTCTCTCTCACTCTCTCTCCCTCCCTCCCTCCCTCCCTCCTTCTCTCTCTCTCTCCTCCCTCCCTCCCTCCTTCTCTCTCTCTCTCTCTCTCTCTCTCTCCTCCCTCTCTCTCTCCCCCCTCTCTCAAGGCCGTGGTGAAATCTCTTAGCCGGTGCGACTGGCGAGACAAACAAGCTCGCCAGGCGAAGGGCCAAAAGCGCCCCCGGAGGTGGCGAGACGGGACAGGAGATCGCTCCGAGCAGGAAAAGCGGAGGGTGACGATTGCTGGAGGGAGCCCAGAGGAAAGGATCGGCGGATCGGCCAGATTAGGGTTAGCTAGCGCTGCTCTCTTTCTCCGCACGCATAAATATATATCGTGTGTATATGAGCGCACATTAATATAGACGGCGCTTAATGCGGGGGGTGGGGGGGGGCGCTTGAACGAGCTCCCAAAGATCCGGGACTGGGAAGCGGTGGGCGGGCATCGAATCGCCTTCCTTGGCCACCCTCGGCTGCTCTTCCTTAAGGCACCGCCGTTCCTCTCCCCGCGCTCTTTGCTCCCCCCTTGCAGCAACTGTCCACCCCCGGGCGATGATCCCCTGTCCGCAGCGAAGTCCGGAGGCGGCGCCGGGCCTCGCTCCGTCCCCTTCTTCCCCGCCTTCCCCTTTCCAACGTGCGGCGATCGGGATTGTAAACAAGAGCGCCCGGCCGCTTCTCCCACCACGCGAGCTGGAAAGGGCCGCGTCGAAGCCCGCACGGAGCCGCTGGATCCCCGGATCCCTTTCGATCGTTTATCTCCCCTTCCCTCCTGCCCCCGCTGGATCCCCGGATCCCTTTCGATCGTTCATCTCCCCTTCCCTCCTTCCTCCGCTGGATCCCCGATCCCTCTCGATCGTTTCTTTCCCCCTTCCCTCCTGCCTCCCGCTGGATCCCTAGATCCCTTTCGATCGTTTATCTCCCCACCTTCTCTCCTGCCCCCGCTGGATCCCCGATCCCTTTCGATCGTTTCTTTCCCCCTTTCCCTCCTGCCTCCCGCTGGATCTCCGATCCCTTTCGATCGTTTCTCCCCTTCCCTACTGCACCCCCCTTTTCTATCTGATCCGGCGCTGGCAGGCAGGCTTGGGGGGACGGGGAACCACGGCAGAAAACGATCGCGAACCCGGGTCCGTGGACAAAATAAGAATTAAGAAGATCACTGTTTTGCTCTTCCGAACCCTACGAAGGGCATTATTAATAGTAATACTTATTTTTATAAGTATTGTTAAATAATTATTAACAGGTAAGTGCGCCATAATTACGATTCTTCTGTGGTTTCGTATGCTGAATTTTTCCCATTATGCCTTTAGTTCAAAGTGACTTCTTCCAATTGAAGACAAGAAGAGTGCAGCCCAAACTACAATACCCTCTGCTTTGTTGTTGTTAGTTGCAAAGTTGTCGGACTCAACCATGACCCCATGGACAACATTCCTCCAGGCCTTCCTGTCCTCTACCATCTGCCAGAGTCCATTTAAGCTCACTGCTTCAGTGACTCCATCGTCCCCTTCTTTTGCCTTCAATCTTTCCCAGCATTAAGCTCTTCTCCAGAGCGACCTTCCTTCTCATGAGGTGGCCAAAGTCTTTGAGTTTCATCTTCAGGATCTGGCTTTCTAAAGACCAGTCAGGGTTGATCTCCTCTAGGACTGACCAGTTTGATCGCCTTGCAGTCCAAGGGACTCTCAGGAGTCTTCTTCAGCACCAGAGTTCAAAGGCCTCCATTTTTTGGCACTCAGCCTTCCTTGCGGTCCAACTTTCACAGCCATACATTGCAATTGGGGAAACCATAGCCTTGACCGTATGCACTTTTGTTGGTGGGGGATGTCTCTGCTTTTTAGGATGCTGTCTAGATTTGCCATAGCTTTCCTCCCCAGGAGCAAGCCTCTTTTAATTTCTTGGCTGCAGTCCCCGTCTGCGGTGATCTTGGAGCCCGGGAAAATAAAATCTGTCACTACCTCCATTTCATCCCCATTTATTTGCCAGGCACTGAGAGGGCCGGATGCCATGATCTTAAGTTTTCTTCTGCTTAGTCAAAGTAAATGTATTTATTTTATTTCCATTGGTCTGCAGGTCGTCCTCGACTTATGACCACAATTGAGCCCAAAATTTCTGCTGCTAACATTTGTTAAGCGAGTTTTGCCCCCATTTGACCCCATTTTCCTGACACCATTGTTAAGTGAATCACTGCATTTATTCAATTAGTAACAGGGTTGTTAAATGAATCCAGATTCCCCCGTTGACTTTGCTTGTCAGAAAGTCGAAAGTGACCTTGAGATACTCCAACGGTCATAAATATGAATCAGTTTCCAAGTGTCTGAGTTTTGATCACGAGACTGTGAGGATGCTGCGAAAGTTGTAAGCGCAAAAATGACCATAAGTCACTTTTTTCAGTGCTGCTGTAACATTGAATGGTCACTAAAGGAACTGTTGTAAGTCGAGGACTGCCTGTATAATTTTTTACAAATAACTAAAGGTGGCAAACATATCCAACATGCTGTGGTGACCCAGGGCATGAAACAAAAATAACCAAGGCACAAAAATAGAATAAAGTTCATTTAATGCCTCCAACTTGGCCCCAATGTCCAATTATCCTCAGCTGGAAATCAAAATCTTAAAGAAAACAGTTTACGGAGGGAGTAAATGCAGTCCGCACCCAAAGTAAGGTAAATTCGAAATTAAAAAAAAAAACCCACACAAACCACACTGAAGGAATTACTGTGGCAGGCAAGGATGATTAATTGCAGATTTCTACCAGATAACGCAGCAACCACAGTTGGGAGGAAGCCAAAACACAGATAAGCTCCAACAAGAATAATGCACGCTTTGCTTCCAGCACTGGACCATGTGCAGTTTTAAACAGTTCTCACAGCTACAGCCCATGAAGGGGATCAGGGCCCCTTCCTCCCCCATAGACCATGCCATCCACGTTTCTCCCTTATCCTCTCCTCCCTGCATGCCCTAGGATGAAGAGGGAATGGGCCTGGGTCTTTCTCTGAATGCCCAACCGGCCTGTGCCCTTCCCCAGTTTCCTCCACAACCTCCGGAGCCACACTCCCACTCCCTGTCGGCTGTTCCTCCTCTCCCTTAGACTCCAACAGGGGCATTGAAACACGCTTTCCTCCTCCTGTTTACCTCACAACAACAACTCTGTGAGGTGGGCTGGGCTGAGAGTCAGTGGCCGGCCCACTGTCATGCAGCTGGTTTCCATGGCTAAGGCATGACTTGAACTCGTGGTCTCCTGCTTTCTAGCCTGGAGCTTTAACCACCAAACCAAACTGGCTCTTTAAATGTAGCTAAGAATTGTGTGCTCCTTTTTCTGAAGACCTTGAAAACAATATAGGGGAAAAATTACACATGGTGGTTTTTGTTTTGTTAAAGGGCTTGTTTCTTCATTGTTCTATAAATCCCTTTAAGTGCCTCCTTTAATTTTATTACAGGATTAAAAGTACAATTCCACTTATATTTTCTTGGTGCATGTGGCAAAACTTGCCCTGGAATTCTTTTACCATTATGCTTTTTATCGAAAGCAAAAATACAATTGGAGTGTCTAATTGTCTTCTCAAATCCTTTAACTATTCTGGACTACATGCCTCATCCTCCACAGCCAACAAGTAACCATGAGCCCTAAAAGTTCAGAGCAATGGTTCTCAACCTTGACACCTTTTAAGATTTGCAGACTTCATCTCCCAGAATTCCCCACGCCAGCTGCGCGCATTCTGTCTTCCTATCCTCATTCAGAAACATAACAAATATTTCCCCACTCCCTCCTTTTGGTATATACAGATAGTCCTTGACTTACGACCACAATTGGGCCCAACATTTCTGTTGTGAAGCAAGGCAGCTGTTAAGTGAATTTGGCTCCATTTTACGACCTTTCTTGCCACATTTGTTAAGGGAGTCACAAGTTAGTAAGTTAGTAACTAATTTACACAAGTTAGTAAGACAGTTGTTAAGTGAATTATCAGAAGATAATGACGTGACTCTGGGGCAGTGCAACCGTCATAAGTACGAGTTGGTTGTCAAGCATCTGAATTTGGATCTCATTGTTCTGACCAAGGCTAACACAAGTCTCCCACAGTCTTTTTGGGTTAAGGCTTTACCTCCCTTGAAATGCTGCCAACGACTAAATTGCCAATTAGTTGTACAAGGCCAAACGGAGCACAGAGTCAACACGGAGCTTCAGATTTTAAACTGACCAGAATGAACAAAGTTGCTTCCTGCAAAGGCTCATGTCCCTTTGCTCCTTTATGTCTTATGGGAGGGGACAATCATCTCCAAGCCTTACTCCTGAGTCGCCCCTTTTGTCTTAACTGTTTTTGCCTTCTGGCAGCTCTGCGCATGCGCACACTGGGAACAGGCTCCCCTTGTTCCTCTGCCTCGCTGCTGCCAGATTCTGGAGGTCCGGAGTCAGCACATAACTCCCAGATGGTCCTAGCCCCATCTCTGTGTCGGAGACAGATTCATTGTCCGAGCCCACCCCAGACTCCAGGACGGGCCCATGTTCCTCCCCACTGTCCGACTCTGCTGCCAGCTCTGCAGGCTGACAGCAGACTACAACACATACAACCATGGAGAGGCTACAATGGCCATAAGTGTGAAAAACTGATTAAGTCACTTTTTTCAATGCCGTTGCAACTTAGAATGGTCACTAAATGAGCTGTTGTAAATCGAGGATTACCTGGGCAAGGGGGAAAAAGGAGGAAAATCTGAATGGAGATGGGAGATGAGGAAGGGGCCAGCTTAATAGTAGATACAAAAAGGTTTAAGTTCAGCAGGCAAGCAGCCCTCCCTAAACACTCCCTTACTACTCATCAGTCAAAGGACTCCACTGTGTTCAGTAGCAGATGTACATCAACTTTCACTTCCTCTTTAATTGCTACCAGAATTAGGCTGCAAAACTGCAGATGTCGGAGTTTGACATTTAAGTATCTTGTTGACTCCGTGTAGCAATCATCTGGAACCAGTAACTCAAGTCTCAAATAATACAATTTCTTAGATTTATATCCCACCTTAAGCTAGTGCAGGGGTGTCATACTCAATTTCATTGAGGGCCACATCAGGGTTGTGTTTGACCTCGGAGGGCGGGGGGGAGCAGTGGTAGGATTAAAAATCTTTTACTACTGGTTCTGTGGGTGTGGCGTGGCTTGGTGGGCATGGCAGGGGAAGGTTACTGCAAAATCTCCACTCCCTCCCCACTCCTGGGGAGAAGATTACTGCAAAATCCCATTCCCTCCCCACCCCACTAACCTGCTTTCCAGCTCTGTTCTCCTGTGCAGGGCAACCAAGGAAGACTCAGCCGATCAGCTGGGACTCGGGAGGCAGAGAATAGATGGGGTGGGGCCAGTCAGAGGTAGGATTTGCCAGTTTTCTGAACTACTCAAAATTTCCTCTACCAGTTCTCCATAACTGGTCGGAACCTGCTGAATACCACCTCTGGGGGGGAGGCATGGCCGGGGGTGGATGTGGCCATGGACTTGTGTCGGGGGCACCTGTGATGGCCAAGTGCTAAGGCAGGACTTCCCTGAGACCCTCCCTCTCATTATAATCTTCCTTCCTTCCTTCCTTCCTTCCTTCCTTCCTTCCTTCCTTCCTTCCTTCCTTCCTTCCTTCCTTCCTTCCTTCCACTCTTTCCTTATTTTTCATTGCTTGCTCTCTTCCTCTCTTTCCTTATTTTTCTTTGTCTTTCTTCTTTCCCCTTCTCCTTCTATTCATGCTTTCAGGTCTTTTTTCAATCTCTATGGCTTCTCTGATAATTCTGTGGCTGGGGTTTTCTATAGTGGCTAGGGTTTTGGTGCCATTGTGGCTGGGGTTTTCTATAGTGGCTAGGGTTTTGGTGCCATTGAAGTCGATGCTATGACCTGTTGCTTTCATGTGTTGGACTAGTGAGGAAGTGTATTCCAGCTTTTTTACTGCATTTTTGTGTTCATCTAGGTGGGTACTTATTCTTCTATTGGTCTGTCCAATGTATGTGGCCGGGCATGATGGACAGGGGACTTCATATATGCCTTGGTTTTCCAGGTCAATTTTATCTTTGGAGTTTCTTAGGATGGCTGCTATTTTTCTGTCTGTTTTGAAGGCAGTCTTGATGTGATGCCTGTGTAGTATCTTACTGATTTTGTCTGTAATACCTCTTATGTAGGGCAGGACAGCTGTTCCATAGGTCTGTTCATCTTCTAGGTCTCCATTATGTCTCAGTGTGTTTTTGTGGATCAAGCCGGTGATTTTGCTTTTGTGGAAGCCGTTGACTGTCAGTACTTTAGTCAGGGTGCATAGTTCAATCTTTATGTGTGTGTTGTCTGCCAGGTGTTTGGTTCTGGCAATTAGTGTTTTGGCCATGGAGTTTATCTGTGCTGGGTGGTGGTGGGATTGGGCATTGAGGTAGCGGTTGGTGTGTGTTTTCTTCTGGTATATGGTGTGTCCTAGTGTGTTTTTGTAAATTAGTACATCTAAGAATGGTAGTTGTTTGTTTGTTTCCATTTCCATGGTGAATTTGATTTTGGGATGTGTGCTGTTTAGGTGTGTTAGGAAATTGTTTAGGTTTTCTTTTCCATGGGGCCAAATCACAAATGTGTCATCGATGTATCGTAACCATAGTTTGGGTTTGTGGGTGGCATTGGCTAGGTTCTCTAGATTTGAATTCTTCCATGAACAGGTTTGCAATGACGGGTGACAGTGGTGATCCCATAGGGGCTCCTTCAATTTGCTTGTATCCTTGTCCTTTGTATATGAAATATGTGTTGGTTAAGCAGTGTTCTGCTAGTTCCATGAGGTGTTTAGCTGGTTGGTATTTATTTTTGATGATTTCAAGAGTTTCTTTTATCGGGACTTGAGTGAATAGTGAAACCACGTCAAAACTTACAAGCAGATCTTCTTGTTCCATGTGTAGATCTTTGATCATTTCCAAGAGGTGGTATGAGTTTTGTACATGTGAAGCTGCTGCTTCAGCATGGGGCTGTAGCTGTTTTGCTAAGTGTTTAGCTAGGTTTTGTAGTGGTGCTCCTCTGGAGCTGACTATGGGTCTGAGAGGTATGCCTTCTTTGTGTATTTTTGGGAGGCCGTATAGTTTGGGGCATGTGGAAGATTTTTCTCTTGGGATGATCGTCTGTTGGATCTCTTTGCTCATGTGGCTGGTTATAATTTTCTTCTTGGTTATTTTTTCCAGATATGTGGTTGGGTCCATGTTTATGGGTTTGTATGTGAAGTCTTGGAGTAGGTTTGTCAATTTTGTTTCGTAGTCTTTTCTATCCATTACTACTGTGGCATTCCCTTTATCTGCTGGAAGTATGATTATGCTGCTGTTGTTATATATATATGTGTGTGTGTGTGTGTTTGTAATGAGAGAGAGAGAGAAATACAGGTATACACATATTCATATATATAATATATTTTATTTATTACAAACAATTCTACACAGTTCAGTCATAGCCCATCTGGGGCTGGAACAAACATTTCCTTACTCAACAAATAAAGTTTGCCTGCTGTTTTGTTTTATCTTTGAAATTATAGTTTGTAATTATCCATTGGTTAAGAGCTCATTTATATTGGTTTGTGTTTATGGTTCCAAGGCTTTTTTTAAAAAATATTACAAGATGTATAGGCTGAGAGTAGATGCAATAGGCTTTACATAGTATTTTAGGTTAGTTAGATGTAATAGAAGGTGTAAATACATTTAGATTTGGTCTGGTATGTATGTATGCATTGAATATTTGAAGTACAGTAATTCCAGGAGTGTATTCATGTGGTTTTGTTATGTGGTTTTGTGTAAAGTAGCATGTTAAAATTTGCACTGAAGTATATTTGTGCTAACCAAGAACCAGAAGAAAACCTTCTTTGAAAACCACTGTGTTTCTCAATTTAAAAGATTTTATATATATATATATATATATATATATATATATATATATATATATATATATATATATATATATATATATAGTGTTCGTCAGACGAACACTATACAGAAGCCTGATGATGGCAGATGAGATTCTTCCGAAACGTTGCTACAACTTTAAAAGCACAACTATAATGACGTGGGAAAATACCCGAACAAAGCTGAATACCATACATATAGATACCCGTGAAAACTTAAGAATATGAATATATATATATATATATATATTCTGAGTCTTTTAATACTTTTCTGGTGACTGAGTTAACAATATGTTCTCCCATGATGTTATATACTAAAACTGAATTTATATGCAAAAATTGAAAGCTGGAATTTTATTATTATCCGGTGATATCATCCATTGTACCAAACATGTAAAAATCAACCTGTGTATTCTGTATGTGTGTGGGGGATAAATAATAATATATATAACTGCAATAGCAGAAGAGTCAGCAAAAAGCCAGCCAAAATTAGTCAGAATGGCATCCTTAAAGCACAGTCACAGAACAATGGTATTGTAAGGCTGACCCAACCATTAAATGGAATGTACACATTCGGAAGTAAAGATAGAATTCAGAACTGCACATGCTAAGAAGCCTAGTGGTGTGAAAAAAGAGTTTTGCATTTTTATAGACAATTCTCAACCAATTTAGTAGGAAAGTTTAGCAAAAAGTCCAATAATTTCAATGACATTCTTATACAGTAAGTGAAATTTTGTATATTTGCAGTTATCAAATCATAGAAAGAGAGAATGCTAGGAGTCCCAAAGGATCTGTGTCCATCACACTTGGCCAATAAAGAATTCTATTCTATTCTATTCTATTCTATTCTATTCTATTCTATTCTATTCTATTCTATTCTATTCTATTCTATTCCATTCCATTCCATTCCATTCCATTCCATTCCATTCCATTCCATTCCATTCCATTCCATTCCATTCTCTCCTCCTCTCCTCTCCTCTTCCATTCCATTCTATTCCATTCCATATATTCAGTTCCATTTTGTTCCATTCCCTTCCATTCCATATTTTCTAGTTTAGTTTAGTTTAATTTAGTCTGTGCAAAAGCCAAAGAACCTGGTTCAGAATGAGAAGTGTTTCAATTTAGGAATCAGGTTAACTGAAGGGCGACCTTCTCCACACCCACCAAACAAGACAATGATCCCCGGGATCCTCTGAATGGATACAGGCCCCAAACTTGTTGACTTAGATCTAGAAAGAGTTTTATGGAAAGAACAAATATTCTTGAAGGCAAGCAGGAGCAAAACTGAACTAGAAGATGGAGGAGAGAATGGGAGGAACCAGGAATAATCCCGGAAGAGACCGTGGCTGAGACATCTGACCTCCCCTATGTTACTTGGAGGACATTGGATAGGTTGAGGGTGGCAGTGCCTAAATGTAAGGCTGATATGCTCAAGTGGGGGTTGCTGATGGATAACAACATGTGGAAAGATGCAGAATTCGGCCCATTTGTTGGTCCATTGATTACCAGTAGAATGCACTGAAAGTGATTTGTTTCTGGTCAACAATAAAGCCAAAGGTAGCCTCATTTTAGCAGCTTAAGGTGCGATCTGGACACAAAATAAATCTTCACATCATGTTGCCTGAGCAATAGTCAGAATGCATTTATATAAATGTTTTTGGAATAAATGTAAGATTTATTATGTAATAGGGAAAAAATACCATGTGGAACCTGATTGGGGGAAAAAAAGAAATATATGCATATAGAATAGTAAATAGGAGATCATTGTTAATATAGGCTATGGCAACTAAAAATGGCTATATTGATACTACTTTTTTTATTTGTTATATATTGGGTTCAAGGGAATAAAATGGGAAGGATATATAAAATAAAAATAGATGGCACGATTGAATTGACAATGAAAGGGGAAAAATGTTGGATAATATATTTTAGGATGAAATTGTTTTTCTTTTTCTCTGGAAATGATGAATGAAATAACATGAAGTGATGAAACATATTAAAAGAAAAATGGAATAGGTAATGATATGATATGAAACTGGATAAGAAAGCTGAAAATGTAATTATGATTATGTATGTATGTTGCAACCTGGAATCACATCGTTCACTTAGAGAGATGTTTAAAGAATAAAAATAAAAAATAAAAAAATTATTGGGTATTGCGGGCTAATGGTGCCGATTGCTGGCAGTTCCTTTCTAAGTGGCTCAAGGTTGACTCATCTTCCCATCCTTCCGAGGTCAGTCAAATGAGGACCCAGATTGTAGGGGGTGGGGGCAATAGGCTGACTCTGTAAAACCACTTAGAGAGGGCTGAAAAGTATTGTGAATAGGTATGTAAGTCTTAAGTTCTATTCCTGAGATCTTCTATGGAGGTTTTGCTCTGTGTCCCTCCAGACAGGCATAGATGGCACAAGCCATCTCATAAGAGACCGGGATGCTTTCTCCCAACTATCCCCAGGCTCCAGGAGATGGAAGTAGAAGGAGGTGAAACTTCCACTCGAGAGCTACTGTAGGTCTAGAAAGTTTGCTACTAGCAGCAAACCCAAGTTTCAAGGAGGACAAAAAGGTTAGAAGGAGGTTGTGCGTAGGAAAAAATAAACTACTTATGGTGCTTATTGCCCTATTCAGCAGGGAACAGGTCCTAAGTGGTTAGATTTCCCACAGATTTGTTTCATATGTGCTGAGCACATGAAAGGAGCAAGGGAAAGGGCTGGATTTTTTTTATTTTTTTATTTTGCACAAACAACTAGATACTTCAGTGTGTTAATACCTTTTGCTAATGCTGGAGATTCTTTGGAGCAGTCTCCAGAAAGAGCTGGTTTGCAAACTTTTATTCTTGCCTTTAGTCAAATATTTTTGCCTTTTATCAAGTCTTTGTTAGGTGCATTTGGAAGAACTCAAGAACTGACATCACAGGAGATTAAACAATAGATGGAAGAGCATGGAATTAGCAAAGTTCACCTCCAGACAACTTCAGATAACAGATAACAGATAATCAAAGTTGGAAGGGACCTTGTAGGTCATTTAATCCAACCCCCCACCCAAGCGGGAGACCCTGCACTATTTCTGACAAATGGCAGTCCAATCTCTTCTTGAAAGTCTCAAGTGATGAAGCTCCCACAACTTCTGAGGGCAAGCTGTTCCACTGATTGATTGTTCTCACTGTCAGAAAGTGTCTCCTTATTCCCAGGTTGAATTTCTCCTTGTTCAGTTTCCATCCATTGCTCCTTGTCTGGCCTACAGGCACTTTAGAATATAGATTGACCCCTTCCTCTCTGTGGCAGCCCCTCAAATATTAGAAGACTGCTATCATGTCTGCCTTGGTCCTTTTCTTTCTTCCCTCCTCCCTTCCTTCCCTCCCTCCCTTCCTTTTGCATATTAAAAAAACATTTGATTTCAACCATAACAATTGTTTCATTCTTATTAGGCTCAAGTTTATTGTGGATATTGTCGCAATGCTAGATCTCTGAATTAGTATTAATTTTTCTGTGGGTTATTTTTTTAGTTCAATAACTAAGAACAATGAGAAGCTAAGGAAGGCATGGCACCACAGTATTGTCTGCGCACTCTGGAATCTATATAGAGAATGGAAAGAGTTAAAACAGAATTAAATCAAAGCTACCCTTGTTCTGCTAAAATGATGGTGGATAAACTGTATGCGTATGGCATGAGAAGGTTTCTATTGGACCAGTTTTCCTCAACCTTAACAACTTTAAGGTGAGTGGACTTCAACTCCCAGAATTCTCTCAGCTAATTTTATTAAGAAATAAAAAAAGTCCTCAACTTACGGCTGGTCACTCAGTGACTGTTCCAAGTTACAACAGAAACTCTCCAGCGGTACTTACAACATGGTTCCGAAGCTCTGAAGTCATCCCAGTCACGTGGCCAAGCAGCAGGGGTGGGATTCTACCGGTTTGGACCCGTTTGAGTGAACCGGATGTTAAATTTACATCTGGTTTGCCAAACCGGTATTTCAACCAACTGGATGGCTCCTCCCAGGAGTCTCCTTCAGTCCATTTTGGATGCAGATAAGTGCAGGGTCTGCGCGGAGGCTCTGGGAGGGTGAAAAATGGTCCGCCCGGAAGTCCAGAAACGGGCTTGTTTCTGGCTTCCGGAGGGCCTCCAGAGCCTGGGGGAGGCCGTTTTCACCCTCCCAGAGGTCCAAGGGAAGCCTCCGGACCCTGGGGAAGGTGAAACCCCCCCCCCCCCAGAAGTTCTGGTAGGCCACACCCACCATGGCCACACCCACCCAGCAACCAGGCAGCGAACCAGTTGCTGGGATTTTTGAATCCCACCCCTGCCAATTGATGACTGTTTCCAGTGTTCATGTGTCCACATTTTACTACATTTTTGCCATAAACCACAGCTTACTTCCAGTTTTGGGCAAAGCCAGCCTGTAGTGAACAATTGGCTCACTTAATGACCCAAGCATTCATTTTAAAAAAAGTTATAAAACTGGGTCAATCACGTAGGCTCACATGCAAACAGCCAGCTTCAATCTTATCCATGTCTAGTTTTGTGATGGTAAGAAAGTAAGAAAAAAACCAGAAAGTCCAGTTGCCTCCTGAAAAAAGCACCTTTGGGACAACCAGGACCTGGATGACTGTGAATCTCTACAGACTTTTAGCTATACCGGTACAATTTGGGATGAACCCCCTTGGAATGGTGTGGGAGTAGGAATGGATTTCCAGAGGAAAAAAATTGCAGACTACAGGAACCATTTGCACTACTCAGGTGACCCTGAAAGAAAGATAAAGATCAAGAATTCTTTATTGGCCAAGTGTGGTTGGGCACACAAGGAATTTGTCTTGGTGCAAATACTCTCAGTATACATAAAAGAAAAGTTACATTTGCCAAGAGTCAAGAATCATAAGGTGCAACACTTAATGATAGTCATAGGGTACAATAAGCAATCAGATCATACTAGGAGACAGTTCATATAAATCATAAGGATACAAGCAAGAAAGTTACAGTCATACAGTCATAAGTGGGAGGGGAAGGATGATAAGGAGTGATGAGAAGATTAATAGTGATAGTAGTGCAGACTTTGTAAATAGTTGGACAGTGTTGAGGGAATTATTTGTTTAGCAGAGTGATGGCTTTCGGAGAAAAACTGTCCTTGTGTCTAGTTGTTCTGATGTGCAGTGCTCTATAGTGTCGTTTTGAGGGAAGGAGTTGAAACAGTTTATGTCCAGGCTGAGAGGGGTCTGTAAATATTTTCACAGCCCTCTTTTTGACTTGTGCAGTATACAGGTCCTCAATGGAAGGCAGGTTGGTAGTAATTGTTTTTTCTGCAGCCCTAATTACTCTCTAGAGTCTGTGTCTGTCCTGTTGGGTTGCAGAACCAACCCAGACAGTTATAGAAGTGCAGATGACAGACTCAATAATATATATAAATCCTTCCATTCCCCTCTGTCCTGTCAGAGCTGAAGAAGAGCTGGATGAGAAGTGGTTTCTTCCCCAAACCCCCAAAACTTTAACTTTAGACTGTCTACTATTGACCTCACCCCTTTCCTAAGAGGTCTGTAGGGAAGCGTGCATAAGCGCACCAATGTGCCTACCGTCCCTGTCCTATTGTTTCTTTTTATTTTTCTTATATGTATCCATTTCATGTACTCATAACTATGTCTATACTTATACCTGTAATCTTATAATTGCTTGACTAAATAAATAAATAAATAAATAATAAATGAATGAATGAATGAATGAATGAATGAATAAGAGAAGCTAAATATCTACAAAGGAAAAAACCAGAAAGTCCAGTTGCCTCCTGAAAAAAAGCACCTTTGGGACAGCCATGATCTGGATGGCTGAGAATCTCTACAGACTTTTAGCTATACAATTTGGGATGATGAACACCCTTGGAATAGTGTGTGTGGGGTAAGAAAGGATTTCCAGAGGGAAAAAATTACAGACCACAGCAACCAGGAGACCCTGAGGACACAGATGAACCTCAAAGTGTTTCAAGTACCCTCTAAAAGGATGCAAATGACCAACTGTCTGCAAGGAATATAAATCCTATCCTGTCAGAGCTGAAGAAGCAAAACGTCAGATGAGAAGCAAAACGTCTTCAAAGAAATAAAAAACCAAGGAAGTCCAGTTGCCTCCTAAAAAAACATCTTTGGAACAACCATGACCTGGATCAGGGGTCACCAACCTTGGCAACTTTAAGACTTGTGGACTTCAACTCCCAGAATTCCGCAGCCAGACTGCTTAAATTCTAAAGCTTTGCTGGCTGAGGAATTCTGGGAGTTGAAATCCACAAATCTTAAAGTTGCCAAGGTTGGAGACCCCTGACCTGGATGACTTTTAATAATAGAGTAACTTGCCATGAACGTCTTCTAAGGACTTTTTCCATTTCCTGGTCAAGCTATAGCTTGGAGACTTTCTTAGACCTCCCACCCACCAGGAACTAGCCAAAGCCAATCCTGCTTAGCTTTTAGGAGATCAATGAGGAAGAGGGAAGTTTATTCAAAGAACCAAACAAACAGCAAGCTGCTTTTCTCTGATTTGAAAAAACCTTCATTCCAAAAGATTGCCCTGAGAAATCTGTTTATTAAAAAGCGTTGAGAGCTCTGAGAACTTGAAGGCCCTTCAATTTTTCTCAGTCGAGTCCTCCTTTAATCGCTTGTAAGCAGCTGCTTACAATTCTGTTCTTTTTCTGAACTGGACACACACAGCTAACATCGCACGCCCTGAGGATGGCAGATGAATGACCGGCTCTTTTGATTCCTAAGAAAAGGATGGATAGTTTCTTCCCCCAAGTGAGCCTCTTTATTTCTGCATCTACAGGATATCTTTTTCTTGCAATTTTTTTTACAGTACACAACTTTTCTACCTTAAGTTAACCACAGAGGGTGGGGGGGAAATATTTTTCTTGAAAAGATGATTTTGTTTGCTCAAGCAAGGAAGAGTTTGCTATCTCCCTCTAGTGGAGAAAGCCAAGAATGACAAAGTTCACTTACTACTTGAATGGACGGTCTCCATTAC
The DNA here is from genome assembly GCF_049901735.1 of Notechis scutatus. Lineage (NCBI taxonomy): Eukaryota > Metazoa > Chordata > Lepidosauria > Squamata > Elapidae > Notechis > Notechis scutatus. The sequence goes on along the minus strand of NC_142014.1, from coordinate 72,315,649 downwards.
CATCATCTGCTGTCTTCGTCACCTTTAAACAATGGATAAATTAAACCCCTGTGTGTATCCATCACTTCAAACATGTGGCACCAGTAAAATGTGGAGGACACACACACACTCCCCTTTTTTTCTGATGTGAAGAAACATTTGCAGAGTGAAACAAAATAAACTTGATACGGCACCCACAGCTGGTCACTGCATACTTAGAGGGGGAATTCCCCAGGAAAGCAATGCTAAAATTACTCTTGAATAATGAATATTGGCCCAATGATACTGCCTCTTAGTCAGCGACAGAGCAGGTAATTTTCCAAACAGATAATCATACTGGATAATTTGGATGACAGCAGGGCACAGTTAAATAGACAAAGGCATTTTGGGTAGCAACTGGAGTTCTTGTTCAGTGTGGGGGGGAAGCTTTATATGTTGTTTTGGAATATTTTTTTTCTGGGTGGAGGATGACAGTTTGGAAGGAAGGAAGGAAGGAAGGAAGGAAGGAAGGAAGGAAGGAAGGAAGGAAGGAAGGAAGGAAAAAAGAAAGAAAAAGGAAGGAAGGAAGAAAAAGGAAGAAAGGAAGAAAGAAAAAGAAAGAGAGAAAGGAAGGGGAAGGAAAGGAAGGGGAAGGGAAGGAAAGGAAAGGAAAGGAAAGGAAAGGAAAGGAAAGGAAAGGAAGAGAGAGAAGTAAGTTAAAAAGCAATATTTATGTTTACTATTAATACGTTCATTAGTAAATAAAAAAGCAAAAGCTAATATTTTCTCTAAAATACTCATGGGTCCTAGAAGAACATTGACCATCTGATGTATTAAAAATATGTTTCACATACATGTGAACTGTGAAAGATCTAGTCACAGCTTGTTCAGGTGCTCGACAGGAAGATCTGGCCCAAGCAACTTTCAAGGTCTGCACTATCAAATGAGAACTGGTATGCATGATTTGATCCCTGCAGATTCAAACCTTACTGCCCGCCCTTTCACATTCGTTCATTAATTGCCCTTCTTACCCTTCCTCCACACCCTTCAAAAGAACTTGTGGCAGATTGCTCTGCTAATTCATATTCAGCCCTACGAAGTGATGGAACCGGGCAGTTTTCATGCCATTCTTTTTTTTTTTTCCTTCCTTCTCTTCCTGCCTTCCCCCTTCTCGCTGTTAAAGCCATGTTGAGAAAGGAACAACCCTGTTCAGCAGTCAAATTCAGATTCCTGAAATGGAAGCGAACACATCTCCCATTTCAATGCTTCCCTTTTTGATCTTGTCCTTAATGCTAAAAACAGTGATGGCAGCTCTGAATTCCAGTGCAGCCCATTTTTCCTTTTTCCATGCTAGTTTTCACCGTCGTTTCTCCAGGGCTCTGATACAGGGGAGAAACAATTTCCTCCCTGGGCAGGGACCGTTTTGCCTCCTTGCCAAACAGCAAAGAGAAAATTGAGATCGGTGCTCGCAGCTTGCGACGTCTGATGCTCTCTTTTTCCTCCCGCTCTCTTTTCTGGAGTGAGCACACAATGCACGCTGCTGGCATTGTCTGAAGAGCGGAGGAAAGAGCTCGCAAAGTGGGACAATTTGCAACAGCAGGAGGAGATTGTAACATCTCTGAGCAAAGTGGAGGAGACATTGCCTGTCTCAGCAGCCTCGGCAGGCAGCCATCTCTGTATATTAAGCTGTTGGGTGTTTGACGCGGTGGGAACTTTAGAGGCATTGCCGCGGCTCGCTCTGTGCTTGCTTGTTTCCAAACACCGCGCATATGTATTAAGACAGTGCATACTTCAAACATTATTCAGAAGAAGCGCTTCAGACCCTGCGCGAGCATTGCGATTCCCTGTTCTATGGAAGCTTGGCAAAAAAAAAGAAGAAGCTTTCATTAAAAAAAGTAAAAGCTTTAATTAGCTGCAACTCATTTCATCAGATACTCCCCTTCTATCACTGGCCAGAGAATTTCACCCAAACAACAGAAAACAAGTTGATTTGGGATAACAGAATATATAAACCTTTAGAGTCTTTAATCAACTTTTCCTAATAGAATGCATCGTGTTCTTTCTAACTCCTGTTCATTTCTTTCTTCCTTACTATACAGGTAGTCCTTGACTTATGACTGGTTGCTTAGATAGGTTTATTAAGAAGAAAGGAATGGGTTTAAACAAAATTCCAGAAGTTGAACTGCAGTACTTCTCAGCTATAGCCACTATATCCCCAAAATACATCAAGGAGACTATTAAATTGCTGATATATTAGTACCACAGCCAGCAGCCAAAACTTCAGCACCAAGGATAGTTCCCCCCAAATCATAAATCAGCTTGAGGGGGTCTTTGGTGCTTTCTGAGCCTGCTTGTTTTCTTGCAGACATTTCATTACCCAAACTAGATAACATCACCAGTGCTAGTGTGGCACTGATGATGTTACCTAGTTTGGGTAATGAAATGTCTGCAAGAAAACAAGCAGGCTCAGAGACCACCATGAAGGACCCCCTCATGTCAATCCTGAGCTATAAATATTCTCTTTTATTAATAAACCAGTTTCTGGTCTCCGAACTCCACACAGCTTTTATATTTCACTGCAGACCCAGTATAACGGAGTTTCACCCACCCTTGAACGGAAACTGTGAGGAATCTAAGGAGGGAAATGTTGTGTTGAGGTCATATGCGTCTTTTCAATAACTTCCTTAATTCAGGATAACCAGTTTATGATGGACTATATCAGGGGTGTGATTCAACCGGTGGAACAACCGGTTTGGTTAGTGTGCACTTCACAGGCATGCAGAGTGTTAGGAATATAAGTCACCTAACAGGTATTTGGGTTAGAAATATATAAACCAGGATAGACATTTTAAAACTGTATCTTTAAGAAAATGCAAACTGTAATTGGGTGTGGTTTCTCAAACGGCCGTAAGATGGAGCCGGAAACCTGGGTTGTCTTAGTCTCAGAAGAGAGTGTGAGTGTATCTCTGTTTCCTTCTGTTGGAAAGTATTGCTGTTCCTCCATTTTTCCTAATTGACTGATATTTCTGGATTTAATGTAAGTCTGTTACTGAACTGTTTTTGACACTGGACTTTGATATTTGGATTATCCCTGGTCTAAAAACTGACTGATTTTACCTGTGAATGACTTTGGATTGCTTGTTTGGACTTTGCTTAAACCTTTCTGGAAGTAAAAACCTACATTTACTGTACAGTGTATCTGTGTGTATTATTCCAACACTACTCTCTATACGTCTCCCTGTATGCACTCATTCTCCTAACGGGGAATTACCTCAACACAGAGCATTTGCTACTGACCTTCTCCAGCAATCCCTGTGTGTTAAACAGCTGACATGTGGCAATGTACTGTGCCACACGAATCAGCTGAGCTTGAAAACCAGGATATAAAGCACAGACTAGAGCCTAGGTGGGCGGGTGGTGCCAACAGCTGATCATCGGAGCAAACTGAACCAATTCAGTCTCAGCTGGTCCTCAGACGTATTGATTTCCCTGAACTGGGCCGAACCGGTAGACTCCCACCCCTGGAGTATACCCTCTTTTAGGCAAAAATCAGTTTGGAGTAGTGGTTGAGGAACCAGGCTAAAAACCAGGAGACCTAAGATCTGGTCTCACCTTAGGCACAAAGCCAGCTGGCTGACTTTGGGCCACTCCTTCTTTCTTAGCCTTGGGAAGAAGGGAATGGCAAACTATTTCCAAAATCATGCCAAGAATACTTCAGGGAGTGGTCCAGGCATAGTCAAGGCAGAATTCAACAATGGCTTCAAGATTGTAGGGAAATGAATGGTAGATTCTGTGGGCAAAGTTAAAAGAGGGAACAGCCTAGAATCCTTACATAGCCACAAGCGAACTACATCCAACCTCCCTTGAGTGCTGTTGACCCTTATCCAACTCTAACCAGGTGCTGGCCTGTAGTTGAAAAAATTCCTGTGCATAGGCTTTTAGCCATAAATCAGCTTCACTGAACCTTCAGTGTTGACCTGTCTTTCATGCCTCACAACAACAACCACCACACACACACAGACACACACACACACACACAAAATTCTTTCATCACAGTAACTGCTTTAGTCGGTGCTGCTGAACATGTTCTTCATTAATATTTAGAGCACCAAAGTTTCCACTTTAGGCTTAAGAAAAGATACAGGCCTTCACAGAATACCAATACACATGCCGCCTATATCAATACCATCTGGGCATTCTGGAAAGAGGGCACTCCATAATGAAGAGCTCACCATGTTGTAATTAATGCAAAAGTCTAGGTTTTTTTTTATCCAGATTTAGAAGGAAGAGAAATATAGAAACTCTCAGTTGCTAAGGAAGGTGCCTTAAGAGCAACAGTCTTACTACGTGCTTCTGAATCACATCTCTGGCCACACAGAACTCGATGAACACTCGTTCATCAAGAAATTATAATGCCAGTGTTAAGTACTGTTGAATCAGTCACGAGGTCCTATTGTTGCATCTTGTTTGCTCAGCTCTTGATTGCTACAAATCCACATATTTAGTGGCCACAGCCTAATATTTACCTCATGAATGTGTTTCTGAGATACATTTACTATCTCTTATTGCCTCTTTTTCTCTCAGTGTGTGACCGAACACAGGTAGTCCTAGACCAGGAGTGTCAAACTCGATTTCATTGAGGGCCGCATCAGGGTTGTGTTTGACCTCGGGGAGCCGGGGTGGGAGTGGCCAGGGTAGGCATGGCCAGCTTCATGTCACCAGTGTCGGGGTGCCTGTGGTGACCCCAGCACTCTGCCAATGAAAACAGGCTCCCGAGTTCCGTTTCCAACTGCCATGGCCTCCTGCAACCCTCTGCCAGTGAAAATGGAGCTTGGGAGGGCTGCACGGGGCCCTGCCAAGCTCCATTTTTGCTCGAAGAAGCACCGCAGGCTGGTCTTTTGTTGTTTCCAGGGCAGGCCCCTGGGCCAGATGTAAGTACCCGGATCCAACCCCCAGGCCTTGAGTTTGACACCCCTGTCCTAGATTTGCAATCTGAAAATCTGCCAAGTGTCAGGGTTCCGATGCCCTGATTAAATCATGAGCCTCAGGCCAAGCTTCAAAAGAAATCCAGTTATTTATTAGGAGCTTCATGTCGGCACGGACCAAGTGGAGCCAACTCTGACCTCACTTCATTTGCGCTTTGGCTCTGACCCTGTTTCTCCCTCCCCACCCACCCCCACCCCCAAGATGTGTTATCAGTCACATTCCCCCAACAAGGCACTTTTGCGGATTGTAAAAGTCACTCTCTCCGGCCACTGTGGGTTTCTGTGGAGATGACCTTGATGTACCGGCTGGAATGTGCTTTGTTTTGACTGAAATGCAAGCTCCTTGATGCAGCTGCGAGGTTCAGTTCCCCATCCCTCTTGCCAGTGGTGGGATTCAACTTTTTTTTACCACTGGTTCTGTGGGCGTAACTTGGTGGTGTACTTTGCACACGTGTACGCAAAGAGGGTTTGCTACTGACCTTCTCCTGCAATCCTGCACTCTCCCTGTGTCTTCAACAGCTGACGTGCGGGAATCTGCTGTGTCGCATGAAAAGCAGGAAATAAAGGTCAGAATAGATCCGGTGTGGGTGGGAGGGCCCAGCAGCTGATCGTCAGAGCGAACTTGTTCGCTCACAGATGATCCTTGGAGATACCAGTTCAGCCGAAGCGGGCCGAACTGGTAGAATACCACCACTGCCCCTTGCCTATGGCAACTCAAGAGCAGGTCAGGGATGCTTTGCGAGTTGTCACCAAGGTTGAGAAACACTGCTCCGCAACAAGAAGCCAACAAGCTGTACCACAAGCACGGATCTTACAATTGTTAAAGATACCCAGTGGGATTCTTCTGGAAGTTTTTATTGCAAGCAAGCCAAACTTGTTGAAACAATCATAAATGGTGGGGAATTTCTTGAGAGCATCAACGCTTGGGAGTTTTCTGTAGTCTCATATGCCAGGCGTGAAGTCCATGGGGTAAAACTGTCCCCAACGTTGCTGCTTTAAATCTTAAATTTTCTTTAAACGTAACACTTTGGGGGATCCATGGATGCTATATAGGGGCTTACAGATAAATGATTCGGTTTCTGAAGGACTCGAGACCCTCACCTTAATCCCAAAACATAATTTTGACATTTAACTGTAACTCTCTCTGTGATACTCCTCACAATGTGCATTTTAACTTCACTGAAAGATGGAAGATCAACAGAGGTGGTATTCAGCAGGTTCTGACCAGTTTTGGAGAACGTAGTGGAAATTTTGAGTAATTCAGAGAACCGGCAAATCCCACCTCTGACTGGCCCCACGCCCATCTCTTCTCTGCCTCCTGAGTCCCAGCTGATCGGCTGGGTCTTCTTTGGTTGCCTTGCACAGGAGAACGGAGCTGGAAAGCAGGTCAGTGGGGTGGGGAGGGAATAGAGATTTTGCATTATCCTTCCCCTGCCACGCCCACCAAGCCAAGCCACGCCCACAGAACCGGTAGTAAAAAAATTTGAATCCCACCACTGAAGATCAACCTTTAACAGCAAGTGCACATTATTACTCAAATCCATTTGTTACTATAACTTCTTGATTACAATGCTTTTTTAAACAATTCCCTCTTTCAAAATCGGAAATCCGTTTGTTTCTCCTTCCACGCTTCTTTCAGGACAGAAGTACTTTACAAAGAGTCTCTGCTTGCTTCACTTCAGAAAAGATTTCCACTCCACGTACTCAAAGCAGACCTTTTTTTTTTTTTTTGCTGAGGCTTTTATTTCTCTTAATTTTTTTTTCCTCTCTCCCTAAAAGCATCCTTGAATTTATCTAATTTCTCCCTTTTTTTTTCCAGAGAAGGGGCTGTCAATATCCCTGTGCATGATATTGTATGCCTTTTGCAGAAAACCTATTGTTCCCTTTGGTTCTTTTGGTTAATAGCCAAGGTGCCTATTCAGTTACATTAACATTCCATTGCTGAAAGTTGTCCTTGCCCAGATGATCCACGTGAATGTTCCCTTAAGTGGTGAAAAACTTCACTTTTGACATTGGGCAATTTTAGCCTGACGTTACACTACGGTAACATTTCTGACTGCTTCAGCATAAGATCACAATAAGGGTGAAAGGGTCCCAAAGAGTCTAATAACAGAACATCATTGGGTCAAGGTGGCGAGAAAAAAACTAGCTTTCAAGCTCCTGGATTCCCTTCTTTATATCCCCAAGTGAATCCTGCAAATATTTATTTATTTGGCTGTCCAACTCTTTCTCTCAGTGACTCTGGATGCCTTACGAGGATAAAAACCCAATTTGAGGGCAATGGGAAAATAAATAGCCTGCCATCTCCCCGGTGACAACAATTGAATAAGCCACTAGATGGGTGTCATGCCCCCATCAGAGGCCGAATCTGCAGAGGAAGACAAGCCAGAACTGAGTTCGAGGGGGTGGCTTCATTGGCTTGGGAGGAAAACGGGGAGGAACATGCCGAGTCAGGCCAGGCCCTTACAGGATGGGGAGGGCTTGTAGGCAGGGAGGAAGTGGGGGGGCAGGATGACCAGGAGAGGCTAAGCAGTGAACATGAGAGTCAGAGCTCAAGTGATGAGCGAGGACCACCCCTCTCCTGATCCTCGAGCACGGAGAGTGGAGAGAAGGCTGACCTGACTACTCGGGAGGAGAGTGCCCCACCCCTCTTCACAAGGCACACCTGGGGACTGAGATTTCAGGAAATGCTATGGGGAGGGGCATTGGTCGGGAACAAATGCTGAATTCCTGGAGTGTTGAGTGGTCACGTTTGAACGTTTCTGGATTCCTCGCTTTGCAGCCGTGGTGCTCACAGCGTTAGACTGGACTATTTGCAGCCAGATACTGCTTCAGATGTATGTGTGTGTGTGTGTGATCACTTTGCCATGAGCCATGGTGGCACAGTGGTTAGAGTGCAGTACTGCAGGCTACTTCTGCTGACTGCCGGCTGACTACAATTTGGCAATTAGAATTTCACCAGGCTCGAGATTGACTCAGCCTTCCATCCTTCTGAGGTGGGTAAAATGAGGACCCAGACTGTTGGGGGCAATAGGCTGGCTGTCAACTCATAAAAATATTTCTGTGGTCCTTTAGAGTTGCCAACGTATAGGGAGGGGGGAGCAGTGGGTAGCTAGCATTCCATAAATGTTTTCAAAGATATTTTCTAGGTGACCAAAGTTTCTGCTGCGCAAAATTCTAATTGGAGAGTATGATTGATGACTCTGGGCTATGGATGTGTCCCATTGGAGAATATGAATTACGATACACGCAGGGGTGGGGGAAAACCAGGGTATAGGGTGACGATGAATGATGTGTCTCAGAGTCAGCTACACTCAGACAATGCCGCATCTTTTAACTCCCAATAAATCCTTTTGGAGTTTGGCTAGAGACTCATGATTTAAATGGGGTTAAGTGTCGGAATCCTGACATTGACTCTGTAAAACCGCTTAGAGAGGGCTGTAAGGCACTGTAAAGCAGTATATAAGTCTAAGTACTATTGCTAGTGCTCTGGGACTTGCCAGAAATGTGGGAGCAATTGGGGAAATTTGGAGCAATAAAGAGGTGATTTAAACTGCTAGCTGCCTGTGTTACCTCTGTGCCATGCCCTGGGTCATCACAATGGGCTCCATCCCACTCCGGTGTCCCCAGACCCATTGGCAAGGCCAGGTCTTCAGGGTCTTGTGAAAAAGTGTCGAAGTAGGGACCAATCTTACCTACGTAGGGATGATGTTCCACCGGGAGGGAGCCACCACGGAAAAGGCCCTTCTTCTTGGTCCTGCTAGATGAACTTCCTTAGGAGAGGGGGCGTGTTAACATTCCCTGCTTCTTTTATATAAATAAATGTTACATAAATGGATCCTTCAATTGAAATGGCAAGAAAAACAATTTCTTGAAGATCCGTGTGGAATAAAACATGCTATCTTGGCACGGCATCTCTTACTTAGCAGTAGGGTGCATCCTCTGCATCTCAGCAGGTGGAAGATCTTGTTCGAGCTTGAAAATTAAACAGAGTTAGGTCTTACGGGAGTTTGGGTGAAAGACCACCAGAGAATACCAGAGTATTCTCTAAGCTAGGAAATTAGAATATATCCTGAAAAGTTAATGTTAATGTTAAAAGTTAAATCTCCCTATTATTATTGCTAAGAAAATGACATAAGGTAAACGTTCCCCTTGCACATACATGCTAGTTTTTTCCGGCTCTAGGGGGCGGTGCTCATCTCCATTACAAAGCCAAAGAGCCAGCACTGTCCGAAGACGTCTCCATGGTCATGTGGCCAGCATGACTGAACGCCAAAGGCACACAGAATGCTGTTACCTTCCCACCGAGGTGGTCCCTATTTTGCTACTTGCATTTTTACATGCTTTCGAACTGCTAGGTTGGCAGAAGCTGGGACCAGCAATGGGAGCTTACTCCGTTACGCGGCGCTAGGCATTCGAAACCACCGAACTGCCGACCTTTCTGATCGACAAGCTCAGCGTCTTAGTCCCTGAGCAACTGCATCCCATAAGAAAATGGCATGGGTACATTCAATAGACCACAGGTTCATTCATGGACTTTAAGATAAACTTCTAAAGTGGGGATCAGAAAAAATGGAGATTGGAAAAAGATCACGTTTCTCAACCTTCCGCTTTACCTCTGTCATGCATTGCTCAGGCCAATGTGTTTCATTCTTGGCAGCTTGAAGGCATGTGGACTTCAAATCCCAAAATTTCCCAGCCAGAAGGCTGGCTGAGGAATTCCAGGAGTTGAAGTCCATATCTCTTCATGCTGCTATAGTTGAGAAATTCTGGCTTAGGACTTACTACAGGGCACCAAATTTGCATTTCACGAAAAAGGCTTAGACTGGACTCTGTTAACAGTTTCAAACTAGCTTTTCTCGGACAGGTCCAGAACCACAAGGATACAATAGATGTTTCTATGCCAATCAAGTGCTCCAAAATCTGGAAAGAGGGTGGGAGAAACCGCTTAAAATCCAACTATTTCACAGATCTCAATTGCAGATTGAGTGCTGGTTAGTTTCCTGGTGAGGACGTTTGATCATTGATGTTCGATTCCTTGTGAGGACGTTCATCATTTTGGTCTTGGACAACCTTGAACTACGCCACCTATGGTTGGACTTAAGCGTAGTACACAAAATTATCTGCTACAAGGTCCTACCAGTCAATGACTTCTTCAGCTCCAACTGCAACAATACAAGAACACACAACAGATACTCAATGTTAACTGCTCCAGACTTGATTGCAGAAAGTACGACTTCAGCAACAGAGTGGTCAATGCCTGGAATGCACTACCTGACTCTGTTGTTACATCCTCTAACCCTCCCACTCCTTTAACCTCAAACTACCACTATTGACCTCACCCCATTCCTAAGAGGTCTGTAAGGGGCGTGCATAAGTGCACAATCGTGCCTACTGTCCCTGTCCTATTGTCCCCATTTATTCGTACCTATTTCCTGTATTCTTACTCATGTTTATACTTATTCCTATTATCTTATGATTGACAAATAAAATAAATAAAATAAACAAAATAAAAATAAATTAAACTTTTCTTTATACCTAGGAGTACCTTGGTTTCGTAGGAGATCCAGATTAATAAGTAGATCAGCTTCTACAGGCTTTAAATGAGTAATTTTTCAACTCTTAAGTTAAAACTGATGGGAGAATCAATACAGGCATTTTGATAATTGAAAACCAGTAGGAGATCATTCTGCCCTGAAAACAAGTTCATAGAAATAGAAGAGAGATAAAACACCATCGGGGTAAGGAAGAAAAGATTATAGATGCAATCTCAATTAAATGTCAATGATTAAGAATGTTGCATTGACTGCCAGGTTTTGCTTTCTTCGCTTTTCCATCAAATGTTATTTAGAATTACCGTATCGGAATTTTTTCGAAAGAGAAATATCGGAGGGGAGATTGATTTGGCTAATCTGTCCTCCATCCCAGAAAAAATCAGTTAATTTACTTACTTAATTCTGCATGGGTCTCCTGCTATTTCTTTCCAATCCTAAAGGAGCTCTTTTGTGGATTGCCTCTCCTGATATCTGCACAACGGCTGTCATGTGAACTAAATAGGGCCAAGAGAAAAGGGCAGATCAGTGAATCATAGAGTTGTAGGGCTGGAAGGGACTTCGGAGGTCTTCTAGTCGTCCAATATTATTCTGTACTAGCTTCGCTACGAAACTATGTGATCGGGCTTAGTTTTGGGGGAGGAAAATAAGGGGGAAAAATGGTGCCTCTGCCTACCGGTATTCATCTTACTAACATCCTGTCAGTGTGTGAGAGAGTTGAGGGCTATTTGGAAACTGAAACATGGAAACTGAAACAGTATGTGTGAGCAAGGAGACAGCAAGGAGCCTGGGTCTGGCTTAGCTCAACTGTTCTGTACTAAAGCTGCTTGGTGCTGTGAAACTAAAACTGAAACTCCTCTCCTCTGCTTGTGTTTTGCATTTGGAACAGATTTCTTTTCAGGTAGGGAGGAGGAGTAGAACTCCTTAGCATCAGAGCGTGTTAATATCAATAATATAGGAAATACTCTAAATGCTCTGATGGTCATTTTGAAAAATCCTTTCTTAGTGAGCACCTAGAAGACAAGAGGAACATACAGGCCAAATTTCAAGTTTGTAGGCTTTACGGTTCTGGAGATTTTGTGATGATGCGTGATGGGTATTTCACTTTTATATATATATAGAAGATTACTCCAAATTATTCCAGACAAAAGGCTGTCCAATCTCTTCTCAAAAACCTCCAGTAATGGAGCACCGATAAGTTCTTGAAGCAAGCTTTATCATTGGTTAATTGTTCTTACCGTAAATAAATTTCTCCTTAATTCTAGACTGGATCTCTCTTTTTATAATCTCTTTGATAATGACAAGGATAGGCCCAAGAGGTAGAACGAACATAGAAAGAAGCATGGTGGTACCACCACAGGGACAGTGATGAAGGTGCTTGATTCTGCTCAGAGAACATTTTAATTCATTTTATATAACATTTTAGTTCATTTCAGATTCCTGCTGCTTACAGTAAGAAAAGTAGACTTGGCCAAGGATTTCCCAGAATAACTCTGTTGGATCAGTGGTGGGATTAAAAATGTTTTACTACCGGTTCTGTGAGCGTGACTTGGTGGGTGTGGCAGGAGAAGGATACTGTAAAATCTCCAGTCAGAGGTGGGATTTGCCGGTTCTCTGAACTACTCAAAATTTCCGCTACCGGTTCTCCAGAACTGGTCAGAACCTGCTGAATACCACCTCTGGGTTGGATGAAATAAATGAAAGTAGAATCAAAATTAAATGTACTTTAAGTGATACATAGGGATATAGGATTGTATTCCCTCTGTTATTTAACATTAGGGACATGGATTGGAGCAGAAATATTTCTGGTCAATTAAAAAAACAATTCGCCTCTCTCAAATCTATGTGCAAAGTGGTATTTAGATCACTGCAGTATGCTCTACATGGGACTGCCCTTGAAGACACTAGAAGCTTTGGGGAATATTTACCTTCCAGTCTGGTCAAACAGCCTTAAAATTCCTTGATAGTGTCTCATCCAAGAGATAAATCTTTAAAATTAACACACATCCCTTTTGCAATTGGCAGCTTTTCCAATCAGTGTCAAAATGTTCAAATACCTAATTATCTAAAGCTGTAGGACCTCATCCTACTTCTTCTTTACATCACACTATGTACCTTGTGGTATTTCTTATTTTACATGATGAATTTAAATGCAGAAGGTGATTTTGTGCAGCATTTTCTGGAAGCAGATCCTTTTTAAATACGAAACAAACTATGACCAAAGCTATTTATGGAGAGATTTTTCATTTCACATCCCCCCCCCGCTCTCTAAGGCAAAAAAAAGAAAGAAAGAAAGAAAGGAAAGGAAATAAAAATAAACATCAGTCCAATTATAAGCAGACCAAAGTTTTTATTATGGGTTTAATTTTGAAATGCAAATGGACCATTGTGAAATTGCATGTTGAAATTATAATTTGTACTTTTTATTTGTGTCAGTGGATTAGCAAACTGTCCTGCGCTGAAATTAATTATAGAGAGGGAGAGAGACATAAAAACAGCTACAAGATAACAATATGCTTAAACATGCCAAAATTACTCAGAGGGTCTTTTCGGAAAATTTCCTTTTGACCTATCTATCACAGCGGCTGCAAATAAATGCTTGCCACCTGTCCCGATCTGCAGCAAATCTCTTCCATGGGACAACATACAGAGCATTTGATGAAAGCTTGAATACGGTACCCACTGCAATAAAAAGAGAATTAGTAGAGTTTAGAGAATGAATTGAGAGAGGGGAAAAAAACCTACGTTGACAGATCTTGCAATTAAAACTGGGGACATGAAAAGATACAAACGGTGGCATTTAATATTGTATATTCAGACACCGGTGGCTCGCAAGGACTATGATGATCCCTCCCAAAGAATTTGTAGGTTCTTTACCAATCTAGGCATTTTACAATTAAAATATATTTGCGTCTTAGAGGAAACTGTCAAAATGTGAACTTCTCCGGCACTGATCTCTTGCAATACGGAGTGTATAAATTTAGATCCACATATTATTCCACTTCAAAGAATCCATCTGAAGTTCTTTGGGAGGACATTTTCCGTATTTAGAAAAAAAAATAATTCATGGGAGAAAGGTTCACGAAAGGCAATAAGTCCACTGGACAATTTGTCCTGCAAGAAAGCTACTTTTCATGGCCTCCATAAGATATTTATAAGTGAAGATGAACAGCACTGAAGTTTTCTGGCACTCATAATCATCTTCTATCATCATCCACTGAGCAAACCTTTCCAGAATATTTCTGCCCACAGATAGAAGAAACCCAGTTCAGAATAACAACGCAATGATTGCATTGTGAAAAGTGCAGTGTTGTTAGAAATTGTTTACAGGTCATGCTCGACTTATGACTGGTGACTTAGTGACTGTTGGAAATTTCAATCTACCTGAAAAAAGGGAACTTACAACACTGATGTTCCAATGATCGCCCTTCCCCCACCAGTCACGAGACTGCACGTCAGCACTCGATAACATGGCTGCATTAAGGGCCATTTGCCGCATCCCATAGTCATATGGGATAAGATCATCTTTATTGTTGGGGGTTTTTTTTCCCCTGGGCACACTGGCACACATTAAACAATGAAATTCTGTTGTCTGCTTTCAAAAGCGTATATATACATAATAAACATATAGATATGCTATATACGTACATATGTTTATACCTACATCATCTTCATTTAATGACCCCATAATTCCTTGCAGTGAACCGATAATTACTGAGACTGAGAGACAGATATGCTTCAAACCTATGCGGTGGGCATTTGTGACCATTTAAAAAAAAAAATGTTTAAAATGAAAATAGAGAAATGCAAGCCAGAAGCTGACTCAGACATTCATTTATCCAATTCCTGGATTTCTGCCAGAAACTTTCCTAAATTAACTCACTTTTATAAGTGTATTGTTATTCCTGAAGATGTAAGGCCTCTCTCTCTAAACACAACACCACTTGGTAATTTAGTTAGAATGCTTCTCGGAAAAATATACGTTATGAGAATCAAATATCTAACATTCGGCTGTTTGAGAGGGGGGGAGGAGGGAGGAGGGAGGGGAGAACAGAGCAGAGCAGAGGGAGAGGAGAAGAAGGAAGAACAAGAAGAGGAGGAGGAGGAGGAAGAGGAAGAGGAAGAGGAGAAAGAAGAGGAGAAAGAAGAGGAGGAGGAGGAGGAGGAGGAGGAGGAGGAGGAGGAGGAGGAGGAGGAGGAGGAGGAGGAGGAGGAGGAGGAGAAGAAGAAGAAGAAGAAGAAGAAGAAGAAGAAGAAGAAGAAGAAGAAGAAGAAGAAGAAGAAGAAGAAGAGGAGGAGGAGGAGGAGGAGGAGGAGGAGGAGGAGGAGGAGGAGGAGGAGGAGGAGGAGGACGACGACGACAACTACTTTTGGATTAATTCCTAAGTTTCAAAGAACTTTCTGCTCTGATTCAGAAATTATCTTGTTTGTCATAAAAACAGCTCAAATGTACATTAAAGCTTAGAAATGACATCAACAAAGCTCCTGACTTTAACTGAGATAAAAGGATTCACTCTAAAGAACTTTATATATTTATGGATAAATAATTTTCCAGAACTTAAATACTGGAAATTGCTGGAGTCAGCAAGGGTTGGGTGCATAGTGGGAGAGGGGCGAGACAGTGATTGTATTCACACGAGCAAGAATGGGTTTCTTCCAGAAATAAGGCTGAAGAAAGAAAACTTTAGCAGAAAATTAAGAGGAAGAAACAAATTCTCATTTTTCATACCTCCTGAGCACAACACTAGCATAGATTTTGGAAATGTGGATCAGGGCATTTGGCGCTAGAGGATCCAAAAGCAAGATGAAGGCTGTAATCATGCAATTGAAGGTCCAACCCTTTTTCACTTGTGGCTTTGATCACACGATTGCAGCTGCTATCTTGACATTTTAAAACCTGTTCCAGAGACCCTTGAATGTGAAACTACAAATAATTGTGCTGGATAAGCTCTATTCCATGATCATTACTATACTATTAGACTAAGTTAATAATTAGCCTTATAATCTTCATATAACATTTTTAATTTGATTCCAAACAATGTCCACAAGACTTTGTGTTTCTCAACCGTGGCAACCTGAAGATGTATGTGAACTTCAACTCCCAGAATTCCCCAGCCAGACAAGAAATGGCTGCCCAGTCTCTTCTTTAAAAACCTTCAGTGATGAAGCACCTACAACTTCTGGAGGCAAAGCTCTTCCACTGGTTCCTTGTCCTCACTGTTAGGAAATTTCTCCTTAGTTCTAGGTTGCTTGTCCCCTTGATTAATCTATTGCTTCTTGTGTCTAGTGCTTTGGAAAATAAGTTGACCCCTCATCTTTGTGGCAGTCCCTCAAATATTGGAACACTACTCTCATGTCACCACTAGTCCTTCTTTTTATTAAACTAGACATACCCAATTCCTGCAACGGTCCTTCATATGTTTTAGCCTTCAGTCTTCATTGCTCTTCTCTGACTTCTTTCTAGAGCAGGGGTGTCAAACTCAAGGCCTGGGGGCCAGATTCGGCCTGGGGGTACTTAGATCTGGCCCGTGAGGCCACCCTGGAAACAGCAAAGGACTGGCCCACGGTGCTTCTGCCAGCAAAAACAGGCTCCCAAGCAGGGGTGGGATTCAAACTTTTTAACAACCGGTTCTGTGGGCGTGGCTTAGTTGGTGGGCATGGCTTGGTGGTCATGTGACTGGCTGGGCGTGGCCAACTCAATATCACTCACATCGAGGCACGCATCTCCTCGCCTGGCCTCTCATGACTGTGGGGATGCTGCAACAGTCGTAAGTGTGAAAAAGGGTCATAAGTCACTTTTTTCAGTGCCATTGTAACTTTGAATGGTCACTCCACACATGCAAAATACCAGCAAAGGAGGGGAAAAGAAACTCCAGAGATGTTCCTGAGACAGGAAGTCTAGTCCTGCCAAGAATGTAATAAGGGTTAACGGAGAGGCAGTTTCTGTAAGCAACACCAGAATGTTTCCTTCCTGCCTTCCTTACAGGATTAGACCCATAATTTCTTCTAACAACCGGTTCTCTGAACTGCTTAGAATGTTAACAATCGGTTCTAGCGAATAGGTGCGAACTGGTAGAATCCCACCCCTGCTCCCAAGCTCCGTTTTCGGTTGCCACAGCCTCCTGCAACCCTCTGCCAGTGAAAATGGAGCTCAGGAGCCTGTTTTCACTGGCAGAGGGCTTGGGCCTCCACAGGTGCCCCCGACATGAGTGATTTCGAGCTGCCCTTGCCCCCCTGCCCATGCTCCCCCCCAAGGTCAAACACAACCCTGATGTGGCCCTCAATGAAATCAAGTTTGATACCCCGGTTCTAGAGTGTCAACATGTTTTTTATATCCTGTGTATATGGTACAGCCAAGAACAGTTAGGAGTTGAGCCTTAAAAGAAATTACCTCAAATTGTACCAATAGGTACAGTAAATGGTCCTGGACTGGTTTTTTTTTTTTTTTTTTTTTAATATATTCCTTACAGCTCTTCTTCTTTTTTTCTTTTTTTGCCTACAGAAAATGTTACCCTTCTGAAATGGAGGAGCCATGACCAGAATGATATGCATATAGATATGCACAATTAGCATTCCCTCTTCAGGGATCGCTGTCCTTCCAAACAAACTTTTCCTCGCCAAATAAAAAAGCCCTTGTTTCCAGTGAAATCAATCCTTATCAGCACCTCGTTTGGAAACAAGACATTCAAAGGGGTTTTTTTGGGAGCGGGTTGGCACTTTGCATACTTGCCAAAGGCTGCTAGGAGAGAATGCCGAATGCAGGCGCTCCTACGGTGCATCCACACGAACATGTGTGTATTTTTAAATGATAGCGCTGGCAGCTCACGGAGAGGTTCTCTGGCTGCTAAATAAGCTATTGAAGGCTGATTGTTTATACTTTGCTGGCCTGAAAAGTACAGTTTGGACAAATAAAGAAGCTTCATCTGCTGGGGGTAGGTTGTGTGTGAATGGAATGGAATGGAATGGAATGGAATGGAATGGAATGGAATGGAATAGAATAGAATAGAATAGAATAGAATAGAATAGAATAGAATAGAATAGAATAGAATAGAATAGAATAGAATACTTTATTGGCCAAGTGTGATTGGACACACAAGGAATTTGCCTTTGGTGCATATGTTCTCAGTGTACATAAAAGAAAAAATAAAATACATTCATCAAGAATCATAAGATACAACACTTAGTGATAGTCATAGGTTACTAATAGGCAATCAAATCATACTAAGAAACTAAATAAAACAACATAAATTGTAAAGATACAAGTAACACGGTTATAGTCATAAGTGGGAAGAGATATGTAGTAGGAAGGATGAGAAGAGTAATAGTAATACAGTCTTAGTAAATAGTTTGACGGTGTTGTTGGAATTAGTTGTTTAGCAGAGTGATGGCATTCAGGGGAAAAATTGTCCTCGTGTCTAGTTGTTCTGGTGTGCAGGGCTCTATAGCTATAGCGTTGTTTTGAGGGTAGGAGTTGGAACAATTTATGTCCAGGACGTGTGTGTGTGTAAGGGGGAAAAACAAGGCAACAATTGTCTTAATATCAACCAGAACAGACCGAGTAGGCCAAGGTGAGCACTGAATTTCAGGGAGACTACCCCTGGAAGTGACTTACGACTCTATTTCACACTGACGACTGTTGCAGAATTCCCCATGGCCATGTGATCAAAATTTGGTCGCTTGGTTTATATTTATGATGGTTCCAGTGTCCCTGAGGCCACCTGATCACCTCTGGCCACCTTCTGACCAAGGAAGTCAATTGGGAAGCCAGATTCACATAACCACCATGTCCCTTACTTAACTGTTTAACCCCTTTTATTGGGTTATAACATAAAATAAGATACAAAATAGGAAAGCAAATAGGAAAACGTGGGGAGGAAGAGGAGGAAGAGAAGGGAGGGAAGAGGATAAGAAAAAAAAGGAACATTGACTTCTGACACTCTCTGCTGCAGTAGAATAAGGAATTAACATCAAATCACAACTTTTTGTTTTTTTCGTAATAATATGAACAAGCCATTTCTATTACAAAAATCTATCAATCTAATAGGTTAAACGTAACAACCGTGTTACTTACTTAACAACTGCAGGGATTCACTTAACTGTGGCAAGAAAGATCATAAAATGGGGCAAAATTTACTTCACAAATGTTTCATTTAGCAGCAGAAATGTTGGGCTCAATTGGGGTCATAAGTTGAGAACTACCTGTATAGAATAGAATAGAATAGAATAGAATAGAATAGAATAGAATAGAATAGAATAGAATAGAATAGAATAGAAATAGGAACAGATGGAATAGAATAGAATAGAATAGAATAGAATAGAATAGAATAGAATAGAATAGAATAGAATAGAATGGAATGGAATGGAATGGAATGGAATGGAATGGAATGGAATGGAACGGAGTGGAGTGGAGTGGAGTGGAGTGGAGTGGAGTGGAGTAGAATAGAATCGAATCGAATCGAATAGAATAGAATAGAATAGAATAGAATAGAATAGAATAGAATAGAAATAGGAACAGATGGAATAGAGTAGAGTAGAGTAGAGTAGAGTAGAGTAGAGTAGAGTGGAGTAGAATAGAATAGAATAGAATAGAATAGAATAGAATAGAATAGAATAGAATAGAATAGAATAGAATAGAATAGAATAGAATAGAATAGAATAATAGAGTTGGAAGGGACCTTGGAGGTCTTCTAGTCTAACCCCCTGCCTAGGCAGGAAACCCTATACCACTTCAGGGAAATGGTTATCCAACATCTTTTTAAAAACTTCCAGTGTTGGAGCATTTACAATTTCTGGAGGCAAGTTGCTCCACTGATTAATTGTTCTCACTGTCAGAAAATGTCTCCTTAGCTCTAGGTTGCTTCTTTCCTTGATTAGTTTCCACCCATTGCTTCTTGCCCTGCCCTCAGGTGCTTTGGAGAATAGCTGGACTCCCTCTTCTTTGGGGCAGCCCCTGAGATATTGGAAAACTGCTATCATGTCAGCCCTAGTCCTTCTTTTCATTAAACTACACATACCCAGTTCCTGCAACCGTTCTTCATATGTTTTAGCCTCCAGCCCTGTAATCCTCTTTGTTGCTCTTCTCTGCACTCTTCCTAGAGTCTCATCATCTTTTTTACATTGTGGTGACCAAAACTGAATGCAGGATTCCAAATGTACTTCAGTACGGTCGTCAAAATAGTTCATTTAGGGAAAAACCTGACTTTTCAGTCTGCTTTCATATTCTTGTTATTCTATGTACCTTTAAAGATGGAAAAAATTGCCGGACCTTTTTTTTTTTTAGAAGTGATTTTCTGCCATGCCCATTTTGGGATACAAAGGACTACAGAGCACAGCCTGCCAGCGCTCAAAGAAACCATTGTCTCCCCTCCTGTTTGGACAGGAAATGGTTGTTTTCGGGATCTCCAAATGGGAATTCAAAACTATTTCACTCCATCAAACAGAATGGCAAGGCTGCTGCTCATTCATATGAAAAGTGTCAGTCCCCAAAGACAGAGGAAAGGTGTAGACATGGTTAGGAGAGCCTCAAAGCCATCGTTCTGTACTCTCCCTAAATATTGTGACCTGGGGTTTCCCAAATTTCAAAAACTGAAGCACCTTTCTTTCCCTCTCTCCCCTCCTGAATTAAAATCAGTCATGGTTTGCTCTTAAGGAGTTGACTTAAAAGTGTATAACACTGTACGGCTCAGCACAGTAGATGAATTCAGCCCCTGTGGGGTTATCAATCTTGTGACCCATTAACCATGTGACCCATTCAGTATCTGGAGTCAGATACTGAACTGAATCATGAAGTGACCAAACTAGCTGCATTCAAACAACTTACCTGAGTTGCAAACCGACTTCAGGTGATCTCTGAATGGCTGGTAAACCCAGCCAATATGTGTGAGCGTATAAGGATTCATGACTGAAATAGACATGGCAACAGGTCAGCCAATGGGAACTGTTTGGTGACTAAGAAACAGGACCTGTTGTGAGCCATGTCAGATAGCTCAGAGCCTGGGCATGGTTTAGCTTGATTGATCTGTATATATATATAAGAGTTGGTTTGTCTTTGCAAACATTTCTTCTGTGATTATTGCTTCTGTGGTTATGACTTCTGGATTCTGAGTTCTGGTTCTGGTGTCTGCTGCATGGGTATTGTATACATGCATCATACTTTATATTATTGCATATAAAGAAGTTTCTTCTATAAATGAATCTTGCTGAATTATTTACTTGTTTGCTGGTAGGATTGCTGCAAACTCTGACAATATGAGGGTTGTTTGATGAAAGGTTGTAGCTTTGGATGTACACTGTGCTAAGCAAAAAGTGGTTATTTGTGGGTGAGGAAAGTGGTGAAACCATGATGGTTTGTAAGCCAGAAGTCAAGGTTTATGGTGCTGTGTGAGCTGGACTCATCGTTGCTTTTCAATAAACTATGACATGCCATACAGAATTTTCATTAGCTCAAGGGTCACAATTTGAGAAGATCCGAGCTGAACCAAGGAAAATGGTGTGGAAGAAACAACCAGTTGTTATGATTCTGCCCAGTTCGGAGAACAGGCAAATTGTGCCATTGGCTGGCCCCTCCCCTCCCAGCCCACTCACTCCTTACCTAGCAAATTTGCTTGCTAAGTTGCTATTTTCCCTTCCCTCCCCCCGACCATCAGCTGTTCTGCTGTGCCAGGAGATTTAGATTAACTAGAAAGCAGGTAATAGTTGGATTTCTTGCTTTCTAGCTAATTAAAAGCAGAGCTGAATCTTCCTTAGGACTGAAGCTTCTATTTTTTGGTGCAGACTCAGATAGCAGATAGATAGATCTCTAAGTGAATCTGTGATTCTGTGAGCAACTCAATCTGCCTGCCCGCTTTGCCTGATTTTGGGTAAAAGTTGCTCTTTTTTAAAATAAAAAATTAAATTTTTACATAAATATTTACAATATTTACATTTAAGCCATGCCCAGCCAGTCATGTGACCACAAAACCACACCCAGTCAGCAAGCCATGCCCATCCAATCACATGACCCCACCAAGCCACACCCACACATTAGGCCCACAGAACCAGTTGATAAGAAATTTGAATCCCACCCCAGCATGCAGTCACAACAGAAACATGTTTCTGGGCCTCAAAAATCAGCAACACAAGAAATGGATTCAGCTTTCTTGACACCTGCTTTAATTGTTACTGCAAAAACTCTGAGAGGGATGGGAGGTTGCAAATGTGAAAAATACATAAATGTCATAAAAAGTGGGAGGGGGAGTGGAAATCTGAAAACACACCATTCTTCGGAAGACTGGAATGGAGAAGTGGGGAAATTGCCAAGCACCGAACAACACATGACATTGAGGAGTTCTGATGGTTAAACGTGTTATTCAGATTGTGTCACCTTTCGTTAGAGATATATTTGCTGGGCCCTACTTATATTCATCCTCCCAGGAGCTCTAAGGTGCATGCCAGAACAGAAATGAGGTGCCAGAAACCTTGACGTGGAAGCTTTTAAGATACTGCAGGCAGGTGTCATGCTTGTTCTTCCAAGTATTCCTAAGCACCACTTAGAAGCCACACCAAACTTCTGCACTCGGCTAACATTAACTGAGTTTTCTCTAATAGGTTATCTCGTCTGTGCAAATGTCATTCCGGGTAGATATTTGAAAATGGATATTTGAAAGGTTTCAATTTCTCCTGAAGAGCACATGTTTCTCTTTCGTTGTCTTCAACTCTCTCTTTTTCTCATCTCATTCTATTTTTTTTTTCTTCTGTTGCTAACACTTTGGCTTTCTTTTTGTAATTCTCTGTGTTTCATTTCTTATCATTTTTTCCCCCTGAATAAGAAAGCAAAATAGAAAAAATAAAACAAACTTTTTTTTTCAGAGATAACCTAAAGGAGAGAGAGAGAGAAGATGAGATTATCTAACATCAAAAATAAAATGACACAATGGGTCTGCAAAGAAAGTCTGCTTTCTAGAGACAACACAATGCACAAGACCTCCTAAGTTAGCTGATTTGCAACTTTTTATATGTATATTTTTTATTAAAAGGATAACACATAATAGATAATAAGGATTGGAAGGGACCTTGTAGGTCATCTAGTCCAACCCCCTGCCCAAGCAGGAGACCCTACACCATTTCTGACAAATGGGAGCCCAATCTCTTCTTGAAAGTCTCAGGTGATGATGCTTCCACAACTTCTGAGGGCAACTTCTGTTCCATTGATTGATTGTTCTCACTGTCAGAAAGTTTCTCCTTATTCCAAGTTAAATCTCTCCTTGTTCAGTTTCCATCCATTATCTGGCCTTTGAGTGCTTTAGAAAATAGCTTGACCCCTTCCTCTCTTTGGCAGCCCCTCAAATATTGGACGACTGCTATCAAGTCTCCCTGGTCCTTCTTTTCACTAGACTAGCCAAGCCCAGTTCCTGCAACCGTTCGTAGTATGTTTTAATCTCCAGTCCCCTAATCATCCTGGTTGCTCTTCTCTGCAATTTTTCCGTGAGTTTTTCCACAGAGTAAGAACAATACAAATTTTAATTTAAAGCTGAGAAAGCAATAAGTAACAGAAAGTGAAAAGGGAGGGAGGGAGGGAGGAAAGCAGGAAAGGGGAAGGGGAGAAGGGAAAGAAAGAAAGAAAGAAAGAAAGAAAGAAAGAAAGAAAGAAAGAAAGAAAGAAAGAAAGAAAGAAAGAAAGAAGGAAGGAAGAAGGAAGGAAGGAAGGAAGGAAGGAAGGAAGGAAAGAAAGAAAGAAAGAAAGAAAGAAAGAAAGAAAGAAAGAAAGAAAGAAAGAAAGAAAGAAAGAAAGAAAGAAGGAGGGAGGGAGGGAGGGAGGGAGGGAAGGAAGGAAGGAAGGAAGGAAGGAAGGAAGGAAGGAAGGAAGGAAGGAAGGAAGGAAGGAAGGAAGACAAAAAGACAAAAGAACAAAAGACAAAGACAGAAAAACTTCATGAGAAATGTGTATATGTGTGTGCGTCTACTTGTCTCTTAAACCCCTAGCACCATACCTCTTCAAAAGCGGAAGTGAAAACAAACCTCTTATTTGACTATAATAGGATGGGGGAAAGGGGATGGATACGGTTAGATTTCTTTTTCCACTTCCTGAAACAATGCATGGCCTTGGAACTGAAGCCAAACAAATGATCCATCCTTTTGTCACATAATGTTAGGCACCACCCAGCCTTCTCAGTTCCACCACGCAAAACAAATCCTCGAACCTCAAACATTGTTTTGTTTATTTGTTTGAGATATCATCATCTCTGATAGACAGGAGGTTATTATTTTATGGCCTTTCCATAAAACAGGGAGAGTTTCGTGATTCAACAGCATTTGCGGAGCTGAGCATAAAAACGAGAAATTGGAGGAGCCACTGTTGGAGCCAAGTGCTTATTGGTTAAATCAACCAACAACAACAAAGATCAAAAGCATTTCACTGGTGAAATGGGGGGTTGGGGGAAGTAGACAGAAGCAGGGAGAGAAAGATATGGAGAACAAGCAAGAGATAAAAGGAGTTGAAAACAATCTACATTCTCTATTTCGGTATCTATCAAAAGACAGAATATTTCCATATATGCACATATTATCCCCTCGCCCAGTTGAATACTGACTGATACATTACTACAATATTAATTTCCCATCTCTTGCAAAACAAGGTCCAAAATATTTTTAAACTATTAAATCTATTTGCAAATTACCAACCTGTCATCTAGATACTAAACTGATGACAAAACATTTAATAGGAAGAACAATAAGGATAAAAAAGACAAGATTAAAGTTTGAAAACCCTCTGTTAACAAATTGTTATTGTAATTTATAAATTTTCCACTGTATCTTATTATCTCAAACCATACCCAAAGTTAACAGTCATTTGTCCTGGATCAAATATCCACTTTTTTAAAAAAATATATGTTAGGTTTTCTTTTTCCCCAATGCATTTTTTAATATCTTGTTTGCTATGTGTTTTTTGTTTGTTTGCTTGCTTTTAATCTTTTGTAGTTTTGCGTTTTAACTTTTTTTTAAAATAAATTTAAAAAGATGAAGTGGAAATAATCCTGGAGAACATTAGCATAAACAGTTCCAAAGGGAAGGGTTTTTCATTATTCCAGCTTCAACCCTTCTCTTCACATAGCAGTAGCAAAATTGAGATGGAAAGGTGGACACTAGGCGAGCTCTCCTCTATCCTGAACCAGGGAGGAAACTATTTTGTTGATGGCTATGATGCAGTCAACATTTCCATGCAATTTAAGAACATGAGAACAAGTGTTGAACATGAGACAGTGAGAATGATTAACTGATAGAACAGCTTGCCACCAGAAATTGCGGGTGCTCCATCCCTGGAGGGTTTTAAGAAGAGACTGGATAGCCATTTGTCCAAATTTGTATAGGATCTCCTACTTGAGCTGGGGGTTGGACTAGAAGATCTTTAAGGTCCCTTCCAACTCTGCTATTCTGTTGAGTCACCATGTTCTGCTATGTTAGGAAGTCCAGCGGAGAAGTACATCTCAATTCCTTCTTAGGTGGGATTCAATTTTGTTTTACTATCGTTCTGTGGGTGTGGCTTGGTGAGTGTTCAGGTAATTCCCCGTTAGGAGAATGAGCGCATACAGGGAGATGTATTTGAGAGTAGCGTTTGAATAATACACACAGAGCACACAGATACACTGTACAGTAAATGTAGGTTTTTACTTCCAGAATCGTTAAGCAAAGTCCAAAATAGGCAGTCCAAAGTCATTCACAGGTAAAATCAGTCAGTTTTCAATCCAGGGATAATCCAAATATCAAAGTCCAGTGTCAAAAACAGTTCAGTATCAGACTTACATTAAATCCAGTAATATCAGTCAATTAGAAGAAATGGAGCAACGGCAATACTTTCCAACAGAAGGAAACAGAGATACAGTCACACTCTCTTCTGAGACTCAGACTAAAACAAACCAGGTTTCTGGCTCCATCTTATGGCCGTTTGAGAAACCACACCTAATTACAGTTTTGCAATCTCTTAAAGATATAGTACTAAAATATTTATCCTGGTTTATATATTTCTAACCCAAATACCTGTTAGATGACTTATATTCCTAACAGTGGGCGCGTGGCTTGGCAGGGGAAGGATGCTGTAAAATCTCCATTCTCTCCCCACCTCATCAGAAGTGGTATTCAGCAGGTTCTGACCAGTTCTGGAGATTTTGAGTAGTTTGGAGAATTGGCAAATACCACCTCTGACGGGATATTTTACAGTATCCTTCCCTTACCACGCCTACTAAGCCACGTCCACGGAACCGGTAGTAAAAAAAAAATGAATTCCACCACTGCACCCCACTAACCGGCTTTCCAGCTCCCTTCTCCTGTGCAGGGCAACCAAAGAAGACTAAGTAAAATTTAATAATTGTTTAAAAAAAGAAAGAAATATTTCCGAGTTGTTGCCCAGATTGTTAGTACGTCAATTCAGTCCAGAGGAAAAAAGCCTCCTGTGCACAGCATCTGTGATTTTTTTTTTTATTAGAGCTAGTTCAAAGCAATTCTATTACAATAGAGAAAAAAATCCCCATTCCCTCCCCACCCCACTAACCTGCTTTCCAGCTCCGTTCTCCTGTGCAGGGCAACCAAAAAAGACCCAGCCAATCAGCTGGGACTCGGGAGGCAGAGAAGAGATGGGGGCGGGGCCAGTCAGAGGTGGGATTTGCCGGTTCTCTGAACTACTCAAAATTTCCGCTACCGGTTCTGCAGAACTGCTGGATAGAATTCTCTTAACTTTCCTAATTGCTGGTTTAAAATCCTCTATGGCTGCTGAACTGGAATTCCCAGTGTTCCTTGCACCTGAACTGCCAATGCATAAGTAGAGTGGGTTTAATGAAGACTTCAGAAGCCGTTTCGTCCTCAGTCAAGAGGATCTCAGTCAAGAGGAAGAAAAGGCAGGGATGAGAGTTGCTGAAAAGATGCCAGATGTCTCTATGAAGCTCTAAATGGGAGGAAGTTGCCAAAATCATTAAAAAGAAACGCACACAGCAGTATCCCCGGTGAAAAAGCAGATAATTCATAACCAACCGGGACTTCTTCCACGGTTGACAACAGGCGAGAATTGCTCCTACGCAGCCTTTTTTTTTTTCCCCTGCAGAATGCAAATTTGAGGTTATAAACAGGGACTGTCCATTTTAAGGAGGACCTCTCTGTGAAATACCATCACCCATATGGTTCAAGGTTTTGAAACACCTTCTGCAGCTAAAAACCTGGCTCCAAAAAAACAAAACAAAAAAGATAAAAGGCCCTGAAATGGCCCAAGGTTTCTTTCTGAACTGTGTGATGCTGGGGGGAAAAAATCCATCTGGGTTGATGAAGCTGATCGAATAGCTGCACTATCTACAATTATCTAGCCTCCAACCACATCCCCAAAGCAGATGTAATTAAGGATCTTCACAGCCAAGCTGTGCATGGTCTTAATTACAGAACCAACATGGGATACTTATGCGTTCCAACTGTTTAAAAGAGGCAGAAAGACAGAAAAGGAGAGAGAGAGAGAAAAAAAAATGGGGGAAACACTTCGAACGAAACGGAAAAGTTATTTTTACACTGGTTTTGAGTCAGGGAGGACGCAGCTGCTAAGCTATGCAGAAAGCAGGGTGGGTTCTGTGATTGGGGTGGACAATTTTATGGGTATTTTTCCAAAATAAAGAGGAATCATTGTCGGCCTTGAAAATATGCCACCGTTTCTCTTCCGCTTCTGATTTCTGCTTCCTCCTTTGTGACGTGGCCACAGAGATTGTTCAGTTTTTTTTTCTCTTTTGAGGAAATGTTTTGTCCCTTTATTATTATTTTTGTATAGTGTTTTCTAGGTTTTTCCTTAGTACTACATGTCAGCCTTCAAGATTTTCTCCCTTTGCTTTGCATCTTTCGGCTGTCATAAGTAACGGGGGGGAGGAGGGGAAGAATGGTTATGGGAAGTGAGCTGGAGGTGTTACAAACCAGAACTGTATAAACTGGGGGGTGGGGTAGATTCTTGCTTAGGTTTCTATTCTATGCTATGCGCAGCTGCAACTCTTTATCAAAATATGTCAAAGTCAACGGACAGAAGCCTCATCACCACCTGGAGATGCCCACATGATGATATACACAACTTTTAATTGGATGAGCTAATTGAACTATTGGGGGTGGGAACGTTGCCATCACTTTGTATATGTGATTTACGCGCCCATTTTCTCAGATTCAGAATTCTTTTGTTGCTACCACTTGATTTCCAGTAAAAGATATCTTTTCTCTGATTAATGGAGTCTAAAAGTATTTCTTTCTTGGATTTTGACACTGCGGTTCTTAAAGTGGGTATCGTTTGGGCACGTCCTGGGGGCCATGGAGCCATTTGCAATTGCTTGTTTGTGAGTCGAGGATCAGTCTGGGACCACTTGCTGCCAAGACTCTTGTGTAAAACCAGAGTCTGATTTTATTGATTTATTTTTGGTGGGTGGAAGGAGGAAATGACCTTATTCAGGATTGGGAACAAGGTAATTGGGTCAAACAGTTTAAGAATCACTACCTTAGTATGTGTTGCTGATTGCTCGGGTGCTGCAGAGAGGCCTTCAGTGTGATATCTTGCTAGTGTGACCTAGTTGAGGTAACTTCATATAAGTTACCTCAATTAGGTAACTTATATGGAGGGGGGGGACATATAAGGGAAGCCATCGCATTGGAGAGCAAGTGGGGACATAGAAGCCAAGTCACTGGAGAAAAAGTGAGGATAAGAGCCACAGTGGTGCAGTGGCTAGAATGCAGTACTGCAGGCTACTTCTGCTGACTGCTGACTGCCTGTAATTTGGCAGTTCGAATCTCACCAGGCTCCAGGTTGACTCAGCTTTCCATCCTTCCGAGGTCAATAAAATGAGGACCCAGATTGTTGGGTGGCAATAGGCTGACTCTGTAAACTGTTTAGAGAGGGCTGTTAAGCACTATGAAGCGATATATAAGTCTAAGTGCAATTGCTATATAAGGGAAGCCATTGCACTGGAGAGCAAGGAAACAGGAAAAAATAAAAAGATATATAAGTTTTGCAAACAGGAAAGGGAAAAGGAAGAAGAGGATGAAGAAGAGGGAAGAGTAAAAGAGAGAAAGACGACTGAGTGATTGCTGCTCCTGGCGGTTCTCTGAGTGTTGCTGGTTGCCACTGTGTTGACTGCACCATTGTTTGGTATTGACCTAGCTGAGGCAGCTTCAGGGGATATATAAGAAAATCAGTTCCCCAGAGAGACTAAGCCAATAAGAAGAGGAAATAGGAGTAGGGGGGAGGACAAAAGGAACATACTTAATTGCAGGATCTAATCTGAGTGGGTCACAGGACCAAATGTTTATTCTTCCAAGATTTCAGTCTTGTGCTGGAGCTTATTAAGTGAGTACGAAGCTTCTTGGATGGGAAGCGAAACGTTTTCAAAGAAAAACCAGAAAATCCAGTTGTCTCTTGAAGAAAAAAAAAAAAAGCACCTTTGGGACAATGTAGCTTGCACAACAGCAGTGTTATAGGATGCCTTACAAGTCAGATTCAGAAGGGTTTGAATAGGGGTGGGCTTCAAATTTTTCATTAGGCTCTCTACTCTAATGACTGGGTGGGTGGGTGTGGCTTGCAGGGTGTGGCTGGGTGGTCATGTGATCAGGTGGGCATGTGGTCAGGTGGGCATGGCTAGGTGGTCATGTGACTGGGTGGGTGTGGCCAACTCGACGTCGCTTCTTTGCCCTAATTACCTAAAAATGATATATACCAAAAAGTTGTTTATTATTTTATGCATTTAATGCTTAAATAAAAGACTGGGTGAAACCAGGCTTAATAGCAGTGACTGTGAGAGGGATCTTGGAGTCTTAGTGGAGTTATGTGATTCTTATTATTTGGGAATTAATCCCCTTGGAGGCTAATGGCTATGTTATCTGATTTTCTCAATGGCTTTCCCTTGCAAGCCCTGAGTGGATTGTTTATTTAGCTTGCAACTCTTTTACGAGGTGTGAAATGCTCTTGGCTGAATGCCCAGAAGTTCAATTAAGCCTATTAAGAACTTTCCCTTGCTGCTTGTTTTTGTGAGGTTATTGGGGGCTCTCCAAGCCCTACAGAGTCTTAGCTAAGGGCTCTCCCGAGCCCCTGTGAACCCCCAGCAGCCCACCCCTGGGTTTGAACTGAAAGCCATGTGGTGCCAAAGACTGGGGCTAGAGTGAGGCAGGGACAGGGACAGAGGCAGTAACACGGACTGTGAGGGCCATGCAGGATGTGGAGTCACCCAACAATAAGCACCCACATGCGTGAAGGCCTTGGTTCAGTTTAAGGATGGTGCCACAATGCCTTTCTACGGTTCTCTATGTACGCTGAGTCTACGTACGATTGCTGATTTTTGTTTTCCTGTCGTGAAATCGGTATTTTATTTTTTTTTAGTTGCAATCCTTGGAAGAAAAATAATTACAGGTCCGCCCTTACAGAGTTAATAATCTAAGGAGGAGAACAAAGCCGTTGTTTAAAGAAGCCAAAATCCACCCAGAGGAAAAGCCCACTGCAAAATTGGTTGCATGAGGAAAGCCATGTGGAGATGCATAGATATTGTTAACCTCACCTATGCGTAAAGTTGGATCTGATCAATGAAACCCGCATTCTTTTCCCTGGGGGAAACGTGGCACTTTAAGCTTTCCAGGCCATGGAGCAAACGCCTTTTGAAACCTGATGTGTGATGTGGCAGCAAGCCATCTCTGGTTAAGAAAGGGGAGCAATATTTAATGGCCTTCCCTGACAGAGCCAACCTTGAAGATGTGCTGAAAGCCTCCGTTTCAATCCCAGCTCCCGCGTTCCCTTTTGAGCGATCTCTTCTGTCGTGTTTGTAAAATTAGAGAGAGAATGCCGGTGAAATGCTTTGAAGATTCTCAAGGACTTGCATCTTAGCCATTGTTCTTTCATCTCTTGGGTGGAAAGGACCTGATGAATGGGCAGGTCGTCCTCAACTTACAACAGTTCATTTAGCGACCATTCAAAGTTACAACAGCACTGAAAAAAAAGTGACCTATGACCATTTTTCACACGGATGACCATTGCAACATCCCCAGGGACACATGATCAAAATTCAGAGGCTTGGCAACTGAGTTATATTTATGACTATTGCAGTCTCCCTGGGATCATGGGATCCCCTTTGGCGACCTTCTGACCAGCAATGGGGAAGCCCGATTAACTTCACAACTGCGTTATTAACTTCACAACAGCAGCAATTTGGTTAACAACTGTGGCAAGAAAGGTCATAAAATGGGGAAAACTCATTTAATTATTGCCTCGCTTAGCAACAGAATTTTGGGGCTCAGTTATGGTGGTAAGTTGAGGACTACCCAGTGGTGGGATTCAATTTTTTTTTACTACCGGTTCTGTGGGCGTGGCTTGGTGGGTGTGGCGTGGCTTGGAGGGCAGGGGAAGGATACAGTAAAATCTCCATTCCCTCCCCACTCCTGGGGGAAAATTGTAGACTGTGCAGAGATGGACAGATTAACAATGAAATTAAGAGACAAAGAAGAGTCGATATATTATAATGTCTGGGATGCCTGGTATGAATGGTTTAAGAATAAAAAGAAATCAAAATGGCAATTAGGTATAGAATAAGAAACTATGTAAATACTTATATCTATATTCATATTTATCTATATTTATTTAGATATTAAGTTGAAATTGTATGATGGAAGAAATGTGTATATAGAAAGATGATAAGGAAATGTAAAAGATGTCTTGACGATGATATAATGATGTATACAGTTTTATTTTATGTTTTGAAATTTTGAAAACTAAATAAAATTTATTAATTGTTAAAAAAAAGAAAGAAATATTTTCCAGTTGTTGCCTAAATTATTTGTATGTCAATTCAGTCCAGAATTGACTATGCACAGTATCTGTGATTTTTTTTAAATTAAAACTAGTCCAAAGCAATTCTATTACAATAGAGAAAAAATCCGCATTCCCTCCCCACCCCTGGGGGAAGATTACTGCAAAATCCCCATTCCCTCTGCACCCCACTAACCTGCTTTCCAGCTCTGTTCTCCTGTGCAGGGCAACCAAAAAAGACCCAGCCAATCAGCTGGGACTCGGGAGGCAGAGAATAGATGGGGGCGGGGCCAGTCCGAGGTGGGATTTGCCGGTTCTCAGAACTACTCAAAATTTCCGCTACCGGTTCTCCAGAACTGGTCAGAACCCACCTGAATACCCACCTCTGGGACTACGTGTATTCAATATTTATTAGTCATTTTGTTCAAAAGTGGAAGAAGGACCGTAGGCACATAAAGGGTTCCCCTCAGGGCAGAAACATCTACTGAATGGTTTTGCAGCTGGTCAAATCAACAAGATAATCCCTCGGTCTAAAGCAGGGGTGTCAAACTCGATTTCATTGAGGACCGCATCAAAGTTGTGTTTGACCTCGGAGGGACGGGTTGGGCTAGGGTGGGCGTGGCCAGCTTGACATCACTCGTGTGGGAGGCACCTGTGATGGCTGGAGTGCTCTGCCAGTGAAAATGTGCTCCCAATCTCTGCTGGGATGGCCTCCTGCAACCAACAAAAATGGAGCTCAGGAGGGCTGCACACACACACCCTGAGCTCCATTTTTGCTGGCAGAGGCACCATGGACCAGTCCTTCACTGTTTCCAGGGCGGGCCCATGGGCCAGATCTAAGTACTCTGTGGGCCTGATGTGGCACACAGTCCTTGAGTATGACACCCCTTGTCTAAAGCATTTATTATATGAAATCCTATTTATTGGCAAGATTTTATTCTGGGTTGAAAGAAGAATCCATGCATTCCTCATGTCACAGCTACATTTTGGGAGTTCCTTTGGCCCTCATCATCCCTGAAGTTAAATAACCGCAATTACAAGGCACTTTCCGGTCTGAAGGTCCTGTGCAAACAATCATTAAGCGCTGCAGCTACATTTTAACCAGCCTTGGATCATTCTGTGACAGCTTGGAAGTGAGAATGGGGCTGCTTCTGCTAACGGAGAAACTATGGGATGAGCCCATGGCTATCATCCTTCAGGGATGTTCTGTAAACCTGGTTAAACAGTGTTATAGTCTAGTGTTTGAATTAAGGTAAGGCTTGCATTCATGGTCTGTCACTTACTCCTGTTACATTCCAAATTTCAGTCTTCCACATAGACATTTATATGGCAGGCCTTTCGGTTTCAAGAAGACACTCTGTTAGGATAACTAATATTGGTACTTTTATTTTGAATGTGTCTCTACACCCAAGTTCGTTCTCTCTCTCAGGCTGGTCAAAACTGCCTGACAAATTCATTCTTGAGGGAAGGAGTTGGACCCATTCCAGTCAGGTTTCAGGCCTGAAAATGGACAGAAATGGCATTGTTTGCAATTTTGGATTGTCTCTGGTAGGAACGGGATGGAGGTGCTCCATCGATCTGTGCAATACTTGACCTCCCAATGGCTTTCAATATCTTCAACCATGGTACCCTCTGGGATCTATTTCAGGATTTGGAATTGTAGAAGGGGCACGGTTTTGTGCTGGTATATCTCATCCCTCCATGGCTATGTATTGATAGGAAGAGCTCATGGCCCCTACTGTGTGGGGCACCACAGGGTTTGGTATTCTCTACATTCCTGTTAAATGTCTACATGAAGCCATTAAATGAGATCATCTATCACCAGAGGGTGAGATATCATTAGTGTCATGCCCCTGTCACAGTCTGAATATGAGGAGGAAGATGAACAGCTGATAGGGAGTGGGAGTGTGGCTCCATTGGCTGTGGAGGAAGCTGGAGAAGGGCAAAGTCCAGCTGAGCAGAGCAGGAGAGAGAACAAGGAAGAGGGAGTTCAGAGGAAGACCCAGGCCCACCCCCTCTTCATCCTAGGCATGCAGGGAGGAATGGAGAACAGAGCAAAGTGGGTTGCGTGGCTTATGGGGGAGGAAAGGGCCCTGATTCCCTTCATTAGCCATACCTGGGAATGAGACTTTAAAAGAGATGCAAGCTGAGTGCAGTGTCTTCTGGGAACAAACATGAGTTTATCTTGTGTTGACTGTGAATATTTGCATTCCTGGCATCCTCCCAACTGTGTTGAATTACTGCCATTCCTTCATGTCTGGAATTCCTTCTCTTGCCCTGCCAGACTAATTACCTCATCTTGCCTTGATTGGACTTATAGTTACAGTTTTTGTTGACCACATTTTGGACTTGATTCTCTGCAGTCAAAGGCTGTTCCTGGGATAGTTTTTCTCCAACCCAGAAGGTAAACAGGGCACTGGGGGCAAAGTTGAAGCTAATAAAGGGACTCCTACTGATTATCTGTGTTGCCTTTGTGCCATGCCCCAGGTCATCACAAAGAGTATGCAAA
This sequence comes from Notechis scutatus, assembly GCF_049901735.1. Classification (NCBI taxonomy): domain Eukaryota; kingdom Metazoa; phylum Chordata; class Lepidosauria; order Squamata; family Elapidae; genus Notechis; species Notechis scutatus. The sequence continues at coordinate 72,281,878 of NC_142014.1, read as the reverse complement.
CGATATCCCATTGTATATCTCCATCAAGTGATGCTTTAGATCTTCTTTTGTGGTACCTGGAGGCTCTGGGGTCGGGATGTGGAAAGACAGCTTTCTTGGTAAGATGGAGCGCCTGTGAGTGGGGGATTTCTTTCTATCTGAAGGTTTACCAACTTTGGATGTGATGTTCTGCCCCAGATGGACCTGGTACAAAAGCTGGAGGGCCTTCTTGGTTTTTTTAACTGGTTTTTTTAACTGCTTTTATTTTGTTCTTCCCTGTTTTTAAAAATGTATCTTTTAGATGATTTTATGGCTTGTATCTATAAACTGCCCAGAGTTGGATAATGAGATGGGTGGTGTTTAAATTTGATAAATAAATAATAATAATAAACTTGAATGCAATTTAAAATTAAACTTCATTAAAATCGCACTCATGTGGTTACTTCCTTCTGTCACATTCAATATTACAATTCAGCATCAAAGTATGGAAGACTTCAAAGCTTTGAAGAGGACATTTGGTGTCTACCCCTCATTTTCTTTAAAACAAAAAACAAAAAACACTTGTCCACATTTTGTTGGCAGAACAATTTGTTGATTCTTCAGCTTTCTTGGGAGAAAAGAAAATATTAAAGAAGATCAAGCTGCTTCTTCAAGCATGGATCCTTATGTACCACAACAGGAGTTCTTATGAAGTTCAGGAGAACCCCAAGAAAGACTGTATATAAAGAAAATTAATAATAATAATTAGTAGTGCTTGGGAAGACACTGTACTAGGACAGCTGTGTTGGTTTACCATAGCAAAAATTAAGGAGACTGGTATTACCTTTTCTGATTTACTTCTTCTCTTGTGCCATATCCATCTTTGGACATTGGCGATCATATTGGCAATCCTATTTTTATCGACAGCCACACAAAAACGCCTGTTGAGTTTTGTCCAAACCAGTCCCTTAGATTTTAAAGCCATGATGTTCTTCTTCTGCCTTCTTCTGGAAGTTGTTTGCCTTCAATCTTTCTTTGGAGGATTAAATGAAAAATGCCGTATTTTTCTGTGTGTCGCGTCACATGTTCTGATTTACAAATGTTATTAAAGGCATGAGATGCAAGTTACTTCATCAGATATATAGAATGGCTTAACTGATGTAGGATTTAAATTGGGATGACATGGAGGGAAATGAGAGAATACATTGATTATGCAATGTCAAATACACATGAAAGAGACTACAACTAATGGTATCATGTACTAAAAACCCATTTTGTTTGTTGGAGATTGCCTGAAATGTTTTGATTCATCAGTCTATGGCTCTATGGTGCCATTGAAGTCTTGCTTTTCACAATGATGTTTTTTTCCAAAATGTTCACCTTCCACGACACTCTATTGTGGACAAAATAACAGAATATTACACAAATGTTCTATATTAAATTATACAAAATTATCCATTATATGAAGTTATAATTACAATTCAATTATGTCTAACCTAATGAAAAAGAAAGACTAGGGGAGACATGGTGGCAGTGTTCCAATATTTGAGGGGCTTCTACATAGATGAGGGGGGTCAAGCTATTTTCCAAAGCACCAGAAGGCAAGACAAGAAGCAATGAATGGAAACTAAACAAGGAGAGAAGGAACCTAGAATTAAGGAGAAATTTCCTGACAGTGAGAACGATTACCAGTGGAAGGGTTTGCCTCCAAAAGTTGTGGGTGCCCCATCACTGGAAGTTTTCAAAAAGAGACTGGAAGCCATTTGTCTGAAATAGCAATAGATTTATATACCATTTTATAGTGCTTTGCAGCCTCTCTAAGCATTTTACAGAGTCCGCATATTGCCCCCCAACAATTGGGGTTCTCATTTTATCAACCTTGGAAGGATGGAAGGCTGATTCAACCTTGAGCCGGTCAGAATCGAACTCTTGGAGGGAGCAGTGAGTTAGCCCACAGTACTGCATTCTAACCACGGTGCCACCATGGCTCTTTATGAAATGGTATAGGGCAGTGGTGGATAACATTTTTGGGCTCCCGTGCCGAAAATTGCATGCGCAAGCACCCAGAAGGCAATGTGGGGGGGGGCACGCCCCCTGCGCACGTGTACGACCCCCCTTTGCACCCCGTATATCTGTGCGCATGCACACATGCCTCCTGTGCCCCCATGCCCCCGTGCATGCGCACCAGATACCCAACAATTAGCTGTTGGGCAGGCAGCATGTGCACAGTAGGGCTCTTCCGGGCAACCTCTTGCATGCCGGCAGAAGTGGGTCACCCGTGATGGTGAACCTATGGCATGCGTACCGGAAGTGGCTCTGGGTGCCACTTCCAGTACGCATGCCATAGGTTCACCATCACGGGTATAGGGTCTCCTGCTTGAGCAGGGGGTTGGATTAGAAGATATCCTTCACACTCTAGTATTCTATGTGCTATAATATGTTACAATAATAATTGGAAGGGACTTTGAGGGTTTTCTAGTCCCACTCTTCACTCAGACATGAGACCCTATACCCGTGATGGTGAACCTAAGGCACACTCCCAGCTGATTTTTGACGTGTTTGAGGCCTTTTTTGGCCTCCCAGAGGCTCAAGGGAAGCCTCTGCAGCCTCGGGAGGCCGAAAAACAGGCCTTCCGGAAATACTGGAAGTGCTGAAACGGGCCCGTTTTCAGCCTTCCGAGGCTCCAGAGGCCCTCCGGAGGCTGAAAACAGGCACTTCTGGTATTTCCGGAAGGCCCGTTTTTCGGCCTCCCGAGGCTGCAGAGGCTTCCCCTGAGCCTCTGGGGGGGGGGGCAAAAATGGCCTCAAATGGGCCAAAAATCAGCTGGGAGGCATGCGCACACTCAGTGCAGGTAAGGGAGCGGGATGGGGGTGTTGCGTGCACATGCGCAGGGGGGCGTGGCACATTGCATTGTGGGTGCTGGTGCGTGCACACTTTTGGCACACCACAACAAAAAGGTTTGCCATCACTGCCCTATACCTTTTCAGACAAATGGCTGTCCAAACCTAGAAAGAATACATTTTCAGACTTATGATAACATATAAATCACAAAAGGTCCAAACCCTGTAAAAATTCACTATCTCCCAACTCCAATGTGCTAGCTGCCCTTAAAAACACTTGCTGTTGTCCCTGCTGTTACTAGGCCAATAAACCTCCGATTGCAGATTGCCTCAAACTTATTTTTCCTCTGCCTATGTCTCTATCCCAGCTTGGAAAAAGATACGGACTGGATTTAACCGCCAACACATGGTTTTGTCGGCAGCCTGTGGACCACAAACGGAGATGGAGTTGATCATGTGGCTGATCTGATTGTTAAACTTTTTAAACAGGATTTTTTGGAAAAAAATAATAATTAGTAAGCCGCCCAGAATCCCCTATGCATAAGTTGGGTGGCTTTCTAGTTTTGTTTAATAAACAAATAAATAGTTTTTGCTGCGGCTCTCAGGCCTTTCTGTTTATTAGCAAAGTGGGTCATGCAAAGTGGCTTCTCGTTCTCTCTTAAGCAAATAGGATTTGCATTTAAAGAGGCAGAGGGATCCGGAGTCCATTCCAGCACCGAAGCCACTCAAGAGGTGGTTCAGCAAACCACTAAAGAGCTCCTGACAGCTGCTGAATTGGACGCACGGCTACTTAGCTACTGAAGGAAGGAGGTGGGAGGCTAAGCTACACCAGCTGGGTCCTTTGCTCCCAGAAGGAGGATAATTTCTAGAGAAATCAATTTTAGGGTGGTAAATTCCATTTCCATCATGCCGTTTGATTTGCAAGGCGAGGGCTTGTAAGCAAAGCTACAGAGCATTAATATAAAGAGACATGAGGGATCTTCAGAAGCCACCGCTGTTTACACACCTAAATAAATAAAAGGGCAGTGGATGTTGTATTAGATCCTTCTGATTCTCTAGCCCAGGGGTGTCAAACACAAGGCCTGGGGGCCAGATCCAGCCTGCGGGGCTCAGAGGTGGTATTCAGCAGGTTCTGACCAGTTCTGGAGAACCGGTAGTGGAAATTTTGAGTAGTTCGGAGAACCGGCAAATACCACCTCTGACTGGCCCCGCCAACCCCATCTATTCTCTGCCTCCCGAGTCCCAGCTGATCAGCTGAGTCTTCTTTTGTTGCTCTGCACAGGAGAACGGAGCTGGAAAGCAGGTTAGTGAGGTGGGGAGGGAATGGGGATTTTGCAGTATGCTTCCCCTGCCATTCTTACCAAGCCACGCCCACAGAACCAGTAGTAAAACAATTTGAATCCCACCACTGGCAGGACTGCCCTGGAAACAGCAAAGCAATGGCCTGTGGTGGCTCTGCCAGTAAAAATGGAGCTCGGGAGGGCTGCGGGCGGAGAATTTCAGACATTTAGCTTGCAAAATGGTGATTTTAACGAAATTGAAGTTTGCATGGGTGAAAAGAAACCGAAAATAGAAGAATTAAGCCTCTCGACAAAGGGAAAGAGGTGGGTTGAAATTTTCACCCCCCTGTGTCTTCTGACTGTGGCACTTTGTCACCATCCCCTCCTCTATGCTCCCACTTCTCACGCCAAACTGTACATCACAGTGGACGCTTTAATTTGCAAGAAATGTGGGGAAACAGAATTAGACTAAGTGAATCAATACAGCATTGGATTTCAGCTGACTTCTGCACATCTTTCTCAGCAGGTCTTGGAGTAATGCTTTGAACAAGGCACCGATCTTTATATTGCCCGGTAGGACAGCAGAAGGAGAAGGGGAAAAAAAAAAAAAGAAAGATGGCATTTAACTTTTAAGGGCCAGATTCACATTGACGCCAATGACATTTTTCATGCCTCACTCATCCCATTCTATTGGGCTATTGTGTGTGTGAGAGACTTTGTCTGGATCTAAGGTATCCTACTCTTGCCTTAAATACCTCCAGCTAATTGAAACCTCTCGCCCTTGCCAACTTTCACTTTTAGTTACAATTCTGTCCAGTTCATTTATTACTGAGTTGTCTTAGAAATCCGGTTTGGAAAAAAAAAAGCCACTTCTGTGGTAATGTTGGAAACATGGAAGTTAGGCTCCATCTACTGTTTCGTTCCTGAAACAATCTTATGAAACTTATCTGGCCTGGTGGCAAGACTGACTTCTAAAGAAATAGAATTGCCTTATAAGGGTTGGAGTTAGTTTTGGTTTAAGTAGATGTCAAGCATGCATTTTTTTTTAAAAAAAAGAGGGACTTTACTAGAGGTGGTATTCAGCAGGATCTGACCAGTTCTGGAGAACCAGTAGCGGAAATTTTGAGTAGTTTGGAGAACTGGTAAATGCCACCTCTGACTGGCCCTGCCCCCATCTATTCTTTGCCTCCTGAGTCCCAGCCGATTATCTGGGTCTTCTTTTGTTGCCCTTCACAGGAGAACGGAGCTGGAAAGCAGGCTAGTGAGGTGGGGAGGGCAGGGAATGGGATTTTGCAATATCCTTCCCCCAGGAGTGGGAAGGGAATGGAAATTTTACTGTATCCTTCCCCTGCCATGCCCACCAAGCCATGCCCACACAACCGGTATTAAAAAAAAAAATTGAATTCTATCACTGGTCTTTACCATGAGTGATGACTCAGATGTAGCACCCATCAGGGTCTTACCTCAAGATAGACGTTTCTAAAGTCCAAGACGTTAATCAATGTATCACCCTGGGTCTCTAAAATTCTAATCTTCCATGATAAATCTAGATCCGCTTCAAAAATTGGGAAGCTGTTCTCAGGCTGACTAGACATCACTATCTTGAAACAACTCATTGATTTTCTTCTTAGATTTATATTCTGCTTTTCCAGAGGATCCCAAGGAGGATTATATGGGGATACTCCTTCATTGTACTCCCACAACAGCAAGCATGGCAGATGAGTTGGGCTGGCAAAAAGAGACTGGCCACAAGTCACCAACTGAACATCCCTGGTGGAAAGTAGAATATCAGTTGCCATTATTTGCTTGCTGTACTTTGCTGTTATGCAGTGACAGACTGCCATGATGTGGGTGGGGGAGAGATAATCTAAGTGTCAGAGCCCACTGTAACATAGCCAAAAAGACATTAAGAGTTGTTAACCTAATCCTGCATAGCTTTTTCTCTGGTAATATCACACTACTAACTAGAGCATACAAAACATTTGCTAGACCAATTCTTGAGTACGGCTCATCTGTCTGGAATCCACACTGCATATCGGACATTAATACAATTGAGAGAATCCAGAGATATTTCACGAGAAGAGTCCTCCACTCCTCTACCTGCAATAGAATACCCTATGCCTCCAGACTTGAAATTTTAGGCTTAGACAGCTTAGAACTATGGCGTCCTCGGTCTGACCTAAGCGTAGTACATAAAATTATCCATTGCAATGTCCTACCCGTCAATGACTACTTCAGCTTCAACCACAACTATACAAGAGCACACAATAGATACAAACTCAAGGCTAATTGCACCAAACTCAATTGCAGGAAATACGACTTCAGCAACAGGGTGGTCAATGCCTGGAATACACTACCTGATTCTGTGGTTTCTTCCCCAAACCCCAAAAACTTTAACCTTAGACTGTCTCCTATTGACCTCACCCCTTTCCTAAGAGGTCTGTAAGGGGCGTGCATAAGCACACCAATGTGCCTATCGCCCCTGTCCTAATGTTCACTTTTATTCGTATCCATTTCATGTATTAATAATCATGTTTATACTTATATTTGTTGCCTAATACATGCTCAACAAACAAACAAACAAACAAATAGAGACTGTGCCCCCTTGAGATGCTGCTTGTTGACTGTCCCCAAACTAAGACCTAGCTCTCCAGAGAAAGCTTTGATGTTGAGAAAGATGGAAAGAAAGAGAATTGGTCAACCAGAGGCAAAGTGGACGGACTCCGTTATAGTGGCACCATTAGAACAGCTGAAAGTCTAGATAAGGGGCAAGTCATCAAGAAGAAAATCTATCCATTGTATGTGGCTGCTTAGAATTGGCACTGGTTTGATGGCACATAATCAATCAAGCAATTAATCAATCAATTTCTATCCAGGCAAGCCATATATCTTTTATACAATTTTTTTTACAATCATTTATATGGCTGCCTAAAGTCGCTTCTTGTGAGATGGACAGCAATGTAATGAACGAGCGAGTCAATAAATTCTGAGATAAGTCCATAATTCTGGGAAAGGTGGAAGGAAAGGAAAGAAGAGGACAGATGGCAGCAAAGTGGATGCATTTAGTTACAATGGCGATGAGTGTATCATCGGAGGAGCCAAAGAACCAGGCAAGGAACTGACCACCCTGGAGAAAACCTGTTGATGCTGTCAGTAAGATTCAGCAATGACTTGCTGGCATGCAATCATAATCATCAAAAGAATTGATTTAAAATATCCTGAGAGTACCAGGTTGCTTTCCCTAAGCATTGCATTTTCTCATTCCTAGAGTTCCCTCGATTTGGAAGATTCGCAATATGTCACTAGAATTCTTTTAAGAAATTAAAAGATTTCATAATCTATCCACCATAGCCTTTGGCTGTTAGTTGTTGTTGTTATTATTATTATTATTATTATTATTATTATTATTATTATTATTATTATTATTATTATTATTATTATTATTATTATTATCATATGGCATTGTTACAATAGCCAGAAGATCACAATGTTATTGCAGAGTAGTAACATACCTTGCCAAGGTATCAGCCCTGTTATAGGAAACACTTGCGTGCTTCCCAAGGTGTGCCACAGAAGGGCAAGTTGACTTTGCACCAGAGAGAAAGTTTGAGTGGTTTCCTGCAGCATCACCTAAGGACCCCTTCCTTCCCTGCAACTGGGAAGGTTCAGAGCCATCAGGAATCTGGCTGACTGCACAGAGCACCGATTCATCTCCCTAGCAAAGTGGTACCTATCTATCTACTTGCATAGAATGTACGTTCAAACTGTTAGGTGGAGAGAAGCTGAAGTGAGTGACAGGAGCTCATCCTGCCATGCAGTGCTAAGACTTGAACCGCTGAAGCAGATACCATCTCCAGTGTCATTAAGCCACTGCAACTCCTTTTTGCTGTTAGTGCTATGAATGAATGAATGAATGAATGAATGAATGAATGAATAAATAAATAAATAAATAAATAAATAAATAAATGATAGGTATGTTTACACAACATGCTTCACACCGAACTGGGTTAATAAAACTTGGTTACTGTGATTTCATAACCTCCCCTACCCAAACATGATGGCTTTCCATGACCATCTGATTCACATCTATCAAAATAATGACTTATAGAATTGCAAACTCTCTTTCCCCAGTTTAATCTTCTGTAATGTGTAAACCCAGCTATTGTGTAGGCCAATCAAGGAATCATTTTTCTCACTTCAAGAGTGATTTTCTCACCTTTCCTCGACTTTCCTTGTCTGGCAATCTTTTTTTTTTTTTTTTTGTAAATTTTATTTGAGTTTTCACAAAAGAAAAAAAATACAAATAAAACATCTTTTTTGAAAGTAGTGTAATCCCGGGTTACATTTCTTCGTACAGACACAAATTCAAGTTCATGCTCATTTTTATATTCTATTCCATATCTTATTACTATTTTACATTTTCTGCATAGCTTCTCCCCTCTTTAATTTTCTCAATTTTATTTTAATTATCTCATCTCAATTCAAATCATTATATTTGTATTTTTGTCTGTCCTGTTTCAATTATCTATTATCTTTTCTCATTAAACAAAATTTCTCCTGTAGTTACTGATTGGAGTATGATGCCTTTATATCTTTTAAGTTTATCCATTTAACTCTTATTTAGGCTTCAATATATACCCTAAAGTTATAAGATTCAATATAATACATAACTTCCATTCGGATTCTGCTTGGTACATTCTTAAAATACACACTATATTCTTAAAAAAAGAAAAAAATATAAATGTATGTAATTAAAACAACACATTCCATTCCAATTCAATTCTATCATTAATATTAATATTCATTAAAGTCTTAACTTCTTTAACATTACTTTTCAATTAAATATCATACTTCTATGGGAACAATTATAAGCTTTCCATAATTAATTCCCCCCCCTTCACTTATATTTTATAAAACATTAACTAATTAAAATGTTCCCGTTCCTTCCTAATTCAATTTTCTCATTTATTTTATTTCACTTATTTTATTAACAAACATTTCACTAAATTACACTAACTATTTTATCCCTCATTTTAATCATACATTGTTTCCAATTTTCTAAAGTTATTTGTATTACTAATATAACAATACAATCTTATGTACCTTTACAGAATCCCTTTTTCAGTTAGATTTTCACCCATTATCTCTAAATAGGTCTTGTTTCTCTATATCTTGCTCCGGTCCTTTGTAACTTCTTTTCCTTTCCTTCTTCCCTCTCTTCTTCTCTCTCCCCTTTTTACCCCCTTGTCTCTCTACCTCTATTTCTCTTTTCTGTATTCCCCACTTCTGTTGCTTTCCAGTATTATACTTATTTTTTGAATTATTTTTCTTTTCTTTGGTTGTTTTTTTTAAATCTTAAATTCTCCATTCTCTCCCCCCCCCCTTTCCTTTTTCTTCCCCACATAAAATTACTTGTTCATTAAAGATGGCTTCTTCTTTCTCCCAGTCTTCTTGTTTTGCAGATGTTTCTTGTTGTTTCTCATAGTTCCAAATCTCCATTTCTAAGAATTGAAAAACGAAGGCAAAAGAACCCTTCCCTTCTTCTTTGTACTTTTTAAGTTCCATTTTCAATTCATCCAGAAGTGGTGCCATTGTATAAATTTTTAAACAACCACCCAATTAATTTTAGTCATTCAAATGTAATAACCAAGAATCCAAAGATCACCAAATAATCCAAATACATGCAAGCTGTTTCTTTTTGCTCTTTTTTTTCACTTTCTTTTCTTGGGGTTACTGTTTAGTTACAAAGTTTCAGTTAAAATGTATCTTTTAGAAGTTTTGTTGAAGTTTTACTGTAGATTCTTTTTAATTCCAGGCAGTCTCCTCCCTCTTCCAGATCCTGCCCTTATTTTTTTCTCTCCCTTCCTGCTTATGAAAAAAAAAATAGTGTCCAGAAATCTTTATTATCCCTTTGGCATTTTATTTTATTTTCAGCTTAATTGCCTATTGATGTCAAAGCGGATTTTTCTGATTTCTTATTTAAGTCTCTTAGTTGTCAGTATAGGGAAGGAGAGAGAAGGAAAAAAAAGCCAAACCTTTCCCTTTTCACTTTCCTTCGCTGCTTCCGACTCTTCTTTGGGAGCGATGTTATTTTTTTGTAAGTTTAAATTCCAGGGTACCTTAGTTGTTGCTTTCACAATTTAACCTGGTCAGCCAAAACTTTCACTTCTTATCTTCCTCCTGCACATTCTTTTCCGGTCGAGTTCTTCTTTGTGGTGGCCATTTCTGACCACCGCTGCAACCGCCTTCGGGAAAGGGAGTAATGGCCAGCTGAGGAGGAGAGATGCAGCTGTCCTCAACCCTGCTGGCAGTCTCCCCCCTCTTCACCACCTCTACGGGGTGGCTTAGCCCCGAAACCAGCCGGCTTGGGGCACTCCAGCGGCGAGCCCAGACCGAAACCGTGCACAATCGCAGATTTCTGTCTGTCACCGAAGAGACTTCAAACCGGAAGCCATCCTTATCTGGCAATCTTGTAACACTTGTTGGAAGAACTTGTTCATTTCTTGGTATTTCTCTTTTTATTATTTTCAGTTTCTTATTGGGAACTTGAAGTCTTCCTTTGGATTTTGATGGAACTATAGGGAGCCAAGGTAGCTGCAAACTGCTGGAGATAGTACAAAGATAGGTCACCCACTTCAAGTGAAAAAGCCATTCCTTATGGGAATGAGACCAAACACTTAATCTGCTTCCAAACCCATATGGAAACGTTCCAATAGACACTTGCACTTGAATAATTGATACTTTTCCAGATCAGTTAAAAACCCTGGATCAAACTGACTGACCAGACTGCCAATTCGAACCAAATCAAGGCTGACTTGCACTTGGTTCTCTCCTACACTTAAACTTGGACTTCCTCAAATTTTTGGATGGTCCTCAAGGCTAAAGAGCTTGGAAGGCAGGATTTTTCTCTCATCTGGGAAACCTGCCTATTTGTTTTAAGTTTGTTTCTTCTTATAAAGGGGGAGAAAATTCATTCAAAACAAGACTCTTCCACCTGCATTCTGACATGCGGACAGCCAAGGAGCGATATCAGCATGATCTAGAGGGTTGACATTTGCTTTGTTGGTCTCATGCAAGGAGGATGGGGGGCAACCTGCGTGGAATTGCTCTGAAACTTGCAAATAATTGAAACTGCAGACCCCATGGTGCATTTGGGGAAATTGAAAATAAACCCATGGGGTGCACTTAGCTAAGGGTCTCCTCATCACGAAGCCAGCCTTCTCATCCCTGGACAAATCAGGCACTGCTGAGCCGTAGTTTAACATGCTGTCCCTTCATGCAGAAATCATTAATATGCTAAAATAATACTTCATCATTTTTTAAAAAAAAAAAAAACCTGCATCCTGCAATGTCTGTGTCGCATCCAGACCACAAAACAGGTGTCCTTTAAACTGTTTTATTGGAGACAAGACAACACTGCATAATTACAGATATGATTTGGAAAGTGTGAGCAACAGCCGGGGTTTCTCGTGCCAACACCATACAATTATTACAGCTCTTTTAGACATACAAATAGAAAAGGGCTCCTTTCTACGCCAGATGGTTTCTGTGCGATGACCCTGTTAGGAATAGTTTAATTGTACTTCTCCAAAACTTTTAGAAAGAAGAACTAGGTAGCGTCTCCCTTCCCTTCACCCCATCAGTTCTCGCTACCATCTGTTTCTGTAAGATTTCGATACGTTCCTCTCTTTGTTAAAAAAGAATCGATATTATTTCAGTGTGTATAAAAGAATGACTTTATTGGAGAACGGAGCCTTTTGGGTTTATTTTTCTTCTTTGTAGGGATACCAGGAATATCAGGAGTATCTCGGACATATGGCAAAATCTTCCGACCAAGTGAATTAATACAAGACTTTTCAACATTTGGGGGTTGAGGGTTTGGTTTACCCCTGTCTCATGGCCATCTTGGATGGCTCACCACTATTGAGGTCCAAGAGAGAGGAGGCACTGAATCTCAACAACAAGCTTCTCTAACTCAGTATCTTCCAGATGTTTTGGACTACACTTCTCAGAATTCAAAGCCCAACATGAAAAATTCTTAGAAAATTAGTCCTAACTGTTCTAGCCTATCAAAGAGAAGGAGGGGGGGACACAACATGATAGCTGTCTTCCAGTAATTGAGGGGCTGTCACAGAGAAGATGGTGATTACTGTATTTTTTGGAGTATAAAACGCTCCAAAGTATAAGATGCACCTAGCTTTTGGGGAGGAAAACAAGAAGACATAATCTGCCTCTGCCTCCCAGCAATTTGCCTCCTTGCAGCAGACAGCAACAGCCTGCACAGGCTTCCATACAGTCTGATTAACACAAGCATCTGATTGTTGGTTGGATCGGCCTCCCGACTATCAGCTGTTTCAGGCTGCAGGGATTGCCATTGGCTATTGCCACCTCCACGTGCCCCATTTTCGGCCTCTGCATTCCATTTTTGGCCTCCGCGTGCCCTGTTTCAGCCCCTGCGCACCCCATTTTCCACCCAATCCTATCCCCGCCACATGGAACGGGCCAAAAATGGGGTGCGCAGAGGCCAAAAATGGGATGCGGAGGCCAAAAATGGGGCGTGTGGAGTCGGCAATAGGCTACGGCAATCACTGCAGCCTGAAACAGCTGATAGTCGGGAGGCCGGTCCAACCGACAATCAGCTGCTTGTGCTAATCAGGCTGTGCTGAAGCTGAAACAGGCTGTTTGCTTCAAGGAGGCAAATTGCTGGGAGGCAGAAGCTGAAGCATGGGAGCCGGTGGGTGGGTGGGGCATTAGCAACATTTGCTGCATAAAACGCACTGACATTTCCACCAACTTTTGGGGGTGGAAAAAGTGTGTCTTATACTCCGAAAAATATGGTAGTTATTTTCCAAAGCATTAGAATGCAGGACAAGACGTGGATGCTTGATAAAGAGAGATGCAAATGAAAAAAATAAATAAAGATAAACTTTCTGAAGTGATAACAGTTAATCAGTGGAATAGCTTGCCTCCCCTTGTGGGTGCTCCATCACTGGAGGTTTTAAAAAATAGAGTAGAAAACCATTTGACCAGGAAGGTGTAAGACAGGGGTGTCCAACCTTGGCAACTTTAAGACTTGTGGACTTCAACTCCCAGAATTCCTCAGCCAGCTGGCTGAGGAATTCTGGGAGTTGAAGTCCACAAGTCTTAAAGTTGCCAAGGTTGGACACCCCTGGTGTAAGATCTCCTGTCTTGAGTAAGGGGGGGGTGGACTAAATACCTCAGAAGTCCCTTCCAGTCCTATGATTCTATGTTCTGTGTTCTTTAGGCCACAAAATTGGGAAAAATTTGGAATCACCATCTTAGTAATTCCCTTGCACCAAGCTGGCAAGTCTTTGATAGCTAGAAGAACAGACCTAGTTGGGTATTTGTGAGTGAAGATAAGATCAGCAACCAACATTGAGAACTGTTGTTGGAAGAATTTAATGTTCTTATTAATCCAAAGGCAGAATTTAATGCAACTACTGGTTCTTGTTTAAAAAAACCAACTTTAGAATCCTTTGTTGGCAGTCAGCTTGGTTAAAAATGAAGGAGGGAGTAGGTTAAATAATAACTTTCTTAGGATGAAACTAAGATGTTTGGGCTACTTTTGGTTGCCAAAGCTATGGGTTTTTTTAAATGTTTTTGTTTATCCAGAAAAGTCTTAAATATGTTAAGATCTGGTTAAGGGACTACTGGTTCTTTCATGAAGTGGTCTGAATGATCAACTCCCCAAGATGACCTTCTAAATATACCATCAGGCTACAAATACTGCTCATTAGGAATGCAGGAGAGGAGAGCTGTTTTTTTTTTTTCTTCCTTCCAAAGTTATGGTTTCCAACACTCTTGGCATTTTAATTTTTTTAAATTGCAAGTAAGTACCCATATTTATAATTGAACTTTTAGTCCAAACAAGCCAGGATAAAACCATTTTTGTGATATTGGAATATCCTTAGATTATTGTTGTAAATTATTTTTAATTATGATTCAACTGGAGGAAGGTGGACTGAAAGCTGTATGAAGTGCTAAAGAAGAGTAGCTAGGCACTCATTATTCCAACTGAGACTCTAGAAAAAGTGCAGAGAAGAGCAACAAGGACAATTTGGGGAGTGAAGGCTAAAACATATGAAGAACGATTGCTGGATCGGGTATGTCTAGTTTAATGAAAAGAAGGCTAGGGTGATATGATAGCAGTGCTCCAATATCTAAGGGGCTGTCACAAAAAAGAAGGGGGGATCAACCTATTATCCAAAGCACCTGAAGGCAGGAATAGAAATTGTTCAAGGAAAGAACTTAAGAATTAATCAAGGAAAGAACCAATCTAGAACTAAGGAGAAATTTCCTGACAATTAGAACAATTAATCAGTGGAACATCACTGGATGTTTTAAAGAGGAGATTGGACAAACATTTGTCGGAAATGGTATAGCATTTTTTGCTTGACTAGATCTTCAAGCATGTATTTTGCAATTAGTGTAAGTTTATATAACTGGTTCATATCCTTGCTCCTCATTGGTTTAGCCTCTGCTCCCTCTGGTACTATAACAGACAATACAACACTAAGTGAAAGAGAGTGTTTGATCCCTGTTAATAAAGAACTCTTGGGAGAAATTTCTCCAAAACAATTCATCTGCCATTGCTAACAGAATTTGCAACCACTTGGAGCTGCATTCAAGCAGTGTGTTAATCTAAGGGTACAAATATTTGCTGGGCTGATTACCACATCAGTATGAGGCTTCAAAACCAAGAAAGACATATGGTGATTCTTCTAAGCAAAAGTCTTTCTTGTTCCACCTCTATAGACAGAATCTTGCCAAACTAAAGCACTTTGTTATCTATAATAAGCATATACTTGGGAGAACTATTAAAGAGGGACTGTCTTCACTCTCTTTCTCTCACACAAGTTATCTAATTCTGAACTGTCTCTTACTCTTCTGGAATACACTCTCTCCCACCTGTGAGATTAGTACATCCCATCACAGTCAGACTTGAACTGGTATATCAAGTGCCACAAGTGACATGATTTCATCACAAAAAGCATGAAGCCCCATTGAAAAGTTTTTTATAACAGGATAAAATTACTTGTGGGGTCCTTAGTAGTTTTCTTGCAGATGTTTCATTACTCAACCAGATACCATCATCAACATCACTAAACACTGATATGTTATCTAGTAGGACAATGAAATACCTGCAAGAAAACCACCAAGTTCAGAGAGTACCAAGGACCCCACAGATCAACCCTGAGCTTCAAATGTTCTCTTCTATCCATACATTTACTTGAATGAAATGGCATTATTTTTATATGGGACTTGCACTTGAGTTGGAGACCATGAGGAAGTAGCTGGATCGGGGAAGAGAAAACAATTCAATTGTAGTTTTGCATAAGGGGAGGGCAAGAGGGTGAAGTGTAAGGCCATGGAAACAAGATAACTCAACACAGAAAGTGAGCTGCAACAGAATGAAATTGAGTATGAAAGGAGCAGAAGAGCTGGTAAGGATAACAAGATGTGCTAATATCATTAAAATTTGGTAGCAGAATCAGCGTGGATCCTGAAATGGATGGCACGAGATGAATTCTCAGCGGGCTGCAGATTATGCAATTGTGGCTTAAGGTTTTATTTCCTATGTCTATGTTTAAGGTAACCATCAAACACATTACCAGAAAGATCTAAAAAGAAATATTCCTGTAAGGGGCCATTGAAATCAATTGTTATTTTTTTTCTAACTCCCCCCTCCAACTTGCAAATCTCATATCTCCATTCCCAGCCACCCAAAGGCAACCCCTGCCTGACATGAGAGGGGTTGAATCGCATTTGATCAACCCAATTAAACATTAAATAATTGCAGCCCATTATGCAAATATCACACAACAATATTAATTTGTTGATTTCTTCTTTGAACAGCCCCTAACGTTCCTAATGCTAGCCTATCTTATGTGTTAAACGACCAATTAGCGCAACCATAACTAAGCGATGAAGAATGGATAATTGCCTAGTTATGATGTACCATCCCCTTGCTATGTTAATCCACCACAATTAAACAAATAGTGCACAAGGGAAGAAAAGATGCACAGATGTTCTTTTACAATGCATTATTAGCCTGGGGAATTCTGTGGGTTCTGCTGAAGCAGGGATGGAGAAGTAGGGGGGCCAGAGGGGGACAATAGAGCCTAATATCTCAAACTGTGTTACTGTCATTTAGGCAGAACTAGATTTATTAGAGGAATTAGCAATGGGGAAACCAACCCTTTCTGAAGACAACAGGCTGTTTCACCGGGCGTGGATGGACTGCATTGGGAAGGTGGGACAGCTGGTTCCTAAAACAGTGAATAATCAGCCTTGACTCAATTTGAATAATTCAATTGATTCTGAGAAATCAATTTGGTTCAGATTTTCAAATCTGACTGTCCTTTTGATTTGGGAGCCAAAGAAGAGGGGGATTTTGCAGGATTTCAAAAGTTGATTAGATGCAGAGGTGCTATCAGGTGCAAGATCGGCAACCAGGATAGAGTTCAAATAGCAACTGCACTTAGACTTATATACCGCTTCGTAGTGCTTTGCATCCCCCTCTAAGCACTTTACAGAGTCAGCATATTGCCCCCAACAATCCTCATAGTATAGACCTCGGAAGGATGGAAAGCTGAGTTTACCTTGAACTGGTCAGGATCGAACTCCTGGCAATGGGCAGAGTTAGCTTGCAATATTCTAACCACTGTGCCACCACAGGTCCTCAAAAGCACTACATGTTTATTTCATGCTACCCCTACACAATAATTTAAATTACTAAAGATCAAGGTGAATTGACATCAGATTAAGAATCAACAGATTTCGGGGGGGTGTGTGTGTGATTTAGGTCTCTTATGGGGGCGTAGAGATTACAAACTAATGATGCATTTGATTCCACCCTTGTGCTCAGCTTGGTCATCTCCTACCAGTGCTATGGCATTGCCATCATATTTCAGAACTGAGTCCTTGTGCATCCTCTTCCTGGGTTGAATGCAGCAGAACTGTCTGTGTTTGATATCTGGGTGCTCTAGATCAGGGGTGTCCAACCTTGGCAACTTTAAGACTTGTGGACTTCAACTCCCAGAATTCCTCAGCCAGCAGTTGCCAAGGTTGGACACCCCTGCTCTAGATGAAAGGATATCAAGTTGTTGGGTAGCTCACTTAAGTCTGTACAGAATTGTTGCCTGTCAGAAGATACCAGTAGCTCTCTAACATAGCAACACAGCAGTTTCCTTTGTTGAGGCAGTTGCATTCATTCAAAGGACCTTAGCTTCTGCAGTAATAAGACCATTATTATTGCAAGGTGTTAGTGACATATTTTGATTTCTTTCTCATACTAAATGTCAAGGAATTGCATAGCACCTGTCCAGATGAAGTCAGAGACACTAATACAAAGTTGTAGTCAGATAGATAGATAGATAGATAGATAGATAGATAGATAGATAGATAGAGAGAGAGAGAGAGAGAGAAATAGAAATATAGAACATATATATAGAAATATATATAGAAACATTAAATATATTTCTCTATTTCTCTCTCTCTCTCTCTCTATCTTCTATCTATCTATCTATCTATCTATCTATCTATCTATCTATCTATCTATCTATCTATCTATCATCTATCTATCTATCTATCTATCTATCTATCTATCTATCTACAGTATAGAAATACAGAGAGAAATACAGTATATAGAGAAATATATTTAACATTTAAACTTATAGTAGTCTTTGTCATCAGGAAGGAAGGGAGGTAGGTAAGAAGGAAGGAAGGAAGGAAGGAAGGAAGGAAGGAAGGAAGGAAGGAAGGAAGGAAGGAAGGAAGAAAGAAAGAAAGAAAGAAAGAAAGAAAGAAAGAAAGAAAGAAAGGAAGGAAGGAAGGAAGAAAGAAAGAAAGAAAGAACACAAGTTAGTCAGGATATCATGAGGTAAATCAAGTATACAGAATACACAAAAGAAAAATGTGGGGAAAAGGGGAAACTCCCCCTTTAAACTTACAGCAACCAATCACAGCATAGATTGCCTTGTGCATGAGTCAGCGTTCTCTAATTAATCAACTACAACTGTATATTCTGGCCTATTGTACCTTTTACTGTTCCAGCTATGTCCGGTATATTGTGTTTCCAGGATTATAATTATTATTATTCATCTCGCATAAGTCTAAAACCTTTCTGGCTGCCTTGAATTTTTCCAGAAAAATTCCACAGGAAGATTGTCCTATATCTTGGAATAGGAATTGTTGTATGGGAAGCTGAGAAAACTGAAGGCCAGTGTAGCAATTAAATACACTGCTCAAAAAAATAAAGGGAACACTTAAACAACACAATGTAACTCCAAGTCAATCACACTTCTGTGAAATCAAACTGTCCACTTAGGTAGCAACACTGATTGACAATCAATTTCACATGCTGTTGTGCAAATGGAACAGACAACAGGTGGAAAGCATAGGCAGTTAGCAAGACATCCCCAATAAAGGAGAGGTTCTGCAGGTGGTGACCACAGACCACTTCTCAGTTCCTATGCTTTCTGGCTGATGGTTTGGTCACTTTTGAATGTTGGCGGTGCTTTCACTCTAATGGTAGCATGAGACGGAGTCTACAACCCACACAAGTGGCTCAGGTAGTGCAGCTCATCCAGGATGGCACATCACTGTGAGCTGTGGCAAAAAGGTTTGCTGTGTCTGTCTGCGTAGTGTCCAGAGCATGGAGGCGCTACCAGGAGACGTGGAGGAGTACATGAGGAGACGTGGAGGAGGCCGTAGGAGGGCAACAACCCAGCATCAGGACCGCTATCTCCACCTTTGTGCAAGGAGGGACAGGAGGAGCACTGCCAGAGCCCTGCAAAATGACCTCCAGCGGGCCACAAATGTGCATGTGGCTGCTCAAATGGTCAGAAACAGACTCTATGAGGGTGGTATGAGGGCCCGACGTCCACAGGTGGGGGTTCTGCTTACAACCCAACACCGTGCAGGATGTTTGGCATTTGCCAGAGAACACCAAGATTGGCAAATTCGCCACTGGCGCCCTGTGCTCTTCACAGATGAAAGCAGGTTCACACTGAGCACATGTCACAGACGTGACAGGGTCTGGAGACGCCGTGAAGGTTCTGCTGCCTGCAACATCCTCCAGCATGACCGGTTTGGCAGTGGGTCAGTAATGGTGTGGGGTGGCATTTCTTTAGGGGGCTGCACAGCCCTCCATGTGTTCGCCAGAGGTAGCCTGACTGCCATTAGGTACTGAGGTGAGATCCTTGTGAGACCATATGCTGGTGCGGTTGGCCCTGGGTTCCTCCTAATGCAAGACAATGCTAGACCTTATGTGGCTGGAGTGTGTCAGCAGTTCCTGCAAGACAAAGGCATTGATGCTATGGACTGGCCCGCCCATTCCCCAGACCTGAATCCAATTGAGCACATCTGGGACATAATGTCTCGCTCCATCCACCAACGCCACGTTGCACCACAGACTGTCCAGGAGTTGGGGGGTGCTTTAGTCCAGGTGTGGGAGGATATCCCTCAGGAGACCATCTGCCACCTCATCAGGAGCATGCCTAGGCATTGTAGGGAGTTCATACAGGAACGTGGAGGCCACACACACTATTGAGCCTCATTTTGACTTGTTTTAAGGACATTACATCAAAGTTGGATCAGCCTGTAGTGTTTTTTTCCACTTTAATTTTGAGTGTAACTCCAAATCCAGACCTCCATGGGTTGCTAAATTTGATTTCCATTGATAATTTTTGGGAGATTTTGTTGTCAGCACATTCAACTATGTAATGAACAAAGTATTTAATAAGAATATTTCATTCATTCAGATCTAGGATGTCTTATTTTTGTGTTCCCTTTATTTTTTTGAGCAGTGTATATAGCAAAAGAGGACATTCACAAGCACTCACACATATCCCTTGACTACCTACATAACTACACAGGTACAATTATTCTATTCAGCCAAAGGAAACATTATCAAAATTATTTTCTTCTTTAGGGGAAAAGCAAGAATGAAAAACACTTTTTGCCTTTCACCAAATTGAATGAGAACTGATAAAGTAGAAAATTGGTCCACATCACATTAGTTGATATAGTACTTCCATACCACTTTGCATTCTCCAAATCTAATCTGGAGTAGGAACCGGGAAGTTGCTGACTTGAGCTGAAGACATTATATATCAGACAAACTAGGAGACCAATTTGAAAGCATTTCCTGTAGCAACAAGATTGGTTGATGCCTATAAATGAAGGAAGCAAATTATTCTAGGGAACAAATAACAAGGCTTCAGCAGTGATTTTGACTTGTACTCCTTGTCTCTGTATTTATTGGGTTTAAAAAATATTTTTATATTTATTATTGTAATTGTAAACTATCCAGAATTGATTTGCAGAGTGAGATGGGCAGCAAATAAATTTAATAAATAAAATGTACCAGCTACTAGGTGGATTCCATGGACTATTCAAATGGTGGCACTGATAAAGCCCTACTTAAAACTTCTAATTCAATTCATGAGTCTTTCCAGGTTTTAAAATCTGTGTCCCATCACGTTTCATAGGAACATAAGGGCATTTTAGGTGATTATTTCCAAATTCTAAAGCTTCCTTTTCAAAAGGCCATGCTAGGTTTTGTGTGTGTGTGTGTGTGTGTGTGTGTCCTTTTATTACCTTTCATTCAGTTCGGAGGCATGTATTTTTTCTCATACTAAGCACTCGTTAAGAGAAACTTGAGAAATGCAATTAATTATAATCTGATTTTCTATTTATAATTACAAAGATGTACTAGTTATATTTGATGTTATTATTATAAAGCTATTTTATGCATGATTTGTAACTTTATTGTTTAAATAAAGAAAGTAATCACTTGAGTAATAATTTCATCATGGAACACAAAAATCTCAAGCAAATAAACTCACTAATAAAATTCCATAATACATTTAATAAAGAATTACAGCAATACTTGGGAGTGAGCTCTACTCAACTCAATGTTACTTTCTTCTGATTGTATAGCAGATTTTTAGATTCTTTTTCACACATTTAAAAAATAGCTAAAGGGTCTGAAAAATACTTAGGGGCCCAAAAATATCTGAACAGAGCAGGTACAAAAAGAGTCTATTTACACTGTGAAAGTTTGAAGGAGTTTAAGCACCTATTTCATCTCTTTAAAATCTTGAAACTCATTCTAAGAGACCTGCCTCTGAAATTTATTACTGCTTTTTAAATGCAGATGTGTGCACTTTACTTCACTTAATGACGTTCCTGTGAACTCTCTTTCTGGCTGGTGCAAACTTTTTTTCTGTTATGCAAAGATTGAAAACACAGGTGACAACAAAGGTCTACTTTTTATTTTATTTTTTTCATTGGATTGTCACGCAATATCAAAATACCCTTGCTGGTCTGAGTAACTTCCTGTACATTTAAGAAAAGACTTTTTAAAAACCAGCCCCTTTAGCAATTACAGGCTGAAAGACAAACAAAGCACACCTTATTTAGGGTGGATCCATTTTTGTAGAGGGTCTCAAGGACACAACCCTGCATTCCATTTAAGCTCTATGGCCACAGAGCAACAAAGGTAAACCATGCACGTTTGCAACAAGAGATACACAAAATGCTTTGAATTTGAAATTATCCCATTGCAAGTGGGCCATTAGTGGGTTTGAACATGTTTTGTGAGCTGAATGCTTTGTTGGGGAAGAGAGAGAAAGGGAGAAACTTCTTAGGATTCTGAGTGTTTCATTTCTGGTTCCTGCAGTTTGCAATTCCCAAAATTCAATACTGAGAAGACATGGAACATTCGTATATGGAGGTTCGCAGTCATTCAGGTCATAGTTGTCTCAATGGTGCCTTTTCAAAAGGCAACTGGATGTTTTTTCCCTCGAGGAATAAGAAGAAAACATTTCGCTTCTCATCCAAGAAGCTTCTGAACATTTAATTGTTCAGAATTGATGAAGCTTTTTGGATGAGAAGAGAAATGTTTTCTTCTTCCTCCTCAAGAAAAAAAAAACATCCAGTTGCCTTCTCAAAAACCACCTTTGAGACAGGGTACATTGAAACCAGAATGGGATAACTTTCTGTGGCCAACTCATCATGGCCATCTCACCACCACCAACTCACTGCTGGACAACTCACACCGCAGTAACACTGTGGGACAAATGAACAATTCAATTTAATTATTTAAAATAATTTTTAAAATATTTAATTTTTGTCATTGGCATTTCACTTTCTCGCTCTTTTTGCATCCTTTCTTTAATGATTCTATCCCACCATTTCTTGATATTAGTGGTGGTCCCATGACAAGTTGTCCTGCAACAAGTTGGCCATGGCAAGCTGGCGATGGAGAGTTGGCTATGGCAAATTGTCATAGATCCCATTCAAATGACACATCAACTTGCAAACCAGCACTCCCTTTAGACAAATAGACTTATATATCGCTTTACAGTGCTTTATAGCCCTCTCTAAGTAGTTTACAGAGTCAGCGTATTGCCCCCAACAATCTGGGTCCTCATTTTACCCACCTCCGAAGGATGGAAAGCTGAGTCAACCTTGAGCCTGGTGAGATTCGAACTGCCAAATTGCAGGCAGTCAGCAGAAGTAGCCTGCAGTACTGCACTCTAACCACTGCGCCACTACAAAATGTTTAAGAACATTTCAAGTGGTTTTCAGGAATGGCGAACACCCTAAACAGGAGGAACCTTTCCTTTTGTGTCCTTGTTAAGGGAGGACCTCTAAGCAGACAGAGTTGCTACAGAAAACACATCTTGATGAGGGCTGTATGCTCAGTGGCACATGCAAGGATGACCTGGGGACCCAAACCCCTACTGATACACCCCAGTGGAGGAGGAAAAAAACAGTTATTATCCTGTTTGCTCCTTTTCCTTGGAATCCCCCTTCTTTCCATCTGGTTTTCTCACTTGAAGTGGCAAGTAAGTAGAGGAGGAAAATTGCAGGAAAGAAATGGGGGTGGATAGGAGTTAAGTGCTCACCTCCCTGCTTCCAGAATGGGACAAAACTCACTACAGCCAACTTGCCATAGTTCATCTTACCACGGCCAATTCACTGCGGACATCTCACCATGGCCATCTTGCCGGACAACTCACAGTGGGACAATTCACTGTGGCCAACTCGCCATGGGACTAACTTGCTGTGAGACAATTCCAGCTGGATAACTCAATGTGATAATAAATGTTATTCACCACTGTTTCTTTGACATTATTTTCATTGACAAAAATGGCATTTATCGTGTTGAGTTATCCCTCATGGATTGTCCCATGATAAGTTATCCTGAAGCGAGTTGGGCATTGTTGAGTGTCCCTGGAGAGTTGGCCATGCCAGGTTGGCCACAATGAGATGGCCATTGCATGTTAGTCACTGAGAGTTGTCCTAGTTCCCCCTGCTTATCCTCTTGACAGGGAAACAAAAGGAACCAGTCTTTTCAAATCCTGTCTCTGCCAAACATTGACTACATAGTTTTGGTTTCAGCAAGTCAAACTCTCAACGCAGACACACACTCTTCATCAAAAGGCACTCTTCTATTAGGATGGTCTTGCTCCAGTAGTAGCTTTACTCAAGATCAGAACTGTGAGCATCCCAATTAGCAATGTGGCCAACAATAAACAAAGGAAAAGGAAAGCAAAACGCTGCACATCACCAATGAAAGCTAGCAGTAACTGGAACAGAACCTAACAAGGATAGCAGCACAATACAAATTCAACTGGCAAGAAGAAGAGATGCAGGGTATTACATCTACCATCATTGGGAAACAGCTTGTGCTTATTGTGTTTATTTCAATGCTTCTCAATCTGGGCAACTTTAAGATGTGTGGACTTCAACTCCCAGAATTCTACAGTCAGCATAGTTGGCTGGGGAATACTGGAGTTGAAGTCTATACATCTTCAAGTTTCCCCAGGTGGAGAAGTAATAGTCTGTTCTTAGACCATCCTTACTCCATCCTGGTGGCCTTGAATTGTAGGAACTCCAATTCTGAGAATTCCTGTTGGCTGAGAATTGGCTGAGAATTCCTGGACTGGGAATCTCAGCACACCTGGAAGAACCACCCTGGAGAAAACTGTTCTAAATAGAACTCCATCCAGCATCATCAGCTTCAACTGGTCTTCAATAAAAGAATAACGTTTTAAGGTATGAAATCTTTCTGGAAGGCCTTTGCTGATGAATGCACCATGAAGTCATACAAATCGAAAAGTTTTGCTTTGCACTAAGGTGGTTGTGGGAAATGTTACTGCAACATGGAATATTATAACTAAGAGTATTGGATCAAAATGTAAAGAATCTATATTGACAGTTTTAAGATCCAGTTAAGATGTTCTAGAAAGAACATTTGACATGCTGCTGTTGAATGTGTCTCCTTATTTCGGCACATGGTGGGGCATGATGAGAGTGAACAAATACCCTTAGGTATTAAAATGCTTTTAAGTGTGCATAAGGGAGTAGGCTACAATAGGCCTTCTCCTTGCGGTCACAGTCAGACAACTGTGTGGAATGCATGAAAATGCATCTCCTCACTACCATTATCTGCATTTTGAATTGGTAAAGTCTTGTCACATCCTTTTTCCTAAAAAATTTAGGCGCCTATGAAGTCACAGGGAAATAAAAATTGGGCATAGTCTCAGCCTTGATCAATCATTAAGTAGAGGTAGGTTCAAGGTTCAAGGTTCAAGAAGCAGAGTTAGAATTTTCCCAAATCATGCCCTTCTCACGAGGGAGTGGGTGAACTTTATTAGTCCCTGTGAGTATCTTAGCAAAAAGAAAGCTCAGTGCCTTGACTATCTTGCCAGAATCATCAAACTGCTGTCTCGTGAAGCTACAATAAGATTAGCTCAAGAAATATTTGGTCCAAGAAATGTGAGTAGGTGCCGAACACTGTTGTATGTAACTTCTTTGGCAAGATATGTCTTAATGCTCAGATGCCTTCAAGCTCAGACTCAAAAGGCACTAAGCCAAGACCGCAAAACTATCTTTAGTAGATGACCATATTCAGAAAAGGGAAAATTTAAAATTAACCAAAGCAATATGTTTCAAGGTGGTTTGCTTTCTCCAGACCAGTGATTCTCAACCTGTGGTCCGCAGACCTCTGGATGATCACAATGTCATAGGGAGAGTCCACAAAGGCTTGAAAAATATGTTAAGATTTAAATCTTGAGTTAAGTCTTGGGGGTTTGTGGCCATGGTCAGTGGCCACAAAATATATTTAAAAAGAGTCCGTGGTAAAGAAAAGGGTGAGAACCATTGCTCCAGACCATTATTTTATAATAACTTGATCTAGTTTTGTGGATCTTGGGAGAGTCCAGTAGAAATAAAAGGAAAAAGAAGGAAGATCAAAGTAGATCTTGTAAGTTAGGGTCAGCCCACACTTGATTTAAAGGCCTTCCCATATCTCAAGATGCTTCAGTAACATCTCTTTTAATCTATTTTGATGCAGTAGATTATTAAAGCTTATTCAGATAATCAGGAAACTTTTCTAATGCATCTGATCATTGTGGTGCCATGATTTCAAGACTGTGTGAAGGGAAGAGTAAGGTTTTAAAATCAATGTCTCCAAGAAAAGCTGAGACAATGGTAGGATTGTAGAAGCTACAAAGAACGTTGTTTTCTAAAAGATTTCAAGCATGATGGATTGGGCCATAATCTGATATCTGGCAGGTCTCTAAAACCTGCCTTGTTTAAAATGTTATAGATGGCTATGCCATCAACCAATAGAACCCTTATTCTGCATTCAACCAACTTACTTTACAGAACTTTCCATAGTTTGGCAATGATAGAAGTCATTTATTAATGACGGGGGAAAAAATTCCTCTAGACATCAGAGAAATTGGACCCAGTTTGGGAATTATTATCTGTGAGATGTGATTCTAGCTGGTGATCAGAAGCTGGGATTCTTCAAATTCTAATTCCTGTGAATTAGAACAATTGTCCTAAAGATGGAAAAAATCAAGAGATGGCGAAATATTTACTGCATATACTATATCTACCTGTCTTATGAAAAATAAATCTTTCATTTTCTAAGGTTGCAGATGAGAAAGAGATAGTGAAAAGTTTACTCTCAATCATTTGGCAAATAGTCATGTCACAATCTGGTTAAAAAGTGACTCAAGGCCAAGAGTACTTGGCTTGCCATGAAGAGCAGTTGAAGAACTTCTAAACACAGTTGTCCACTGTACCAAGGATATAAGGGACACCAAGGGTTGTGTTAGGAAAGTTTCTATTGTTGACATCTAGCACCTCCACCAGAAGACAGATTTCTATTCTAGACCAAAATCACAGAAGACAAAATGTGCTCACTGGGGCTACCTTCTCTGGCCTGCAAAAATCTTCTTGACCACAACGTAGCAGCAAAGAGATACAGAAAGAAAGCTTGTTCCTGCTATTTCGTGATCAGCGTTGATGTTTGCAGCCTGGAAATGATAACCCTAAGTTTCGTTTCCTGGCTTGTGGACCCAACTCCCAGCTCAGGAATAAAGTGATAATACACAGACTACTCTACACAGAGCTACAGTAAAACTGTTCATCATTCAGGTGGTATTTCGAACACTTTGTTGTGCTTGTAGAAGGCTGAAATGTTCTTGTCCCTCACATTCATGACACCACGATGGTCCAGTCGCTGTCTTCTCTTCCATACT
Source organism: Notechis scutatus (assembly GCF_049901735.1). NCBI lineage: Eukaryota > Metazoa > Chordata > Lepidosauria > Squamata > Elapidae > Notechis > Notechis scutatus. The sequence goes on along the minus strand of NC_142014.1, from coordinate 72,255,211 downwards.
GAAACACAAACAAAGAGGGTTAGGAGAAACGCCATGGGGAGCCCTAGAGTTTCAAGTTCAAGTCTTTCTTCAACCAAGACACTAACCAGGTACCTCTTCTGTGAAAACTATGGAGTAGGTCTCCATACTGGAAGACCATTTTAGAGTTTTTGAAAACTCTGCATTTGGTTGGCTGTTAAAAATGCTGAAGAAGAGGTTGAGAGAGTGATGTACAGAAGAAGTACATTCCCAAAGCCCTAAAATTGCATTCAGTTGCCCAAAATGTTCATCACATCTTTCATGTAACTGAAATACATCCCTGGGGGACAGAATGGGACAAGTCACCGCAGCCAACTTGCCATGTTCAACTCACCACAGGATAACTCGCTGTGGGGCAATTCAAGAATTCAGTTTTATTATTTAAAAATAGTTAAAAGAATTATTTTAATTTTTGTCATTCACATTTCATTTTGTCCCTCCCTTGGCATCCTTTCTTTAATGATTCTATTCCAATATTTCTTCGATATTAGTGTAACACTTGGAGAGTTGGCTATGGCGAGTTGGCCGTGGCAAGTTGGCCATTACAGGTTAACTATATTTAATTTGAAATAAATTGTAAATGAACCCCCAAAAAAAAAAAGATTGTTGTTCTGACACTTCTACTGAGAGTGAGCCCAGAATATTGGTTAACGCCTATGGTTGCTCCTTGATTTGGAAAGAGCTGGTCTTGGGCAGGCTTAGATGTGTACATATGTACTGTGGGAACTGCATCGAATAGAATAGAATAACAGAGTTGGAAGGGACTTTGGAGGTCTTCTAGTCGAATGCCCTCCTTAGGTAGGAAACCCTACACCACTTCAGACAAATGGTTATCTAATCTCTTCTTAAAAACTTCCAGTGTTGGAAGATTTACAACTTCTGGAGGCAAGTTGTTCCACTGATTAATTGTTCTAACAGTCAAGAAATTTCTCCTTAGTTGTAAGTTGCTTCTCTCTTTGATTAATTTCCACCCATTGCTTCTTGTCCTGCCCTCAGGTGCTTTGGAAAATAGCTTGACTCCCTCTTCTTTGTGGCAGCCCCTGAGATATTGGAACACTGCTATCATGTCACCCCTAGTCCTTCTTTTCATCCTAGTTCAATTCACAGTGCTGATTGTCACCTTCAAAGCCCTACATGGCTTGGGACCAGGTTATCTAAAGGACCATCTTTTCCCGGTCATATCTACCTGACTCACCAGAGGCAGAGAATACTACAAGTTCCCTCTCTTAAGGAAGTTCATCTAGTAGGACCAAGAAGGACCTTCTCCATGGTGGCTCATCCCTGTGGGTATAAGATTGCCCCCTACTTGGACACTCTTTCACAAGACCTGGTTTTGCTAACAAGCCTGGGGAAACCAGAGTGGTATGGAGCCCATCAAATGGCTCATTTGATTATTGTTGAATCAAAGTATAGAGACTGTGGAATTACGTCTACCTACTGCGTTTCTGTCAGGAGAAATAATTGAGCCATTCAACCATTTGTCTATTTCTCATAGAAAACATATGAGAGCCTTACTTGGATATCACTTAGCTGGTTCCAGAAACGGGTTGCTATTTGAGGTCCATTCTCCATAGTCGGAATACACAAATTCTAGAAGAAAAGAAAAACTAAGTTAAACTACAAAGGTGTTCAGGAAATCGATTTCAGATGGAATGACAAAAGGCTTAGGAACAAAAAAACAAACCAATAAATGAAAACCCAGCAGTGAAAAACTTTCTTTTCCCCCCCATTTGAGATATAACGTTTTTCTTTTTCTGTTCAATCTTAATTCAGAGCAAAACAAATTCTGTAGAAGCGAAGCTGACAAAAGATCATTATTCAACTGTCACACAAATATTAAATTCATTCCCAAGAACTAAACTGCCAAAGACATTTTATTTGGCTGGTACAAATTATATTATGGCATCTGCAAGGAATATAAGGAGAGAAATTATATCAGCTATGACAATACAGAATCTTCCCTCCTGGGAATGCCTGTAATTTCAGCAAGATATTCATATCAGCAGGAAGGGGAACAGACTTAGTTACAGTTGTTGGAACAATTGAAGAACCAGGTTAGAACAAGAGATGGTCTTGGGGGAAAAAAATCTAAGAGTCAGCAATAATTTGATGGTGTATATAATCAGCTAAATATCAAGCTTTGAGTCCCGGTGGCGCATTGGCTAGAATGCAGTATTGCAGTCAAACTCTGCCCACAGCCTGGAGTTCAATCCTGATGGGGCTCAAAGTTGACTCAGCCTTCCATCCTTCCGAGGTTGGTAAAATGAGGTCCCAGATAGTTGGGGGCAATAGGCTGACATTGGAAACCACACAGAGAGTGCTGCAGTATGGAACCATATATAAGTGTAAGTGCTGTTGCTATTATTCATTGCTACAATTGAAACGATTGATAAATTTGACTCAGGGGCTACTGAGATTTTGCCTTGCATTCTGCATATCGTAACTTTTACAGAAATTTTAGAACCTCTCTACTCAAGTTCCAATTTGTCCCCTCAAAATGGGATGCTTTTCTACTTTAATCTTTCTGTCAAAAACAAAACAAAACACTTTTCTCTAATTCAGGATTCTAATAGGAGATTCTTTAAGAAGAATTACATCTGTATAATTTTCAGTCTTGTATTGATGCAAAATGTGATCCATCTTTCTCCTGACAAACTGTACCAAATAATCCCTTGAAATACTTCTTATTCTTGCAAGTCTTTAGTCCATAAACTTTATCGATTTCTGCTTTTATATCTCTTACCTCTCCCAGGTATAGTATTGTTGAAACAGGACATACAACACAAGCTGTTCCAGCCCCAAACATTTCCTTCACTCTCTTTTCCTTCAAGGCAGTTGTGAGATCGTTCATAGTAATGTATCGCTCTGATACTTTAAATTCACCCTGAAAAAAGATAAGCAAGCAGTTCTAGAAATTATGTTTGCCAAGAACTAAGATTCTTGTATTGTTTAAAATGTAAAGAGTTTATATTTATAAAATGTAAACCTTCTTTAGGTCAGCTCTTGGAGACTTCAAGGAGACACCCATGTAATTTTCAATATAGCAGTTTTCAATACAACAGTGCAGCTTTTCAATTTAGCAGTGATTTCTCACTGCCTCCTTCTGAGATATTTCTTCAACTTCCCAATTTAGCCCAAGCATCTCTTGATGGTCACCATCTGAGTATTAACCAGGTTCAGCCCTGCCTTGCAGTTTTTTTAAAAAAATATACAGATACTGCCACCTAGCTGAGGTAAAAGTAAAGTCGATTTCAAGTTGAACGTAACTTCTACTAACTACATAGACCAGGAGTGTCAAACTGGCAGCCCACTGGCTAGAGACATCACAAGTAGGCCACGCCCATCCCCAGCTCTGTGAATGGGAAAAATGTCACAAAACATCACGTGACAGCAACGTGATGCATCAAGTTTGACACCCATGACATAGATTAATCAGTATTGCTTCTTGGACAAATTATCAACTGGTTTCTGCCTGTTAAGGCACACAAATAGGAAAAGCAAGCATAAGGTTTGAACCTCATGTCTATTTATCTATGCATCTATCTATGTATCTATGCATCTGTGTGTCCGGCCAGCCAGCCAGCCACCCTAACTTTTTCAGTACTTATAACAGTGGCTTAAAGAGCTATGTCTCTTTAAGCTTGAATAAAATACAACAACATAGAATCATCTTTAGTAACTATGCCCAATCCAACAGCCAGGGCAGAGCATGGTTATATCAATATAGTTGCTATTAGATCACCCAGTAAGGTGTACTTTAGACTGGACTATGATTTCATCATATTACAGCACATGATTAACTTGCTAGAATTAATTACCAGAAAAATCAAATGGTGGCCTGTAACTTGAATTGTTTCGAAAGGAGATGGGACAAATTCAGACTCACGGGTTCATCAAGAGGAATTAGTTTTGAAGATTCAACATTATCTCCAAGGGAAAGGCCACATGCCTTCAAATATCAGTTGCAAGGAAATCATGTCTGAAGAGGGACAAGTACAGTTGAGGCATCTGGTTGGCCTTTTATGAGGATTATGAGCACCAATTATGAGAACCAATGCCATCTAGGATGGGCCTTTTCTGATCCAGAACTCTCTGTCTATTCCTCTCTTTGTCTCTATATAGGGAGATTCTCAATCATCCAGGTCATGGTTGTTTGAAAGGTGCTTTTTCAAAAGGCAGCTGGACTTTCTTTGTTTTTCCTTGAAGATGTTTCGCTTCTCATCCAAGACGTTTCTTCAGTTCTCAGTTCAGAAGAAGCTTCAGTTCAGAAGAAGCTTCTTGGACGAGAAGTGAAACATCTTCAAGGAAAAACAAAGAAGGTCCAATTGCCTTTTGGAAAAGCACTTTTGGGATTCCTGTCTTTGCCAATCACTGACTCAATTATTAATATATGAGTCTATATTCTGCTGATAACAAAAGCAAGAGGTTGCAAGTTAGTCTGTGAGCTGAATGGAAATTCCACTGCAAGCTGATTTGGGATTTGGAAGAAGTGTTGCAGCCTAATAGTCTACCAGAAAAATAGATAGCACATTGAAGGATCAGAAGTTCAGAACTATCCGAGCAGATGGCTACCTACCCACTTGCGTGCCAGATCTAAGATGCTTTGCCTCGTCACACCAGGAAGAATGATGCCATCTAGAGGTGGGGTTGCCAGCTCATCTTCTGTCAATAAAAAAGCAAGACACTTGAGCATAAAAGTACAGCATTATACAATCGTACAAAAATAATAGTTATAGCAGCTATAAGAAGAGGGTTTTGAAAAAATACTCTAAGAAGTTGTTCTGCAGTAGTTCTGTTTTGATATTTACTGTTCTGAAGAATTTTCCTTCTTATTTCTTGGAAGGCAGGTACATTTGGAAAAAAAAACACTAATCTTTTAGAAGACATACTTTATTTATTTATTTACTTGATTTGTCAATTGTTTACAAGATAATAAGTATAAGTGTATACATAGTTATGAATACACGAAATGGGTACATATAAGAAAAATAAAAGAAACAATAGGACAGGGACAGTAGGCACATTGGTGCACTTATGCACGCCCCCTAGAGGCCTCTTAGGAAAGGGGTGAGGTCAATAGTAGACAGTCTAAGGTTAAAGTTTTTGGGGTTTGGGGAAGAAACCACAGAGTCAGGTAGAGTATTTCAGACATTGACCACTTTGTTGCTGAAGTCGAATTTCCTGCAATCAAGTTTGGTGCGGTTAACCTTGAGTTTGTATCTATTGTGTGCTCTTGTGTTGTTATGGTTGAAGCTGAAGTATTCATTGACAGGTAGGACATTGCAATATATGATTTTATATATCATACTTAGATCGGACCTAAGGCGGCGTAGTTCTAGGTTTTCTAGGTCGAGAATTTCGAGTCTGGTGGCATAAGGTATTCTGCAACGAGTAGAGGAGTGGAGAACTCTTCTTGTGAAATATTTCTGGACTTTCTCAACTGTGCTAATATCAGATACGTAATGTGGGTTCCAGACTGATGAGCTGTATTCGAGTATTGGTCTAGCAAATGTTTTGTATGCTCTTGTTAGTAGTGTGATATTACCAGAGAAAAAGCTACGTAGGATTAGGTTAACAACTCTTAATGCCTTTTTGGCTATGTAGTAACAGTGGGCTCTAGCACTTAGATCATTAGAGATGAGTATTCGAAGGTCCTTTACAGAGCTTGGATCATCAACAATACTATTTTTTGCATACAATGCTAGACTGGGTCAAAATGGGTTTGGATAGTTTGTGCTTCACTATGTTTTAAGAATCCAGCCGTCATATTAACATGACATGTGAAGGTCTTTATATTGCATCATCTGAAGGGTGTCCAGATTGAGGAAAGCATGCAACTCTGCTACATCAACCAAACGCTTTTCACACGATCTCCAGGACTCTCAAATTTTATACAGGGGACTTTCATTATTCACCCTTTCTAGATGTAAGACTTCTAAATTTCTCTGATTTAAATTTCATCCTCTTCATTTTAGCTCACGTTCAAGTCTTCTCAGTTTTTTTTTTAATCTTCTCTTTCCCTTCTAAAGTATTAGCCAGTCCTAGATTTACATGCTCTGCAAATGTCGTAATCCCACCTTTTCCCAAATTATTAGGAAAAAAGATGAACAGCCCGGATCCAGGTCAAAGTTCCCTTGATACAACTCCAATCATAGAATCATTTAGGAGTATTCTCTGAATGTAGTTATACAGGCAGTTCTGATTTTATATTTCATAATTATATGACATTCATTAAGTAGACCATATATTTAATTATTTCCCCCACCTCTAATTAATTTATTAGCAATAGCGAGGGCCTCTGGAACCATGCCCAAGATTTTTTGAGGAGCACTTGGATCTGAGGTTCCAGGTTCCCCATCTCTAACATCGTTGCAAGGTGGAACCATGTGTAGGACGATGGAGAGCTTTAAAAAAAAGCCATTTATTTCCAATATAGTAGATAAGGTTAAGGGACAGGAAGCTTCAGGTAGCAGTTCAATCAAGTCAGACCCCATACCTCCATCTTCATTTCGCCAATACAGGAAAAGATTCATCGTCCCGACTTCTGTAATTTGATGGTCATCCCCATAAAGCCAGAGGACCTGTTGGCACCCCAATTCCATGGCTTCACGTTGGGCATAAATCGAAGAGCCATAATTCCTTTGGGGCACAGAGCAAAAAGGCCATTTATATACTTGACAATATACCTACAAGTGATTTGCTTTCTAATATGTAACAGATATTCCCTAACACAGTACCTCCACAGACACAGGCAGGCTGCAACCCTAAGAGCAGCTGGCTTTCGAATTAAGGCCAAGGGTGGGATTCTACAGGTTCGCACCTATTCGCTAGAACTGGTTGTTAACATTCTAAGCAGTTCGGAGAACCGGTTGTTAGAAGAAATTACTGGCCTAATCCTGTAAGGAAGGAAGGAAGGAAACATTCTGGTGTTGCTTACAGAAACTGACTCTCCGTTAACCCTTTTTACATTCTTGGCAGGACTAGACTTCCTGTCTCAAGAACATCTCTGGAGTTTTTTTCCCCTCCTTTGCTGGTACTTTGCTTGTGTGAAGTGGCCATTCAAAGTTACAATGGCACTGAAAAAAGTGACTTATAACTATTTTTCACACTTATGACTATTGCAGCGTCCCCACAGTCGAGAAGCCAGTTGAGGAGATGCATGCCTCGATTTGAGTGATGTTGAGTTGGCCACGCCCAGCCAGTCACATTACCAAGCCACGCCCACCAACTAAGCCATGCCCCACAGAACCGGTTGTTTAAAAAAATGAATCCCACCCCTGGTTAAGGGACTCTCTAAACTTAGGTTGTCCTCCCAATGTGAATGGCATACTGCAGAGAGAGACATTGCAAGGGTGCCATTGTGTCTGTGTGGAGATTCTCAGTCATCCAGGTCATAGTTGTGTCCAAGGTGCTTTTTTCAAAAGGCAACTGGACTGTTTTTTTTTTCCTTTGAGGACGAAGAAGAAAACATTTCGTTTCTTATCCAAGAAGCTTCGTTGGATCTGGCAGGATGGTGGCAGCAATGGAAGGATTAGTTCTGACAGGATGGGGAAGGGTTTATTTATTTATTTATTTATTTTACTTGCCAAACACTTACAATATATTGGAAATAAGTATAAATACATGAAATAGATACTAATAATTGGGGATAATAGGACAGGGACGGTAGGCACGATTGTGCGCTTATGCACGCCCTTTACAGACCTCTTAGGAATGGGGTGAGGTCAATAGAGGTTAGTTTGAGGGTAAAGGAGTGGGGGTTTGAGCAGGTGACAACAGAATCAGGTAGTGAGTTCCAGACATTGACCACTCTGTTGCTGAAATCATACTTCCTGCAATCGAGTTTGGAGTAGTTTACATTAAGTTTATATCCGTTGTGTGCTCGTGTTGGGTTGGAAGGATGGGGAAGGGTTTATTTATTTATTTGTTTGATTGATTGATTGTTTATTTATTTATTTTATTTTGTTTGTCAAACACTTACAATACAATAGAAATAAGAATAAACAAAAGTATAAATACATGAAATAGGTACTAATAATTGGGGACAATAGGACAGGGGCTGTCCTCTGGTCGTTGCAGTCATCTGGTTGTTAGCACTCTCCCTGAGAGGTCTTTGAGGCCACTTGAGGGTTTATCTGTGCCCTCAGGGTTACCTGTACCAGAATGAAAATGGGGGTAGAATCTTCTTAGAATTGCTGAAAGGACTACATTGTAGACAGGAGATAGGTGGTCTCTTATCCAGGGGTGGGATAACAACCAGTTCAGTGATCGCACGCTTCGCATGCGTGAACGGCAATGCCAGAATCCTTACCTGCTATGTTACTTCGGGGGAGTAACAGCTGAGGAGCAGCAATCCGTTCTTCCACGCTGATCAGCTGGGACGATAAAGGTCAGTACAGCACACACGGGCCCACATGATTGTCGGAGCGAACCGGTTTGCTCCGAGCTGATCTTCGGAGCTAGGGGTTTGCCCGAACCCGTTTGAACCAGCAAAATCCCTCCCTGCTCTTATCCCTCCCCCTCTGTTGAGTGAGGGCTGCTCAGTTTTAACCTACTGTAAATGGCCTCTTTCGCCCCTCTTTCAAACCAATGTTCCTCTCTATCCAGCATGTGGACATTGCAGATGATTGCAAAAAAGAAATATGATTCTTCCCAGCCTCACTCTGCCACGCCATGTTGAAACTACCATCCTGCTAGAACCGACGATGCTTTTTGGAAGAGAAGCAAAACAGCAAGATCTCAAACTGAATTCTTCCTATGGCTCCACACACTATCTTGCCTTGGCCTATTAGTTTGAGGAGCATATCTCCAGCACTTCATGTCAAGGCCCCCTTAGTTAAAAACAAAAAAAGCTTATGTATTTCCAAATGCATTCTCAATGCATTTTCCCATGCTGGCTCAGGAATTTTGGGAGCTGAAGTTTGCAGCTTGTAAAGTTGCTACAATTGCCCACCCCTGTCTTAATGAGTATGACTGCAACAAGATTCACTTACCCTCCCAATTTGCAGTCCCCCGTCCCACCTTTCCAAGCTCGAACATATTTTGGATCTGCCCACAAGGAGACGGGGTTGAAGGTCCCACTTGTGAAGTAGGGCCCCACAGGGCTCAGTATCACATAGAGAATAGCCCTTGATGGCTTCTTGACTCCAAGAGAAGGCTACACAGAAAAAGGGAAGACAAATTCATTGAACTTATGGGTTCTTATCCAGTTCTTATATTAATCAATAAAACTGAAATGGCATAAAATATAGAGAAGAAATGTCCCAACATTTCTTATCATCAACAGAACCAATAGGTTAAGGAAGCAAAAAAGCCATCCTTTGTTGCATGTATCAGAACAGAGGCTAAACACTGAAGTGTTAGGTATGCTTCAGGTACCTTCAATAACCAGAGTTGGATTTGGTGGCTGAAATACCTCTTTCCAACTTCATGGGTCTATAAATCTGTGATTTGACCACCACAGGCATTGAGTTATGAGATGGATCTGTCAATTGGCAGTACCAGAAGTTATAGGTAGACCTGGCTTAAGGATTGCCTTGTTTAGTGACTGATTAGAGATACGACAGAACCGAAAAAGTGACCAGTCTTCACATTTGCAACTACTGTATCACAGCAGCCCACACAATCATGTGATTGCCATTTGTGCACTTCACAGCTGGTTTCCAACAAGCAAAAGTCAATAGAGAAGCCAGCAGTCAAATTGCAAGTTGTGATGTCTCGCTTAATGGCCATGAGTGGAGGGAGAAGTGAGCTCATAAGTCAACTGCAGTCACATGTCTTATCAAACAACTATAGGTAATTAGTTTAACGACTGCAGTGGGAGTGAGGCTGTAAGTCTATCGCAATCATGTGATGTCTTAACAATCACATTGCTTAGTGATGAAGTTGAGGATTCCAATTGTTGTTAACTAAGGACTGCTTTGTACAACAGTTGCTTTAGAACCCCACACACAGACTTGTTACTTCAAGCCAATTTCTATGTTCAAATAACATGCTACAACCCACAGAAATGTCTTCTTATGATTTGATAAACTAGTTCAGTTCACACAACCTGCTCAATCAAGGGCTGGGTTATTCACAGACTGTTGAATAATACACGATTCATTTTAGCTCCTTCAATGTGCCATGTCAGAACCCAGACATTAAATGTGGGTTGGGAACAGGGAACAGTTGAAAGAGTTGTATGTTTTAAGGTGCAATGAAATGGTTGTTTTACATGGAAGGACATCTAGCAAGGACAGCTTAACTTACTGCACCTCTGTATGGTTTGCCAATTGAACAGTGGCAGATAGGAAAGCACTCCAGGGGGTTAACGTCATTGCCCAGAAGATCATTAGTTGCCCTCTACTCTCTTTGGAAGAGCTTTATAGCTCCTGCTGCCTTAAGAAAATTCAAAACATTCTCAAAGATCCATCTCATCCTGGGTACCCTTTTTTTTGAACTATTACCATCTGGCAGATGGTACAGAATAATAAAAACAAGCACAAATAGGCTGAAAAACAGCTTCTATCCCAGGGCAGTAGCTCTTTTGAATTCTACTGTATAGTGCTGTGTTGGGGGTTTTCGGTTCAATGTGTGGAATGTGAAGCATGTGTGTTTGTGTTTATTTTCATGGTCATGATGTGCACTGAAGATGGTGTTTGATTTCGTTGTATGGGGTGCAATGACAATAAAATAAAGCAAACTACAAAGGTTTGGCCCTCACCACTCCTTTGTCCTAATCCACTGACTGCCTCGTGGTAGATACAGCCTGTTATGTTTAGGAGAAAAAAGGAATAATGGGTAATGAACTGGTATAAGATTGCCACTAGGTGGAACTATTGTCACCCATAAGAGTACAATAGTAAATTCTTGGTTTCTTTACTCTTGAAAAGTTTGCCCAGGACAAGCCAGGTGGTCCTTATTTCTTTTTATTTTCCTCTCTTTATCCCTAAGGAAGCACCAGATAAATTCCCACGGAACGTGATGTCCTAAACTCAAAGAAGTCGTCACTCACTGCCACAAGGACCTCAAAGTTCTACTCCAAGCAGAAAAGGAAAAAAAAATGTCATTCAGCTTAAATAGACTTTGCGCAGGCAGTCCTCAACTTAACAACCCCAACTGGGAGCAGAATTTCCATCGCTAACCAAGGCAGTTGTGAAAAGTGAGCCGCACCCAATTTTATGACCTTTCTTGGACCCATTGTTAAGCGAAACCCTGCATTTGTTAAGTGAATCACATGGATGTTAAGTGAATGTGGCTTCTTCACTGACAATGCTTGTCGGAAACCACCTGGAGAGTTTGCAAATGGCAATGGCATGACCTTTCGTTACCCTGCAACTGTTATACACACATGCTGGTGGTCAAGCACCTGAATTTTAATTGTGTCAGCATCCTGCAATGGACACAAGGATTGCTCACTTTTTTTCAGTGCAGTTGCAACTTTGGTCACTAAATGAATAGCAATAGCAATAGCACTTAGATTTATATACCGTTTCACACTGCTTTACAGCCCTCTCTAAGCAGTTTACAGAGTCAGCCTATTACCCCCAACAATTTGGGTCCTCATTTTACCCACCTCAGAAGGATGGAAGGCTGAATTAACCTTGAGCCTGGTGGGATTTGAACTTCCAAATTGCAGGCAGCCGGCAGTCAGCAGAAGTAGCCTGCAGTACTGCACTCTAACCACTGCACCACCACGGCTCATATGGTTGAACGGTTGTCAATTGAGGACTACCTCTCTTCATTGGCTCCCAGAAAGCAATGACACAATGGCAAAGTTCACAGACGATGCCAGGGAAGACCAGAGTGGGGATCAAGAAGAGATAAAACGTGCATGATACTGCCCTTAAATCCTTGCATCAGATACTTGGACATGAGCACATGAAAATTAAGATGTTGTGACATCACAAAGGTGGCTAGATTTTGTGCAGCAGTGCTGGGGATTCATTGGAAACAGGTGATTAAGCCATCATAGCTATTTTACACAATTAATGCCACAAATCCTTTTGCATCAATCACTCTCTGGCATTTTAGTATTTAACGACTACAGGCCTCACCGTTTATGGATCGATATTATGTTATTGTTAGGCCCATGCTGTGTTTTGTTCATTTTGTGCAACCGACAATTTGGGTGTCAAATTGTGGTTTTAATGTAGATTTAATGGCTATTTATTATTTTATGCTAGATTTTTTTTTTTAACCGGATGTTCCTTGAGTGTTTTTAACTTGCTCTGGTCTTCAACTGTAATAATAAGCATTGACTTGATTCGACATCACTATTTTTGTGTGGTTGTGGTTGCCATTGAGGTTGCTGAGAAGGAATGAAGGAAAGAAGGAACCAAAAAAAAAAGTATTTTCTCCCTACCTCTGTCCCAATTAAAGTAGGGCGGATATACAAGCTAGCAGAGGTTGAATAGGGTACCCACTCCTTCTCAACTTCCACCAGTTTCTGGATACACTGCAGAAGTTCTTCTTTGTCAAATCCCTGCAGGTTGAAACAGAAGAAGGCAACAATTAGAAATAATCTTGAGGCAGAAACACCCAAACAAAAACCTTGGTTTAGGTTGTGTAGAAAGTTAGCACCCACCCCTCTCCTAGAAGAATGAAACATTCTAGGGGTATTCTAGAAAGACTGGCCATCCTATCTACAAGACAAAAGGCCTTCAGCTCCAGGGTGATAGGATTAGCCCTCACTCAAGATCCAAACCAGGGCAAAGCCATTAAGTCATACTAGGAATTACCCAACACCCTTTCAGAACAAAGCCTCTTCATTATATCATCACCCAGCAAGATTCAACCAAGCCTGGGACCCAAACAGCTTATACAAGGTTAGGTGGACCCCCGTCCCCTGGGAGTCTGACAACCAATAGGATACATTTCTTTCACAGGAACAGGAAGCTCCAGTTCAAAACCGAAGAGAAAGTATAAATATTCCTCTCTCTCCACTCCATGTGGTTTGCTACCCAGAATAGCAATAGCACTTAAATTTATAGTGTAAAACACTTTTTAGTGCTTTACAGCCCACTCTAAGCGGTTTACGGAGTCAGCAGATTGCCCCCAACAATTTGAGTCCTCATTTTATCCACCTCGGAAGGATGGAAAGCTGAGTCAACCTTGAGCCTGGTGGGATTTGAACTGCCAAATTGTAGGCAGCTGGCAGTCAGCAGAAGTAGCCTGCAGTACTTCACTCTAACCACTGCACCACAGAGAATCACATGTGCTTGGTTCTGATTCACCATTAAACCATCCTTCCAAGCAGCCTCCATGTTTCCAGTGTCTTCCTTCCCACTTTGAACTGAACCCAGATGGATATTTCTTCCAACAGTTGGTTGTTCAAAGGCAGGGATGTCCCAGGATGTCTACCAATCTGTTGTATTAGTGTGCAGCAAGCTATAGCACCCTAGCACTTAGACTTATATACCTCTTCCCAGTGGTTTACAACCTCCTCTAAGCAGATTACAGACTCAGCCTATTGCTTCCAACAATCTGGGCCCTCATTTTACTGACCTCGGAAGGATGGAAAGCTGAGTCAACCTTGAGCTGATCAGGATCAAACTGCTGGCAGTCGGCAGAGTTAGCCTGCAATATTGCATTCAAACCACCGAGCCACCACAGCTAAAGAACCTTATGGTGTAACCACCCAAGAAATGAATTGATTTAAGTGGCTTTATCACAGATATGAACCAGGTTTAATCACAGAAGGGTGTTGTTGGGAAGTATTTTTCCTTCTGGCAGTGGCAGGAAAACAGGGGTGATAGCAGACACTACTTGAAGATAACTTCAATTATGTTCTCATGGATGAAACGTGGACTCAAGAATGAAGGGACCGAGAAGGATGTGTACATGTTCCCTCTTTCCTTCCATTATCATCTTTCCAGCAGTCTGTTGTCTTCAGAGCTTCCTGTATTTCAAGTTAATTCCTAAGGGCGAATGCCGCTCAAGACTTCCTTGCTGCTCTCTGAGCTTGCTTGTTTTCTTGAAGATGTTCCATTATCCAAACTAAGTAACATCATCAGTGCTGTTGATGTTCCCTAGTTTGGGTAATGAAATGTCTGCAAGAAAACAAGTACGCTTGTTAGGAATATGAGTCACCTAACAGCTATTTGGGTTAGAAATATATAAACCAGGATAAACATTTTAAAAGTGTATCTTTAAGAAAATGCAAAACTGTAATTAGGTGTGGTTTTTCAAAGGGCCATAAGATGGAGCCAGAAACCTGGATTGTTTTAGTCTGAGTCTCAGAAGAGAGTGTGAGTGTATCTCTGTTTCCTTCTGTTGGAAAGTATTGCCGTTGCTCCATTTCTTCTAATTGACTGATATTACTGGATTTAATGTAAGTCTGTTACTGAACTGTTTTTTGACACTGGACTTTGAAATTTGGATTATCCCTGGATTGAAAACTGACTGATTTAACTTGTGAATGACTTTGGATTGCTTATTTTGGACTTTGCTTAAACCTTTCTGGAAGTAAAAACCTACATTTACTGTACAGTGTATCTGTGTACTGTGTGTGTATTATTCAAACCCTTCTCTAAAATATGTCTCCCTGTATGCGCTCATTCTCCTAACGGGGAGAATTACCTCAACAACGCTCAGAGAGCACCAAGGACCCTTCATTTCAACCTTGAGCGACAAATATTCTCCTGTATTGCTACTCGAGACCTTCTCCAACTGTGGTCCCCCTTTTTCTAAAAAAATAAATAAATAAACTTCTTGGAGGTAAGTGTGGGTAGCAGGCATCGAAGCAATGGAAAGAGGTGGAATGAAAAATAGCAACATCGGTAGTGGCACCTTCCACAATCAAATCAGCACCAAAAAATAAACATTACCAAGAGAAATTGCAACTGCAACCATCTTGAGAATAAAGTAGAAAATGCCTGATTACAAGGGAACGTGACCAACATCTTATTCCAACCTATTCTAGTCAAAGAAGAAAAACAGATGTTTGCCTTACGCACTGGCAAAGTTGCTCGCGCAGCTGACCGTAACATCCTGTCCATGTTGAGTCTTGGTCGGAACAAGCGTATTTTGCCATCCACGCCTCGATATGCCTTCATGCCTTCGAACAGCTAAAGGAAGCAGAAGAGAACAGTTGGGAATGACACTTACACACTCAGCCCAATGCATGCACCCGTAATTAAAATAAGCAAACTGTTAAAATAAATGCTCGTTCTTTCAAAACTTCACAGAAATAACTGTATCCATTTAAAACAAGAGCCCATTGTTTCATTCGCTTCAAATGACAGGTGGAAAACTTCTACATGACTCCAGATGTGCTAAATAGGAAGAGATCGTTTGGACGGCAAGGGAATGTTTGTTTATTTGACCCATCTCAGCAAATGCCTCTGGGTGGTTCATGAAATTAAATGGAATATGAACTCAAATGTCCACCAGTCATTAAAGCAGCTGCATCTATTCTAGACATTGGAACCTCACAGCACTTATGTAAGCTTGGAAATAGATGCAGCTGCTTTAATGAGTTGTAGATAGATGCCATTTGCTTCTTGCATGTTGACATGCATTGCTATATAAGTATTAATTTAGAGGATCACTCAACATCTCAACACACGGAGTTTCCTATCCTAAACTTCCTATTTAATTTCCTATTAGGATAGTGACTGATTACTTACACGGCTGTTTAACTATTCAAATGTTGCAGTTAACTACAGTATTGATGGGAAATTTAGAATGAATGTGAAGCAGATTGGTCGAGAACTTTTCTACCTAATCTGCCCCAATCCAGACTTTAGACAAACATTATTGACCAAGAATTGCTCCTGAGTCTAACTCAAAGCCGCTGGATTGAATGGCTTTTCTGACTTTTCCTACACAGTTCTCTGGAATTCTATAACTGCTGGTTCTACAAGGCTCATAGTTGATGGAAGATACAACAGATCTATTCCTAGCTACTAGTGAAATCTGCTTCAAAGTTTGATCAGCAACAGAACATAAAACTGTTCTTCTCTGTGACAGCCCCTCCAGTACTGGAAAACTGTTATCATGTCACCTCTAGTCCTCTTCTTTGATAGGCTAGACATACCTAGATCCCTCAACCATTCCTCATGTGATTTACCTACAGACCATTAATCATCTTTGTTGCTCTTCTCTGCACACTTTCTAGGGTCTCAGCCTCCTTTTTGTATCCTGATGACCAGAATTATAAAAATATTCCGAGTGTGGTCTCACTGGTGCTCTATAAAGTGGTGTGGTCACCTCATGATATCAGAAAACTTTCGTGATATCAGAAAATTTCAGAGATATTTTCAACTGGATTCCAGCAATGAGCTGAAAGGTGGACTTGGTAATCTCAATTGTCCCTTCCAATTCTATAATTCTAGCTATGATTGAAGATAACTTTATTTTTCATGCTCTTAATGGATAACTTTTTAACTAGGTCTAGATAATCCCCCCCAAAAATGCTTTTGAAGTCTGCTTTTCTACCCTTATTTTGGGAAAACTTGTATTATTTTGAAAATATTTTTATATTGAAAGGACAATATTTTTTTTAAAACAAAGCTGAGAATATGAATAACCTATTATTTAAAAAAGTATTGTTATGGTCTCTCAGAGATAAGGTAAAGGCAAAGGTTCTAGTCATTTCCGACTCTAGGGGGAGGTGCTCATCTCTGTTTCTAAGCCGAAGAGCCAGCGCTGTCCGAAGACGTCTCCATGGTCATGTGGCTGGCATGACTAAACGCTGAAGGCGCACTGAACGCTGTTACATTCCCACCAAAGTGGTCCCTATTTTTCTACTTGCATTTTTACAAGTTTTCGAACTGCTAGGTTGGCAGCAGCTGGGGCAAGTAATGGGAGCTCACTCCGTTACGCGGCGCTAGGGATTCGAACTACTGAATTGTCGACCTTTCTGATCGACAAGCTCAGCATCTTAGCCACTGAGCCACTGCGTCCCCTTAGTGATAGCCTATCACTATCACTCAGAGATAGTGATAAGCTAAATAAGGCCTATGAACAGTCTCTGGTTTAGAGTTTCCATAAACTTTCCAAAAAGACTGAGCTTTCATAATTTGGGGGATATGGACAGCCAATACATCCTCAGAAAGGGCCCCAAATACATTCCAGGATGTCTTGTCTCTAATTTCAACTAACCCTCTTCATTCCTTGAATAGGATTTCCTGTTACCATTTCATTCCCACTTCTCTGAAAATACATTCTACTGAATGCTATGAGTACGATTTATGAATCACACATACAATTATCGCTACTTATTTTATCGTCTCTTTGTTAAACTCCTATCTCTCCTTTCATTTAGACATTCAGGATGGCATGCACAATATTTTCTTCCTCCTATTTTCTTTCTAATGGTGGATCAGAATCTGGATCACTCCCATATTTAGCCCACCGTCTTAGCCATTCCACTACATTGGCTCTCTGTATTTCAACTGTTCAGGTAATGTCAACTCAATAGCAGTCTCGAGTTATTTAACTTGGTCAAGAGACTGACTTTCAGAGGTTTGTGGACAACTGCTGCTTCAGCTGTCTAGCACAGGGTCTCTATTTCTGAGCAGACTCATCAATTTTAGGAATCTTACAGTACTGTCAAGTCTTATTTAACGGTGTAACCAACGGATCCCCAGAAACAAATACTAGAAGAAGAATCTGATCTCTGTTATTTGTCACTACAATGCCCAGCTAACCAGTCTTTCTCAATCTCGGGCCATCCTCCAGCTGTGCAGATTTCGTGGGATCCTTGCTGCTTTCTGAGCGTGGTTGTTCTCTTGCAGATGGAGAGATAATTATTTGTAGCTCAGGACTGAACTGTGGTGTCCTTGATCCAAGCTTGGTTGTTTTCTTGGAGATGTTTCATTATCCAACTCAGTGACATCATGAGTGCCATGATGCAGATTCATTAGGTCATGGAACATCTGCAAGAAGACAACCAAGCTCAGAGAGCACCAAGGAGCCCACATTTCAACTCTGAGCGATGAATATTCTCTTCCAGGGGTAGACTTCAACTGCCAGAATCGGATAGGCCATCAAGAAAAATCTAGTTTCCACATATCTGGAGGGTGCCCAAGCAGGAGGAAGATTCCACTAGATCATCCACAAAGCCGGCAGAGGCCAGGTTATCCGAGGAGTCACAGATCACAAAGAAGGAACATTTCATTCTCATGTTATACCCACTGTGTATTCATTGAGCCATAGCATTTGGAGCAGTTTCGCTTCCGTCACTCCTCTTGGCTAGAGGAAAACGTGATGCAATAAAGGTTAAAAGTAAACAAAACAATGAAAAACAACAGGGGACAAATGCAGATGAGGAAACAAAAAAAAGAAAGAAGAGCAGATTCATTGTTAGCAGCGAGGATTTGAGATCACGAGTTTAACAGTAGTAACGCTACTCAGAGAGAGAGAGAGAGAGAGAGAGAAATGCCTGAAACTCCAGCGTGGTTTCTTTGCTCTTTGTGAATACATCTAGATCAGGGGTGTCAAACTCGATTTCATTGAGGGCCGCATCGGGGTTGTCTTTGACCTCAGGCGGTTGGGGGGTTGCGGCCAGCTCAACGTCACTCAAGTCGGGGGCGCATGTGAAGGCCCAAGAGCTCTACCAGCGAAAATGGAGCTCAGGAGGGATGCGCAAGGTCCTCCTGAGCTCCATTTTCTCTAGGAGAAGCACCGCGGGCCACTCCTTCACTGTTTCCAGAGCTGCCCCGCAAGCCAGATCTAAGCAACCTGTGGGCCAGATCTGGCCTGTGGGCCTTGAGTTTGACACCCCTGATTTAGATTTCCTCAGCCAGAAAAACTGAAAAAAAAAATATATCATCGCACCAGTGAGATAAATTCAGGTAGTGCTCTACTTACGACCACAATTGAGCCCCAAATTTATAGTATGTTGCTAAGTGAGACTGTTGCTAAATGAATTTTGCCCTATTTTCTTGCCACAGTTGTTTAAGGGAATCACTGCACCTCTTAAGTTGGCAATGCAGCTGTTAAATCAATTTGACTTTCCCACTGACGTTGCTTGTTGAGAGGTTGCAAAAGTCTTAGTATGCTGCCACTGTCGTAAATACGAGTCAATTGCCAAGCATCCAAATTTTGATCGCGTGACCATGGGGACGCTGCAACAGTTGTAAGGGTGAAAAGCAGTTGTGAGTCACTTTTTTCAGTAATGTTGTAACTTTGAACAGTTACTAAGTGACTTGTCGTAAGTCGAGAACTGCCTATACCTTAAAATCAATCAATCAATCAATCAAAACAGAAAGGAATGAAAAATATCCCAGTGGAGCCTTCCCAAAAAAGAGAAAAGTGGGGGAAAGGGTTGAGGTCTAGATTCCTCACCAACATTTTTGTAAAACACTAGAAGGGCACAAATCAAAGTATGATTTCCTTTCATTTCGTTTCATTATTGAGATTCAGTTTTTTTGATTGTTAGGAACACTGCAAAAGAGGGAGAGGAAAAAGAAAGGGGTTTGAAAGAATTGCTCCACGTTTTCTCCTCACTTTCTGGCACCCAAAACGTGCCCTTGATTAAGGCTCTGACACAAATGGAATATAACTTGCATTGATGTTTTAGACTACGATCTGGAACCTTGGGCCCTAGATGCTTTGCTCAGTAACCACGCTGGTTTCTGGAGGTTACCAATTCATTTCAGTACAGGTGAGTAACCTGCTTTCTGACACATGCACAGTCTGTTTGACCCTAAACTCATTCAAAATTTGCCTTGTTTTTCCAATTCCCACAGTATTGAATGATAACTTGTATGCATTATGACCCCCCCATGATAGATAGCACTTCCACTACATTGCAAACACAATGCTTTCTGATGGAAATGCACCATTTATCATTGAACACTCCTGTTTTCCAAACAATGGGTGTATGAGTGTAAATTGGCCTTAAAACACAGAGTGGAGCTGTCTTTGCATGACACACTAAACCAAAAACCAAAAAGACTCATGAAGGCATAGCAGGTCTTAAATGAAAAGCCTATAATATCTGAACACAAAGAACCACCTTTTTGTAAAGAAACCAGAATGTAAAATCAAGGTTTATCGCAAATTATCAGTTTAAGTTTCCACAAACTTAAAATAGCAGCCATTCCTGATTTAGGTGGTGTGGTTAGTGTGAAACATCCGCTGCACAACCATGAATAATGGACAACAGTCATAAGTGCAAGGACTGGACATAAGTCACTTTTTCCAGTGCCATCATAACTTTGAACAGTCACTAATGATGGTCAGAGATTGAGCACTTCCTGTGGGATAAAGTATGGTTCTCAGAATTTACTGCTTTTTTGATTAGCTGTTGCTTTTTTATTTGTTGTCTTCACTGATATTGCAGTTGTGAAGAACTGCATTTGGGGAAGTGATAAATTCTAAAAATTGTCCCTGTCTTTATTCCCCCATGTTGTACTGTCAGCCATGAAATAAACATACTGTATTGGCAGCTATAATAATAAACTACACCATCCTTAAATAGCTGTCATGAATGAAGAAACAGCATCACAAATATGTCTTTGGCCATTTGACAAACTAGAGAATAAACCTTGACTATTTCTTGGTTAGTTTCACACATGGTACTAAACCATAATGAGGATTGGTTTGGCGGTTTATATGTCTTGCAAAGTTAGCCCCTGTGGTTTATACATGGTGATAGTTGCTTAACTCAGTATTTCTTCATAAAAAAAAGGATGTCTAAAGTTTAGTGTGATGCTTAAATCATCAACAACACTTACTTACCCTGTTTTCCCCAAAATAAGACCCAACTGCCCTAGCATGATTTTTCTGGACGCTCATAATATAAGCCCTACCCACCAAAATACACCCCAGTTAAGACTGTCAACCAGATGGATGCATTTAGTGCCATATTTCCCCCAAAATAAGTCTTAACTGGAAAATAAGCCCTAATGTGTCTTTTAGGGCAAAAATTAATATAAGGCCCAGTCTTATTTTTGGGGAAACATGGGTACTAGCATTTTAGAAGAAGCTAAAATGTGATGCATATGTTTTCTGATGACTGATGTATCTCCAACAAATGCCATTTTTAAAGAAAAAAATGGTAAGTGACACTACATTGGCATTTTCTTACTACCTGTAAGTAGAAGCCAACAAGGGACATTGAAAGTTGGAAAACATCAGGTACTTCTGTCATCTACCTATTCCTGGAGAAGATGAAGATCTGCAAAACTATCTTCAAAATCTGAGCCTTACCCATTCACTGTTCATTCCTCACCCTCTTTATCAATCATTCTTTCCTAATCTGATGTTCTCCAGATCTGTTCAACTCCCATCATTCTTAGCCAGCCGTGATGGATGGGAATTAAACTCCAACACAGCTGGAGAAGGCTGGGAAAGACTATTTCTTGGAGACTTTGCACTGACCTGAAACAAAAAGAAGCACATTTTTATATATATAAAAGACCCGATTATTATTATTATTTTAATTTAATGACAAAGATAGGATGAGCTTTGTCTTCATTCTATCGCTGTACTCACTTCTACAGCATAATGCAGGGCTGAGATGGCTGGGTGCACAGAGAGATTCTCCAAGGGCTTAATCTGAGGGACGTCCCATCCAGATGTAAAGGACCATTCAACGAGGAGCATGTTGTCTGTGAAAACTGTTCCAAATACTAAGCCATTTGGGTCTGGTTTCTCTTTCAATGTGGTAGACGGGTTGATAACAAGATCATCAGCCTGGGGCGAGAAAAGGGAACAAAACAAGATAAAATTACATTTTAAAAATCGACAGCCCTTATCTCAGAATAATAGAAATTGTGGTCGTAACTCAAGGAATACCTGTATCCTCATTCAGTTCGATGAAGGAAACATTAATTAGAACTTTCTGCTCAGTTTTTCTGCCGAGGTTGATAGTTTTAGAAGACGATTGAAACCCACTCTGCTAACATCTGGAATAGTCTCTTGAGCGAAGTGCATTTTTTACCAGACTGCATCCTAATTTCATGAGAAAGACTTCACTTCCCACAGTTCTTTTTTCCCAACTCTTGACTCTACTTGGCTGCTGCCTATCTCCTGCACACAAATATCTGCCAAAATCTATTGGAAAAGAATGCAGGGTCTTTGCATTTTGACCCACAATCCCAAATTCTATTTTTGTAGAAGTGCCACTTTGTAGAACTGACTCTCAGAGATTGGATTTCACGGGCATTTGCTAAATTTGCTAATTGCTTCCAGGGATGCATTTCATGTGCTACACTGAAATATTGCATATAACTTGCTGTAATGTAACAAAAAAGAAGGGCTTACTATGAAAGTAGCATCTGCACCCACAAACACACACGTATCTGCGTTCACACACACACACACACACATTGAGAAACATCTACTTCTATTCCATATTTCAAATTTTAGATCCATCTATCTGTGCTGACCTCCCAAGGCAATTAAACCTCGGACAACAGAAGTGAAGCCATATCAAACCACAAATAAATACAGGTAACCCTCGACTTATGATGGGTTGCTTAGTGAATATTTAAAGTTATGATGGACCGCCCCAAGGCTACGAAGTTCCAATAGAGGCCCCTACCACCGAGTCACATGGTTACATTTGGAGTGCTTGGCAACCAACCTGCATTTGTGGCTATTTGCATTCTCTTTGGGACTCCGTAGAGCCAGTAAATATGTTTTCAGAAACAATTTTGCCAGCTGGTGAGCTGAAGGGAGACCATGGCACACTATAAAATGAGCCTGCTTGGTGAAAAGATCAATCACTATCCAAATGATAGTGTTTCCCCTACTTTCTGGGACTTCCACTATAAAATCCATTGCTATCTCCTCCCAAGGTCGAGATGGCTCGACTATTTGTTGTAACAGTCCAGGAGTCTTCCCTGGCCTTTTTTTTTTTTTTTTTTTCATTGCGGCACACACCCCACAGCTTTTTACATAGCTTTCA
This sequence comes from Notechis scutatus, assembly GCF_049901735.1. Taxonomy (NCBI): domain Eukaryota; kingdom Metazoa; phylum Chordata; class Lepidosauria; order Squamata; family Elapidae; genus Notechis; species Notechis scutatus. Next base: position 72,232,347 of record NC_142014.1, on the reverse strand, counting down.
ATGTCCTTCTTCATTTTGGCCACCAAAATGGTGTCTTCACCAGGTGCCATGTTTTTAAGAATCCAAAATGGCCGGTTTGCTTGGCCTCGTGACTTCTCTGCAGGACCTGGACCCAGAGGGTGCTGGGGGTGTACAGTTTGGGGCCTTTCCATGCAAACTGTCCCTGGAGGTCAGGAGCTGTTTGTTGTCTCTAAACCAGGGGTCAGCCTGCAACTTGGGCCTGAGCTTCTAGACCAGTTTGGTCCTGGGCTTGGTCGGCCATTTTTGAGCTTGCTGCCACATAGTGACATGCTCTGCCTTTTGAGGGAGTGGAATGATATGTTAGATTCACTTCTTGACAGAATTATAGTCACGTGGGGTATTCTGTGGCAGAATTCCGCACATGGTAATCCGTCATGAGGTCATCAGTGGGGTATTCTGCGGACAGAATTCTGAGGTCATGTGACCCCAATTTACATTCTTTTTTTGGTCAGAAATGTGTTTCCTTCTGGTTTCCAGCAAAAAAATCCCACTCTTTGAAGACAATGGATTCACTTCATAAGCGCCACACTCACTCAATGAACACAGTGTTTCATTTAATAACCTGTGCAAAAGGTCATAAAACTGGGTGCGGTCATGTGACAACCCACTTAATGACTGGGCTCAATTATGGTCATAAATTGAGGATTACCTGTATTGGTGCATAAAGAGCAAGAACAGATAAAAATAATAGGATTAAGACTTTTAAAGAGGCCTCGATATAACAAAAATTGCTCCATCAGTTCTCTTCTGGACAAAAGTTTGTCTCCTGAAATAAAAGAATCTCCACCTAAAAAAGAAAGAAGTCTAAAAAGATAGATGTAAAGCTGACAAGAATTTTGTCTTCTGCTTTTGACAGATGTCTAAGTTTATCAACTGCAGCTGCAGAAGTATGTCTGTTCCCAAAATGTCAGCGATTAAAAAGCAGACTTGCAAAGAATAAAATTTAACATATGAAAGTCAATCCTAAATCCATGTTCAGAAAAAGAAGGAAGTTCTTTTTAAGAAAAATGATATGGTCATCAGAACACTCTGCTGAAAAATTAAAAGGCAATCCAAGGTTAACATTTCCTACGTCAGCCAAGATTTCCTCAGGGAAGTGTCTGCAGTACATTTTTAATCCCTCGATTTCCAGTTCCAGCAGCTATAGCAGATTTTCTGCTCTCTTTTCGCTGATTTCAAGACAACCCTAAACTCAGTCAAACCTGGTTAGTACAAACTGAGGATGATCAGGAAACCAAGGGCTACAGTTAGGTGCTGAAGCCAAGGTAGCCATGATTAGCAAGCTACTTCTGTCACATTGCCAAGAATATATATATATATATCATATACATCATCACAAAATCTCCAGAACAGTAAAACCTACAAACTTGAAATTTGGCACGTATCTTTCTCTTGGCTTCTAGGTGCTCATTAAGAAATGATTTTTTGAAATGACCATCAGATCATTAGTATTTCGTATATGATTATTAACACTCCCCCTCCCCATCTGAAAAAAAATCTGTTCCAAATGCAAAACACAAGCAGAGGAGTTTCACTTTCAGTTTTAGTTTCACAGCACCAAGCAGCTTTAGTACAGAACAGTTGAGCTAAGCCACGCCCAGGCTCCTTGCTGTCTCCTTGCTCACGCAGAAAATACTGTTTCAATTTCCAAACAGCCCTCAACTCTCTCACACACTGACAGGACGCTAGCCAGATGAATACCAATGGATGCTGGTAGGCAGAGGCAGAGTTTTTTTCTCCTCTTATTTTCCTCCCCAAAAACCAAGCCTGACCACATAGTTTCGTAGTGAAGCACGAGTATCGAGCTAGTAAATCATATTTGTATACCACTGTAACATGTTAGGAGTCCTGATGGTTAAGAAGGAATTCACAGGCTCGATTTGTATAGCTCTCACTTTTTCTTTCCTTGAGGTAGAATTTTGACATTTCTTTCTTTGAAACCTCGCAGTAGTCTGATACAGATTAACAGAGTTGGAAGGGACCTTGTAGGTCATCTAGTCCAACCTCCCATACACTCCATAAGGGCAGGGACATTAAATGTTAATGTTATGTTTACATCTCATGCAAAAATAGGAAGGACAGGATAAGAAAACACTGAATCATTTCCTTCTCAGAGGTCCTAATTGAGGAAATGTGAAAGCTGACTTGCCCATTTTTTAAACCTGTTCCAACGTTTTGGGCCCCAGCCAAACTGAAGAGGAAAATGTTCCTGATTCTTTTGTTAAGTGAATTTTGCCCCATTTTACTGCCTTTCTTGCCACAGTTGTGAAGTGGATCGCTGCAGTTCTTCAGTTAGGAACACGGTTGTTAAGTGAATCTGGCTTTTCTTGTCAGAAGGCCGCAAAAGGTGATCACAGGAGACTGCAATCATCATAAATACAGCCCAGTTGCCAAGCATCTGAATTCTGAGGATGCTGCAACGGTTGTAAGTGTGAAAAATGGTCATAACCCATTTTTTTCAGTGCTGTTGTAGCTTTGAACGGTCACTAAATGAACTTTGTAAATTGAGGACTACCTGTAATCCGAAGATGCACATTCAAAAGGGGAGAGAGAAATTGCTCCCATTGTCCCTGAATGTTCCCAGCAGAAGCATCCTTCACAATCTGCCTCATGAGACACAAGACAATTGTGCTTTATAAGACTCCAGAGAACATTGCGGTGAACAAGGACATACATTCAATTTCACAGCTACTAAGATGGTTGGCTGAGCAGGTACAAAGATAGCCAGAGAAATGATTGACGCCTGGGAAACGGGCTCCTTGTCAGTCAACAGCAGAGGTGGATATTGAGCAGGTTCTGACCAGTTCTGCAGAATCGGTAACGGAAATGGTGAGTAGTTTGGAGAACCGGCAAGTATCACCTCTGACTGGCCCCACCCCCATCTATTCTCTGCCTCCCATCGAGTCCCAGCTGATTGGCTGGGTCTTCTTTTGTTGCCCTGCCCAGGAGAACGGAACTGGAAAACAGGTTAGTGGGGTGGGGAGGGAATGGAGATTTTGCAGTATTCTTCCCCACCAAGCCACACCCACCAAGCCAAGCCACACCCACCAAGCCAAGCCACACCCACCAAGCCAAGCCACGCCCACCGAACTGGTAAGTAAATAGTTTTGAACCCTACCACTGGTCAACAGAAATGTTGATTTACCACCAGCTTATCAGGTACTTAAGAGTCGAGGATTTAGCAGCACAAGGAAACAACAGACAATGACTTATAACTGGCCATCAACACCTCCATCAAGAAATAATTTAAAAAAACACATATAACCATAAATGCTACGCATAGAATAGCCCAAAGCACGCATTCTGGTAGAGAGAAGTTCTCCAAGGATGAGCTCCAATATGAGTCCCAAAGCTCAGAAGACTAAAACTCTGGTCCTGGTGATCAACCCAGATTGGATCCTGCTTAACCTCAGTGCACCCCTCCAGGTCTTGATTGTCCATCGCCCTCTTTATCCTTCCAGGAGAGTTTCCCACACTCATCTGAACACCCCTGCAGGCGTTTCTGTTTTAGCAAACAAGCCGTACCTTGAAAGAGTTGGTCATGGGTTTTGCAGCTGCCTCTGTGCATCCATCCGCATAGTCATTTTGGCAACCCTGCAGTGGACAAAGGACAACGCTTTTTTAAAAAAAAATCAATCAAATTGAATCAATGCTCTGAAGTCACATTCAATGTACTCTTCCAGCAGTTTGCACCTGTTCAGGGAAGGTTTGGGGCATTCGGGGAGAAATGGGGCGGTGGATTAGAAGAAAGCTTGAAAACAGTAATCTGAGATCCAGAGCTCATAATTTTACAAGAAAATCTGGTACAATCAGCATTTGGGACTCCTGAGAGAATAAATCCTGCTTTGCCCAGTTTTGGGATTCTCAGTAGAAAAACAAAGGTACAATTATTTCTGAATTAAAAAATTAACCATTAGTTAAGAATTGCTTGCAAGTCCACTATTCTACGTTGGTCCAAACCCACTGTGAGGACCATATCCAGTGGTGGGATTCAGCTGGTTTGCACCAGTTGGGTTGTTAAATTGCCCCCGCCCCACTATCGAAGTGAATCCTGGGCACTGCGCTGCAATGGAGAAATGGGCAATGGAGCTGTCGGTGTGAGGGAGGGAGCAGGCCGCTTTTCCCCTTCTCCCTGATCCTCCTCCTTTGACTCAGCCTACCATCCTCCCGTGATGGGTAAAATGAGGACCCAGATGGTTGGGGGCAATATGCTAACTCTGTAAACCGCTTAGAGAGGACTATAAAGCACTGCGAAGCAGTATATAAGTCTCGGTGCTATTGCTAAGGATATCCACCTTACAGTGATGACTCTGTAAAATGTTTGCTTGTCTTCCAATCAAGTATTGATGCATCAGTGATATTATTGGATCATGTTCTGTTAAAACAAGCCAGTTTCTTTCTTTCTCTTTTCTTTTCTTTTTTTTTAAACTTTGATTATGTTATAAAATAAGATACAAAATACAAAAGAAAATAGGAAAACTGTGAGGGGAAAGGAGGGGAAGAGAAGCGAGGAAGAGCTGGGAACAGAAAAGAAAGCACTGACTTCCGACTCCCTCTGTTGCAGTATAATAAAGCATTAACATCAAACCACAACATTTTTGCTTTTTCATAGTAATATAAACTAGCCATTTCTATAAACACATAGCAGTCTAATCGGTAAAACCCCAAATTCTCATTTTTGGGTCACAGGCTTGTTTCAACTCCTTCGCCAAACTTTTGGAAAGTTGATCCTGCCCAGCCAGCATCACACTGAGACGTAAAGGGCTTGTTTAGCAACTTCTGAAGTTACAATGCACTGAAAAAAGTGTCTTATGACTGTATTTCTTCCCGGGGTCATGTGATCAAAATTCAGGCGCTTGGCAATTGGTTCCTATTTATGACAGTTCCAATGGCTCGGGAGTCATGTGTTCACTTTTTGTGACTTCCTGACAAGCAATGTCAATAGGAAAGCTCCAGATTCAATGAACAACTGTGTTACTATCTTAACAACTGCAGCAATTCACTTAAACTGTAGCAAGAAAGGTTATAAAGTGGTGCAAAAATTACTTAACAAATATCTCACATAGCAACAGAGATTTTGGACTCGGTTATGGTTGTAATTCGAGGACTACTTGTACAGTCTTTGCAGATTGCCTCCTCACAATGTACAGTAGTTCCTTTAGTTGCACTTCATGTGTTATATAAATGTGTCCATTATTACTTATTCACTAGACTATGGATAAAACAGACTGCGGCTTAGCACAACTACAGAATTTCCTTGATTGCTATAGCAGTATCTCAGCTGCAAAAAAAGAAGCTTCGAGGAATTAAAAAGAACAATCACACCATCTGGGTTGCATGTCTATCTTCTAATAATAATAACAATTACAATAATAATCCACCACAGATTCTCAAGCAGATAAGTTTGCTGAATATATGAGTCATGCAAGCCTATTTTTAACTCTGGCTGAACAAGCTTGTAACTCTGCGTGACCTCCTGGGAGGGGAATCTGAAGACTTGACTAAGGAAGATTTTATTTTTATTTATTTATTTATTTATTTATTTTTATTTGGTTTGTCAATAGCTTACAAAATAATAGGTATAAGTAAAAACATAGTCATGAATACATGGATACATATAAGAAAAATAAAAGAAACAATAGGACAGGGATGGTAGGCACATTGGTACGCTTATGCACGGCCCCTACAGGCCTCTTAGGAAAGGGGTGAGGTCAATAGGAGACAGTCTAAGGTTAAAGTTTTTGGGGTTTGGGGAAGAAATCACAGAGTCAGGTAGAGTATTCCAGACATTGATCACTCTGTTGCTGAAGTTGATGCATCCAGATTTCTTTTCAAAGCAAAACCCAGATATTTTTTTCCTTTAGCCCTGGCATGAAGTCTGCGGAGGAGACAGACAAAATAATAATACAAGGGGACCCCAAAAGAGTGTGCCACAATAAACACAACAGCACTGGGCAGTTTGCAGGGCTTCGGTGGCAGGCAGGAATCTGCGATCGTGCGCGGTTTCTGCCTGGGCTCGCCTCTGGAGCGCCCCGAGCCAGCTGGCTTCGGGGCTAAGCCACCCCATAGAGGTGGTGAAGACGAGGGAGATTCCAGCAGGGTCAAGGAAAGCCGCATCTTTCCTCCTCATTTGACTAAACTCCCTTTCCCGAAGGCGGTAGAGCGGCGGTCAGAAATGGCTGCCTCAAAGAAGCACTCATCCGGAAAAGAAAGTGCAGGAGGAAGTTAAGAAGTGAAAGTTTTGGCTGACCGGGATAAGAAGCAACAACTAAGGTATCCTGGAATTTAAATTTCAAAAAAGATACATCGCTCCCAAAGAAGATTCGGAAGCAGCGAATGAAAGTGAAAAGGGAAAGTTTTGTTTTTTTCACTCTCCTTCCTTACGTTGACAGCGAACAGAGATGAATGAGAAATCGGAAAAATCCACTTTGGCATCAACAGGTAATTAAACTAGAAAATTAAATGCCAAGGGGACAATAAAGATTTCTGTTGTAAGTGGGAAGGGAGAGGAAAAGAATAAGAGCAGGATTTGGAAGGAGGAGGCTGCCTGGAATTCAAAGAATCTAAAGTTAAATCTTAGCAGGACTTCTAAAAGATACATTTTAACTGGAACTTTGTAACTAAATAGTAACCCCAGGAAGAGAAAGTGAAAAAAGAAGAAAGTGTTAAAAGAAACAGCTTGTGTGTATTTGGATTGCTTGGTGACTTTGGGACTTCTGGAAATTATATTTGAAGGATTAAAAACACTTGGGTGGTTGTTTAAAAAAAACTTTACAATGGCATCACTTGTGGATGAACTAAAAATAGAATTTAAAAAATATAAAGAAGAGGAACAAGAAGGGAAGGGCTCTCTTGGTTCCGTTTTTCAATTCTTAGAAATGGTGATCTGTACCTACAAGAAACTACAAGAAAAGACTGTGCAACAAGAAGATTGGGACAAAGAAGAAGCCATCTTTAATGAACAAGTAACTTTACTTGGGGAAGAAAGGGGAAAGAGGGGAAAGAGAACGGAGAATTTAAGACCTAAAAAAACAACCAAAAAAGGGAAAAATAAGGTGAAAAGTGGATATAATGTTAGAAAGCAACAGAAAAGGGGAATACAGAAGAGGGAAATGGAAGTGGAGAGACAAGGGGGTAAAAAGGGGGTAAAAGGGCAGAGAGAAGAAGCAAGGGAGGAAGGAAGGGAAGAGAAGCTACAAAGGTGTGAAGCAAGATGTAAAAAAACAGGACTTATTCAGAGATAATGGGTAAAAATTTAATTGAAAAAGTGATTCTGCAAAGGTACATAAGATTGTATTGTTATATTTGTATTAGAAATAATGTTAGAAAATTGGAAACAACATATGATTAAAAAGTGGGCTAAAATACTTAGTGTAATTCAGTGAAACTTTTGTGAACAAAATAAATGAAATGAAATAAATGAGAGAATTGAATTAGGAAGGAAAGGGAACATTTTAATGACACAATGCTTTAAAATATAAGTGACGTGGGGGGGGAAGTAACTATGGAAAGTTTATAAGTGTTCCCATAGAAGCACGATACTTACTTGAAAAGTAATGTGTAAAATGTTTAAGATTTAAATGAATATTAATATTAATGATAGAATTGAATTGGTATGGATTGTTGTTTTCATTATATTATATATTTATATATTTTTTCTTTTTAAAATATAGTGTGTAGCTTTAGAATGTACTAAGCAGAATCCGAATGGAAGTTATGTATTATATTAAGTGTTATAATTTTAGGGGAAAGATATAAAGGCGTCATACTCCAATCAGTGATTACAGGAGAAATTTTGTTTAATGAGAAAAGATAATAGACAGCTGAAACAGGACAGACAAAGAATATAAGTATAATGATCTGAATTGAGATGAAATAAATAAAATAAAATTAAGAAAGTTAAAAGAGGGGAGAAGCTATATAGAAAATGTAGAATGGTAATAAGATATGGAATGGTATATAAAAATGAGCATGAACTTGAATTTGTGTCTGTACGAAGAGATGTAACTGGGGATCAAGCTGCTTTCAAAAAAGATGTTTTATGTTTTTATGTTTTGTTTGTTTATGTTTGTTTTTAAAAATCAATAAAAAAAATTTCAAAAAAACAACACAATGGCACTGGATAGATTAAAAGCTCCTGCCAGCTGAGACAGGAGAGGCTAAATTGGAGTCCTTGGTGCTCTCTGCATTTGGTTGTTTGCAGACTTTTCATGACCAGCCTAGGTAATATCATCAGTGTTAGTGAATATGGGATTTGTCCCTCTTTATAGTTAAAGGGACACGGTGGCTCAGTGGCTAAGATGCTGAGCTTGTCGATCAGAAAGGTCGGCAGTTTGAATCCCTAGCACCGCGTAACGGAGTGAGCTCCCGTTACTTGTCCCAGCTTCTGCCAACCTAGCACTTCGAAAAGCATGTAAAATGCAAGGAGAAAAATAGGGACCCTTTTGGTGGGAAGATAACAGCATTCTGTGTGCCTTTGAAGTTTAGTCATGCCAGCCACATGACCACGGAGATGTCTGTGGACAGTGCTGGCTCTTTGGCTTTGAAACGGAGATGAGCACCGTCCCCCTAGAGCCGGAAACGACTAGCACATATGTGCGAGGGGAACTTTTACTTTTTACCTTTTATACATAGTACTTTGACCTGTCAGTGTTGGTGGGCATGCGATTTTCTCCTTGGTAGGTCCTTGATTAGGGTATTATTTATATATAAAACCCCACCCTGACCAACACTTTCAGGGCAAGCTACACAGGGAACAAACCCCACATCACCAGCACTGATAATATATTAACGGTATAATGAAACATCTGCAAGCAAACAATCAAGTTCAGAGAGCACTGAGGACTCTGTAATTCAATCCTGAATACTGTGATGGAACATAATTTGGAATTCCAGGAAGGAGGGGCTGCCTCCCAGAAGGAAAAGAGGCAGCAGAGCTTGGAATGTCTGGCGGGCAGGAAAAGAGCAAAGACAGTACCTCCCTAGCAGTTCTCAGAGTATATTCTATAGTTATGCAGATAGTTGCTTTAGTCTGGCAAGATTCTGTCTGTAGGCAAACAACTGTAGGAGATGCCCAGACTGAGCCCGAAGGAGGCTTGAGGAAAGCCTCCGGAGCCCGGGGAGAGCAAAAACGCCACTTCCCACCATGCTGTAGGACACTGATTAGGCCACGCCCACCATGGCCACACCCACCCAGCAACCAGGCAGAAAACCCTTTGCTAAAATTTTTGAAGCCCACCCCTGAACGTACCCATGTGCTACCTACTACCTGCATTGCTTCATCATCCCTCCCTTCCTCTTCTACCCCATTTTGTTCATATAATGGCAGGAATGGATTATAGAATTAGGCAAATCCTAAATCTTTCAAAGCATCTGAATGATTAGCCAGAATCGTAAAGTATATCCAGCCGGAGTGTAACAGAAGAAGAAGGAGAAAGGAGAAGGAGGAAGGAGGAGGAGGAGGAGGAGGAGGAGGAGGAGGAGGAGGAGGAGGAGGAGGAGGAGGAAGAAGAAGAAGAAGAAGAAGAAGAGAAGAAGAAGAAGAAGAAGAAGAAGAAGAAGAAGAAGAAGAAGAAGAAGAAGAAGAAGAAGAAGAAGAAGAAAAGAAAGAAAGAAAGAAAGAAAGAAAGAAAGAAAGAAAGAAAGAAAGAAAGAAAGAGATAGATTGTTGTTTGCAGATGGAGGGTTTCAAGATTAATTGGGTCAGGACTATTTCTTATCGTAGCAATACATCCAGGGTCTTCAAACTCAACAGCTTTTAAGACTTGTGGACTTCAACTCCCAGAATTCCTCCTCCAATCATGTTAGCTTAGGAATTCTGGGAGCTGAAGTCCACAAGCCTTAAACTTGCCAAGTTTGAAGACCCTTGCAATGCATGTTCTCCCCTGTAATTTAGGATTGAAAGAGTAATTATACAAGATCACGTTCCTGGTGGACGAAGCAGGAACTTCAGTGTTCCATATTTATTTTTTGATTTGTCAATTGTTTACAAGATAATAAGTACAAGTGTATACATAGTTGTGAATATATGAAATGGGTACATATAAGAAAAATAAAAGAATAAGAGAAACAATAGGACAGGGACGGTAGGCACGTTGGTGCGCTTATGCACGCCCCTACAGACCTCTTAGGAAAGGGGTGAGGTCAATAGTAGACAGTCTAAGGTTAAAGTTTTTGGGGTTTGGGAAGAGACTACAGAGTCGGGTAGAGTATTCCAGACATTGACCACTCTATTGCTGAAGTCGTATTTCCTGCAATCAAGTTTGGTGCGGTTTACTTTGAGTTTGTATCTGTTGTGTGCTCTTGTGTTGTTATGGTTAAAGCTGAAGTATTCATTGACAGGTAGGACATTGCAATGTATGATTTTATATACCATGCTTAAGTCGGACCGAAGACGGCGTAATTCGAGTTTTCTAGTTTTAGAATTTCGAGTCTGGTGGCGTAAGGTATTCTATAACGGGTAGAAGAGTGGAGAACTCTTCTTGTGAAATACTTCTGGACTTTCTCAATTGTGTTAATATCACATATTGCAACTAGATCAAATTCCCAATATAGCCATAAGCCTCACTAGGTAACTTTAGGCTAAATCTTGCTCTCATCAGGGATTTTGTAAGGCTAAAAAGAATCTGGACTATATTTGTCATTGCTCCAGGGAGGAGCGACAGGATTCCAGACAATCAGTGGACAAGCTCTGTGCTCCCTGACCATTCATGTATACTCCTTGAATTACAGAACTACAGAAGAATTACAGAAGAATAGAATTGGGGGCGACCTTGGAGGTCTAATCTAATCCAACCCTTTGCTTAAACAGGAGACCTAATCTCTCCTTAAAAGCCTCCTTATATGTCCTTCTTAATACGCTCTGGATAATTTTGTATTTATCTGGCTCTTTGGTACATTCCCTTCCTTGTAAATTCTCCACAAACAACACAATCTTTTTTTTAAAAAAAAAATTAAAACTTTGATCCACTTCACATGCAGACTGGCCTGGAAAAGGAAAGTGAGAGAGATTAGCTGTGTTCACGTAACATACTGAAGCAGGTCAGCTAAATCCTAATGACGGCAATTTAACTGTGTAGTTATTTCTTTTTTTTTTATCTTGGCTAGTTTCCTGTGGCTCGGTTAATGGCACAAATCAGGCCATTCGGTTAGTCTAGGACAGCAAATTGTATAAGCCTAGAAAATGGATTACCGCCCCCCCCCCTGAGTTCACTGAAAATGTATGAAATTGTATTTCATTTATTTAATTCATTTATGTGTATTCTACCATGTCTGTCTGAAAATTAGTAGAAGAAGCATTGGATGTGGGTGAGGGCTCAGTTAGTGATTGATCCAACGAACTCATTGCCAAGTGGAAATGGTATCAGGGATTCCCTTGTCCAGTCAACTTTTGAAGTATTAGGCCAGAGTCACATTCATTGTCAGAGTTCATACAACATGCTCATTTTTGTTTAGGTTGCTGTATGTTCTTACCAGCAGGCTATAGTTTATGGATCAGTGTGCAACTGTACTTTCTAAGTACAGTTTCTAAGATAAGCTGGGCTTAAGCCAACTATAGTAGAGTATGCTGTATGGCTTGCCAAATTACGGTTGGCTGAATTAATGATTTGTTTATAACAACTTCTGCCTGTTTTTCATTAAAATTAATCCGCAGTCTGGATGCAACCAAACAGTCCAAAATCAGTTGACTTCACATGTTATGCTATCTTAAGCCATAGTTAATAAACCACAATGATTCAGGATCAGGGGTGGACTGCTGGGGGTTCGCAGGGGTTCAAGAGAGCCCCTAGCTAAGATTCTGTGCAGTTTGGAGAATCCCCAAATCCCACCCCTCCCTACCCTTCCCAGGAATCCCAACGTGGCCTGTTTTGGATGCAGGTAAGTGCAGGGCGCGCGTGGAAGCTCAGGGAGGGTGAAAAATGGGCCTCCCAGAAGTTCTGGAAGTCCAGAAACGGGCCCATTTCCGGCTTCCAGAGATCCTCCGGAGTCCATTTTCACCCTCCCAGAGGCTCAAGGAAAGCCTCAGGAGCCTGGGGAGGGCAGCCCTCCTCCCCCCGCTGTGGTGCAGGAGGCCGACTAGGTCATGCCCACCATGGCCACGCCCACCCAGCAACCGGGCAGAGAACCCGTTGCTAAAAAGTTTCAAGTCCACCCCTGTTCAGGATCCAATCTGAGGCGGTCACCGACGCCAAAGGTTTATCCTTCCAAGCTTTTGGGCTCATGCTGGAGCCCATCCTCAAGGAACTTCTCTCTTTTCTTCAGGATGTCAGAAGCTTGGAAGAATAAACCTTTGGTCCCCATGACTGACTCAGCTTGCACCCTGAGACATGATCCTGGGACATGTATATTAAGACCAGTGGTGCATTTCAAATATTTTTTTTACCACCGGTTCGGTGGGTGTGGCTTGGTGGGCACGCTTTGCGTGTGCGCCAAATGCATACTTTGCGCAGGCGCAGAGGTGGTGCGTCTCACCTCCTGCAATCCTGCACTCTCCCTGTCGCTTCAGCAGCTGACGCGCAACAATCTGCTGCGCCGCGCAAAGCAGCTGTGCTTCAAAAGCAGGGAATAAAGGACAGTATGGGAGCCCCGGTGGGCGGGTGGGTGGGCCCAACAGCAGAGCAGTGGATAGAATTGGTTGGTTCTCCGCTGCTCATCGGCACTAGCGGCCTGGCAGTACCGGTAGAATACCACCATTGGTAAAGACCCAACCCCAAGCAACCACCTTATGGTTTTGTAGCAATACGGGAACAACTTTTGTCCTGTACACACTAAAGACCATTCTTTTCTTTTTGACTGGAATAAAGAAAGGAGCTGTCGATATCGGTTCAAAGAACAGTTACTGGCTTATTTTCCAAAACTATACAACAACCTCAGCCTTTGTGGGTTCTCGGAGCGATCCCCTCTCTTCCTAGAGTCACTTCCTTTGTGACCGCTGGGGACAGGGGAGGTGGGAAAAAGAGCTGAATGGCCAGATAAACCACTTCCACCCTTGTGATCCAGAGGCCAGAGCTTCTACTGACTCAGATGTCGGATGTAGTTTTCATTCCATGGTTTAACTGTCGTATTGTTTGCCAGGAGTGACAATGTACAAATCCCGTTTCCTGTGGCACAGATAATTCTCTCTTTGTGCATGCATGGATGGCAAACAAAGAATTCCATTAAATGCAGATGGAAGACCTGCAACTGTTTGGAGTTTACAACCGTCACCATTTGACAGAACAGAATAATAGAATGACAGAGTGGGGAGGGACTTTGGAGGTCTTCTAGTCCAACCCTTGCTCAGGTAGGAAACCCTATACCATCCATTCCAAACAAATGGTTGTCCAGTTTTTCCTCAAAAACATCCACTGTCAGGGCACTCAAAAAATCTGGAGGTAAGTTGTTCCACTGATTTATTGTTCTAACTTCCAGGAAATTTCTCCTTAATTTTAGGTTGGATCTCTCCTTGATAAGTGTCCACCCATTGCTTCTTGTTCCTGCTTTCAGGTGTTTTGAAGAATAGCTTGACTCCCTCCTCTCTGTGGCAGCCCCTGAGATATCAGAACATTGCTATCATGTCACCCTAGTCCTTCTTTTCATCAAAGTAGACTCCAGAAGCCGTTCTTCATATGTTTTAGCCTCCTGTCCCCTAATCGTCTTTGTTGCTCTTCTCTGCACTCTTTCTAGAGTCTCAACATTTTTTTTATATCATGGTGACCAAAACTGGATGCCATATTCCAAGTGTGGTCTTACCAAGGCATTATAAAGTGGTATTAACCCTCCATGTGATCTTGATTCCATCCCTCTGTTAATGCAGCCTAGGACTGCATTGGCTTTTTGCACACTTAATGGATTATTTCCAACAAGCACAGCCAATGAAGAAGTCAGCAGTGGAAATAGTCAGTCATGGTCATGCGTTGTCCTATTTAACAACCACATCTCTTATCAGCAGAGTCGCAGGTCCCAATTATGGTCATTAAGGAAGAATTGCCTATACCAGGGGTGTCAAACTCGATTTCACTGAGGGCTGCATCAGGGTTGTGTTTGACCTCAGGGGGGCGTGGTGGGTGTGGCTGGGGTGGGCATGGCCAGCTTGATGTCACTCGTGTCGGGGCACTTGTGGCGGCCCGAGCACTCACTCTGCCAGCAAAAACGGGCTCCCAAGCTCCGTTTTCAGCTGCGACGGCCTCCTGCAACCTTCTGCCAGTAAAAATGGGCTCCCAAGCTCTGTTTTCAGCTGTGACAGCCTCCTGCAACCCTCTGCCAGCAGAAATGGGCTCCCAAGCTCCGTTTTCAGCTGCGACGGCCTCCTGCAACCCTCTGCCAGCAGAAATGGGCTCCCAAGCTCCGTTTTCAGCTGCGACAGCCTCCTGCAACCCTCTGCCAGCAGAAACAGAGCTCAGGAGGGCTGCAGGCGGCCCTTCCGAGCTCCGTTTTCGCTGGCAGAGGCACCGCAGGCCAGACCTTCATTGTTTCTAGGGCGGCCTCGCAGGCTACATCTAAGCACATCGTGGGTCAGATCCAGCTCACAGGCCTTGAGTTTGACCCCCCTGGCCTATACTATTATCTACAATGATAGTTGGGTGATTTTAAAGACAGTAGGACTTGGAACAGGAAGTCCTCAACTTAACAAGTGACCATTCGAAGTTATAACTGCGCTGAAAAAGTGACCTAGGATCATTTTTCACACTTATGACCACTGCAGCATCCCCATGGTCATGTGATCAAAATTCAACTCTTGGCAAATAACCTGTATTTATGATGGTTGCAGTGTCCCATGGGTCATATGATTACCTTTTGCCACCTTCTGGCAAGCGGTGTCAATGGGGAAGCCAACCACACAACGGCAGTGGTTCCCTTAACAACTGTGGCAAGAAGGTCATAAAATGGGGCAACACTCACACGGCCACTGTCTGGCCTAGCAGCAGAAAGGTCGAGCTCAACTGTGGTCGTAAAGCCAAGGACTACCTTGTAATGGAGAAACTACCATAGGGAAGGTCCAGTGATTTCCAGGTGGAACTGGACTCGAACATAAAAATTCTCTGAGCACAAAGATAATCATAAGTAAATGCCTGAGATAGCAAAACATCTTGTAACTATGTGTGCGATTTGCAACAAAGCGGTCACAGCCAGCAAGGGGCCAGATTGATGGGCATTCCAGCGTGGGCAGCTTGTGCAGCCAAGCAAATTAAATGTGAATTGTAAGAAGCTGGTGATGGAGAGGTGTCATTGATCCAAACCGGTCACTGGATACCAGACAGTTCAATTCATTCTCTTATAGCAACACTAGCTCGATACCCGTGCTTCGCTACAAAACTATGTGGTCGGGCTTAGTTTTTGGGAAGGAAAATAAGGGGGGGGGATTCTGCCCAGCATCCATTCGTATTCATCTGGCTAGCATCTTGTCAGTATGTGAGAGAGTTGAGGGCTGTTTGGAAACTGAAGCAGTATTTGCTGTGTGAGCAAGGAGACAGCAAGGAGCCTCGGCGTGGTTTAGCTCAACTGTTCTGTACTAAAGCTGGTTGCTGCCGTGAAACTAAAACTGGAACTCCTCTCCTCTGCTTGTTTTGCATTTGGAACAGATTTCTTTTCAGGTGGGAAGGGGGAGTAGAACTCCTTAGCATCAGAGCGTGTTAATAATAATAATATAGGAAATACTAATGCTCTGATGGTCATTTCGAAAAATCCTTTCTTAGCGAGCACCTAGAAGCCAAAACATACGTGCCAAATTTCAAGTTTCTAGGCTTTATGGTTCTGGAGATTTTGTGATGATGTGTGAGTGGTATTTCGTTTTTATGCAGAGAGAGAGAGAGAGAGAGAGAGAGAGAGAGGGAGGGAGGGAGGGAGGGAGGGAGGGAGAGAGAGAGAGAGAGAGAGAGAAAGAAAGAAAGAAAGAAAGAAAGAAAGAAAGAAAGAAAGAAAGAAAGAAAGAAAGAAAGAAAGAAAGAAAGAAAGAAAGAAAGAATTCCTAATTATAAAGCAGACTGCTGGGAGAAGACCAGGTATTTGCATAACTGTCCCAACAGTGTGACATAGATATGGGCATGCAAAGGCAAATCCGTAGCACCCCCAGTCCAAAATGTTACTTCCCTTTAGTGTAGCAAACGGTACTCGATACCTACAAGGGATGATTTTGAACAATGATCCTTGCTTCTAGTGTAGCAGAAGGCCATTGATAATCTACAAGACATCTTTACAAATGCACCCAAGACGGTTTCATACTGACAACCTTGGCCAAACCACAAGATGCAGCCAACCTTACAAAGGGGTGCTGAGAAAAGTGGCTACTATTTGGTCCTGAAAAAACAAGATTGAGTAGAAATAGAAGAACGTTTCTCAAATACCAGAAGAAATATTACATAAAAACAGAAAAATCAAGACTTATTCCAGGGAGGGAGGAGGAAAGGAGGGAGGGAGGGAGGCAGGCAGGCAGGAAAACATCAAAACTTTGCAGATCTATTTCAAGAAGAAATTGATACACCAGGGTTGGTTTACGACACATTGTGAACAACTGTACTATATTCTTTAATGATCTGATGGAAGAGAAAATCTCCAGTTTAAGCAGCAGCAGTAGCCCTGATTATTTAAATAAGCAAAGCTAATTTATTTCGCTGTTTGGCAGCATATGGCAATAGTTACTAAAAACCCTTAGGAAAACATTATTTTAATCTCTAACAGTAAATGGTTTATTGGATGAGTGCCCTTCATTCAAACCCAGTAACCTAGATTCTTAATAGATATGTGATGAGTGAAATCCGTTTCAAGAGAAATTGGAATGTAGATAAAATTCAATTTATGACAGTAAGTTGGCTGAAAGGCAGGGGAGATTTGGTTCAGATAAATAAAGCCACAGCTTTTTTCCGCTTTTGGTCTGTTTCTTGCTCTAGCTATTCCTGCAGGTTGACAGCTCTGCTCCTGTTTTCTGGGGTCTTGTTCCTGTTTATTATTGGAGGAGGAGAGACTGGGGGTGTTGTGAAAGCTTCTGTCATCATGAGTTAGAACCGAGATGGCCAAACTTCATAATGATCATAACTCAGCTGCAAAAGGCAATCTGTTCCACTGTTTCTTTGAAGAAGTTTCACTTCTCACCCAAGAAGCTTCTTCAGCTCTGACATTCCCCACTATCCTGTCAGAGATGAAGAAGCTTCTTGGATGAGAAGCTAAACATCTTCAAAAGAAAAGAAAAAAAAAACAAGAAAGTCCAGTTGCCTCCTGAAAAAGCACCTTTGGGATTCAGCCTGAGATGTTTCTCCTAAGAATAACTTGCTCTGTTTTGTCAAATCAAAGGTTCACCTAGATTTTCCATCAACATCCAAATAAAATTGGGTTGAGGAGACCTTCCCGGACTCTGTCTTCAAAAGTGATTTTAAATGGGGAAATCCCACTTATATCATGGTCCTCACTTACGGACAAAGTCACGGAGCACATCAACCAACTTATTTCCACGGTGATCCAAGGAACGAATTGTCTCCCTCCAATTTGAAAACCACACTCCTCTTCTGACCCAGCTTCTCTTAATACATGTTCGGTTCTCCTCCCTCAGAAAAAAATCTACAGATTGAATGAATAATGGGAGAGTATCGATTCATCTCCCCCACTTTGCCATGCTGGAATCAAATCTCTTTCGCCGTGTTCTGTCCATACTCTGGCTGCCATTTATCTTGTTCTGAGTCATATAGCACTGCCAGCTTTACGAAGGCAAGACGCACCAGTGGAGGGGTCCCCAAACTTGGCAACTTTAAGACTTGTGGACTTCAACTCCCAGAATTGAAGTTGAAGTCCACCAAGTCTTCAAGTTGCCAAGTTTGGAGACCTCTTCACTAGTGAGAGAATATAGAAAAGAGTATGAACAATTCACTCCTACCGGTGTATGCTGACCTTCTTCACTTATCAGTAGGGAGACTCAAACCTAGGAACACACACACACAGTCAACTTGTACAACATCTGTTAATGTTGTTGACTTTAACAATGATTTCCAATGGAAAGCCAAATGGGCTGCTGAAAGCCCAGTCTTAGAAAGGCATATAAATGACAAAAAAAAGGTGCTAAGGTCTGAATTACCATGTCACTCATAGATAATCCTAAATAGCATTCACACCTCACACAGCGTCTGCCCGGACTCACTGTATGAGTGGGGCATAGATAGCATCCTCCATTCGGTGTGACCGCGGGGTCCCTCATCAAACTGTAGATTACATCATGACCAGGTGTAAGCCATATATTTACAATAGAAAGCGTCTTCACTTATTGCATTACAGTGTTGGTATGCTGGCTTGACAGCCACAGATAGAAAGACATTACAGAGGGTGGTGAGCACAGCACAAAACATTGTGGGCTGTCCCCTGATACCACTAAATGACCTCCCTAGGGCTCGCTGCCTTAGAAGAGTGAGGAAAATCCTCAGGGATGACTAGCATCCCGGTCAGCACTTCTTCACTCTCCTACCATCAGGTAGGAGATAGAGAAGCAGAACCAGCCGCACCAACAGGCTGAAGAACAGTTTCTACCCGTGGACTGTCAGACTTCTGAATGGAAAATAACTTCATGTCAACATAGTGTGATAGACTTGCAGGGCCGGTGTGTTGTGCAACAAGGTCACATAATGTAATAAGATTGGGACTGGGTTAGGGACTTCTGTCCTCGCTGTGAGTTGTGTTGGGGGGATGGAGGCTCAGTCAATCTCATTGTACACATGTTGTACTCCGACAATCAAAGTAATAATGATCCAGTATCTTATTTCTTCAGGTCCGGTATCTGATTTTTTTAAATAGAAATGATGTTACACTTCAATGGTTAGATGGCCTCCTAGACATTGGTATTTGAACATAGGTCTTTTTAACGTTTGTATTTTATTGGCTTCTACTAATCTAGATGAAATGTTAATATATATCACTAATCCATGTATGATATGCCTTGTGCTAAATAAATAAAAACTCTGGCTGCATAAACTGGATACCGATTTTGCATGAGGGCCATGAAATGTTCTGGGAATACTGCCATGAGAAATAGTACTTCATGAGGTCCAGCAAATTTAAGAATTGACCTTGGAGGGCAGACTCTGAATGACAGCGCCTCACTGACTTTTTTTCCCCCTAGCACAATCTACCTCCGTGTAGCTTAAATTCCTTTTTCCCCTCACAAGCTTTAGAAAATTGCTCTCTTGGGTTCCGCTCTTGATCTCAGGTGCTAAACCGTCCCTTCAGCACAACATCTGCACTGTCCTCTCATCTTTCTCCATAGAACCACATCTGCTGATTAGTCTTTTGTGAACATCTTCCAGGTTCTGTAGAGCAGGTGTGTCAAACTCGAGGCCCTGCGGGCAGGATCAGCCTAGGGGGTGCCTAGATCTGGCCCATGGAGCCACCCCAGAAACATCAAAGGACTGGCCTGCAGTGCTTCTACTAGCAAAAATGGGGCTGGGGGGGCACATGCACCTTTCCCCCCTTCCCCCCCAGCTCCATTTTCGCTGGCAGAGGGCTATCAAAACAAACTAAAAACAAAGCAAAAGGAGAAACATTTCCCCTTTTGCATTTGAGCATGCAAGAAGGGACAGGAAAGGAGAAAGGGGAAGAGGAAAGACAAAGAAAAAGATGGGGAGATGGCAAGAGAGCGAGGAAGAAAAAAGAAGGAAAGGGAGGAAGGAAGAAGAAAGGAGAAGGAAGAGGGAAGGAAAAAGGGGAAGGAAGGAAGGAAGGAAGGAAGGAAGGAAGGAAGGAAGGAAGGAAGGAAGGAAGGAAGGAAGGAAGGAAGGAAGGAAGGAAGGAAAAGGAAGGAGGAAGGAAAGGAAGGAAAGAAGGAAGGGAAGGAAGGAAAGGAAGGAAAGGAAAGGAAGGAAAGGAAAGGAAGGAAGGAAGGAAAGGAAGGAAAGGAAGGAAGGAGGGAGGAAAGGAAGGAAGGAAGGAAGGGAAGGAAAGGAAGGGAAGGAAAGGAAAGGAAAGGAAAGGAGGAAGGGAAGGAAGGAAAGGAAGGAAAGGAAAGGAAAGGAAAGGAAAGGAAAGGAAGGAAAGGAAGGAAGGAAGGAAGGAAGGAAGGAAGGAAGGAAGGAAGGAAGGAAGGAAGGAAGGAAGGAAGGAAGGAAGGAAGGAAGGAAGGAAGATTATAATGCGACTGAGTGAGGGTCTCAGGGAAGTCCTGTCTTAGCACTTGGCCAGCACGGGTGCCCCTGACATGCCCAGTGAAACACTCACCATGGCCATGGCCCACATCCCATGGCCCCCACGGTCCTCCAAAGTCAAACACAACCCTGATGTGGCCCTCAAAGAAATCAAGTTTGACACCCCTGCTCTACCCTTCATAAAGGATGCTTGACACAATCCTAGCTTTAAGAGGTTTCATGTGATCAAACTCTCTTTTCCCACCACAGGGGAGAATTTTCTTTCTTTCTTTCTTTCTTTCTTTCTTTCTTTCTTTCTTTCTTTCTTTCTTTCTTTCTTTCTTTCTTTCTTTCTTTCTTTCTTTCTTTCTTCCTTCTTCTTCTTTCTTTCTTTCTTTCCTTCCTTCCTTCTTCCTTCTTTCCTTCCTTCTTTTCTTTCTTCTTTCTTTCTTTCTTTTTTTCTTTCTTTCTTCTTTCTTTCTTTCCTTTCTTCTTTCTTTCCTTCTCTTTCTTTCTTTCTTTTTCTTTCTTTCTTTCTTTCTTTCTTTCTTTCATAATTTTTTAAGCATTTTCCAACAATTTAAAAACATATTTACATTCCCAACAACGTTACAGCATCGTCAACATTCAAATTCATATATCAATTACTATGTTACTTTTATGTCTATAACCAGAACTAGCAGGCGTCCCAGACTAAATAATACTCCATTTCATTTCTATCTTTTAACTCTATGGTCAGCCTGTCCATCTCCGCGCAGTCCAGAATCTTTCTTATCACTGTCCCCTCAGATGGCGTATTTTCCTGTTTCCAGTACTGTGCATATACAATCCTGGCTTCTGTTATTATATGTAAAATAATATATACATCTGTCTTAGTATGATCTCCCCTTAATATTTCTAATAGAAACAGTTCCAGTCTGAATTCATTTTTTCCCCATTATTTCCTCTACAGGGGAGAATTTTCAGTGGCAAAACTAGTACTTGGGAAAAGATTAGAGAAGATTCAAGTTTTCCCCATCTTCAGCAAATTAAAATTTCACTTGAAATGATTTTTTTTAAAAAAGAGTGTGTCCCAATAAACCAGGGGCCTTCAAACTCAACAGCTTTAAGACTTGTGGACTTCAACTCCCAGAATTCCTCCTCCAGTCATGTTAGCTCAGGAATTCTGGGAGTTGAAGTCCACTTAAATTTGCCAATTTTGAAGACCCTTGAAATAAACCAACAAAGCTACATATGTAGATAGTCCTCCACTTACAACAGTTCATTTAGTGACCGTTCAAAGTTACAACGGCAGTGAAATCAAGTGGCTTTTGACTATTTCTCACACTTTCAACCATTGCCACCGTGATCAAAATTCAGACGCTTGGCAACTGACTCATATTTATGATGGTTGCAGTGTCCCAGAGGTCATGGGATCACCTTTTGGGACCTTCTGACAAGCAAAGTCAATGGAGGGCGGGAGAGGAGCCAGATTCACTTAACAACCGGGTTACTCACTTATCAACTGAAGTGATTCACTTAACAACTGTAGCAAGAAAGATCCTAAAATGGGGCAAAACTCACTGAAAAAATGTTTTGCTTAGCAACAGAAATGCTGGGCTCCATTATGATCATAAGTTGAAGACGAGCTATATATATATATATATTTGGTCATCATGTAAAGTGTTGGAAGAATTAACCTTGTGGGTTCAGTTCCAAGTGGGGAAAAAGACACTGAAAACATGGAGGCCGTTTGGAAAGATGATTTAATGGTGGACAAGACCACATGGCTTGGAGCTCCAAAGTGGAAAGGACAATCACATGCTTCAAGATTTTGGGTGAAGGAAAAGAAGGGCTAAAATGCTGAGAGACCCTTAGTTTTATACCCTCTATTGGGCCCCACCATAGTGTTTCCTGTTCCTGTTTAAGAAACGTATCCCATTGGCTCTCAGAACTCCCAGGGGCGGGATTTAACTTAGCTAACTTTGTAGGCTTTGTCTGGACCACATGGCTTCACCTGAGTGCTGGCTGATGCAATCTTCCCAGGCCAGGTGGTGGGATGGGTAGAGGCCTTCGTT
Organism: Notechis scutatus; assembly: GCF_049901735.1. Taxonomy (NCBI): domain Eukaryota; kingdom Metazoa; phylum Chordata; class Lepidosauria; order Squamata; family Elapidae; genus Notechis; species Notechis scutatus. The sequence continues at coordinate 72,210,197 of NC_142014.1, read as the reverse complement.
ACGTAGAATACTCTGGCCCAGGCTTTAATGTCCATCCGTCCCCCCCCGGTTAACAAAGGTGGGGGTGAGTTTCTGCCTCTCTGAGTTGAGTTTCTGTTTCGGAGCAACTTCTCTTTTTAGGGGAAATATTCTGCCTTTTTAATATTTCCTAGGATATTTCATTTTTTTAGGAGAGGGGTAGGTGCTAACTTCCTACAAAAGAATACCTACTTTATTAAAAGAGGGTGGATCAGAACAACATACTTTAAAAAAAAACCCAGTAATGTCACAGTTCCTTTGTTAATTGGCTTACTGGGTACGAAAACGGAAACCAGTTTGGAGAGAAATGGAATGAAGTAATGCTGAATGGGACACGAGTGAACTCTTACCAGGAACGCACAACGCAGCCATGGTTATCCTTAATTGTAATCTTCCTTTTGACCTCATTCTTGCCACTGCTACTTATGGTTTCCCACGCGCATAATTACTGTGTTGTCCTTGCTGTTTTACTTCATGCACCTGACATCAACATCATTATCATCAAGTGGTTAATCTTTGATTGACTGTTTACGGCAACATGGAGTCATAAATGGTCCAGTCAATGCGGTCACCTCCCCAATATATCTTGTACCATCTAATCAGGTGTTGGAAGAAAATATCCTTCTGGGTTCAGTTCCAAGTGGGGAAAAAAGAAATTGGAAACATGGAGGCTGTTTGGAAAGATGGTTTAATGGTGGACAGGACCACATGCCTTGGAGCTCTTGGGTGAAGAAAAAGAAGGCGATGCTGAGACGCCCTGGGTTTTATACCCTCTTTGGGCTTTGAACTTCCTGGAGCACAGGAAGAGTATCCTGATTGGTTGCCGTCAGAGGTCATAGCTAGCTTTGTAGGTGGTCTATGTGCTAAGTTTGGTTGAAACTTGCTGGCTGATGCAATGAAGGGCAATTAAATGGCTCTGCCTGAAGGAGGTAGATCTTTGTTATGTAGAATAGACTGCCTTAATGGTCCATTAACAAAGGTGGAGAGGGGCTGAGTTTCTGCCTCTCTGAGTTTCTACTTTTCTTTTAGGGAAATATTCTGCCTTTTTTAGTATATCCTAAAATATTTCATTTTCCTAGGAGTGTGGGGTGGGTTTTAGCTTTCAACATAGGGAAACTGTGACCAAACCCAGCCCGGAGTAGTTGTTCCACAAGCAACATTTCCACAAATGCCGCTTTAGCCCCAATGTCTAAAACTAACACTGAGCTGATTCATGAAGTGCTTATGTGGCTCAGCTGGCACCCACGGTTTAGCGATGGTGAGAATAGGAAGTTTGGGGTAAGTCCCTAAAGCACGAACCAGAAAGCAGCAGGCGTGGGGGAAATCCCAGAAAGAGAGGGGGGGGGAGGACGGCACCTTAAATCAAGAAAAATGACCCCAAATGACCCAATAATATATAAGCACGCTGCAGTCACAGAATGTCAACTGGCTGAGATATTGTGGGGGGGAAAAGGAAAAGCATACAGAATGAGTAAGAAGACGCTGGCTACATAAATAAGTAAGAAGACCCTGGCTCAGTCCATTTGCTTGGGCCTCACAGAGGAGCACGCAGCCCCTGGGGGCTGTTTAACCCCTTGAAGACCTTCCCCCCCTTTTTTTCAACTGCAATGATTTCATGCTTCTTTTAACGGCCTCCAAGTGGAATACAATATTGACAGGGTTTGTATTCATCTATCTATATACATAAAAGCAAAATACCACTCACACATCATCACAAAATCTCCAGAACCGTAAAGCCTACAAACTTGAAATTTGGCCTGTACGTTCCTCTTGGCTTCTAGGTGCTTACTAAGAAAGGATTTTTCGAAATGACCATCAAAGCATTAGTATTTCCTATATTATTATTAACACGCTCTGATGCTAAGGAGTTCTACTCCCCCTCCCCACCTGAAAAGAAATCTGTTCCAAATGCAAAACACAAGCAGAGGAGAGGAGTTTCAGTTTTAGTTTCACAGCAGAAACCAGCTTTAGTACAGAACAGTTGAGCTAAGCCACGCCCAGGCTCCTTGCTGTCTCCTTCTTGCTCACATAGCAAATACTCTTTCAGATTCCAAATCATCCTCAACTCTCTCACACACTGACAGGACGCCAGCCAGATGAATACCGATGGATGCTGGTAGGCAGAGGCAGAATTTCCCCCCCCCTTATTTTCCTCCCCAAAAACTTGCCTGATCACATAGTTTCATAGTGAAGCACAGGTACCCTGCTAGTTTTATTTATAAAAATGTATTAGCCGCTCATCTTTTACGTTTGAATCGTGCGCCACCCAAGAACTGCTGTTCGGGTGAGGTGGGCAGTCTCCACGTTTAATCTGTACAGGGCAGTCCTCTACTTAAGGACCACACTGAGCTAAGCAAAAACACTTGTTGTAAAGTGAGCTCTGCCCCCATTTTACGACCTTTCTTGTCCCCATTGTTAAAGCGATCCCTGCAACTCTTCAGTTAGTCAACACGGTCGTTAAGACAATCTGGCTTCTCCGTTGACTTTGCTCGTCAGTAGGACACAAAAGGGGATTGCATGATCCCGGGATACTGCAACCGTTATAAATACAGGCCCGATGTCAATTTTGATTCATGTGACTATGGAGATGATGCAACGGTCACAAGCCACCTTTTTCAATGCTGTCATAATTTCAAACAGTCACTAAATGAGTGGTCGTAAGTTGAGAATTACCGATAAATAAATCTTGGAAGTTGCATTAACGGAGGGATACAATCGAGATCAAGTGAGGTACTAATACCACTCTATAAAGCCTTAGTAAGACCACACCTAGAGTACTGCATCCAGTTTTGGTCACTACACTATAAAAAAGATGTTGAGACTCTAGAAAATGTACAGAGAAAAGCAACCAGGATGATTAGACTAGGACTGGAGGCTAAAACATACAATGAATGGTTGCAAGTACTTGGCATGGCTAGTCTAGTGAAGAGACATGATAGCAGTCTTCCAAGATTTGAGGGGCTGCCACAGAGAGGAAGGGGTCAAGCTATTTTCTAAAGCACCCAAAGACCAGACAAGGAATAATGGATGGAAACTGAACAAGGAGAGATTCAACCTGGAAATAAGGAGAAATTCTGTGACAGTGAGAACCATCAACAGTGGGGCAGCTTTGCCTTCGGAAGTTGTGGGAGCATCATCACAGGAAGAGATTGGACTGCCATTTGTCAGAAATGGTGTAGGTTCTCCTACTTGGGCAGCGGGTCGGACTAGATGACCTACAAGGTCCCTTCCAACTCTATCTGTATCAGCACAGCTGGAACAGAATCCCAAGCAGGGACCAGGATATTTTTTGTCCTATTAATCTCTTTTCTTCGTTTCTGTGTGGATCAAACTCTGGTCAGCAGCTTTTCCCGCTACCATCTTGAGTAGCCTCTGAAGAATTTAGCCGTTTTTACATTCCTGGATCATGTATAAATCAGGACTGGGGAGGTTAGGCTCTTCATAAATGTCAAACAGCTGTGGGCAGCCTGGGATATAATAGGTTTGTTCACTGGCAAAGTGAACAGCTGCAGTAACATGAGCCAAAGACTTAAAATAAAAATAAAAAATAACGGTGAATTCCGTCTGGCCAGAGGTTTCAACAAGCGAAACAACTCTAGCTACCTTTTCTTTTGCAATCTATTCTACAACAACTGGGGAAGTCTGTAGAGGTTTTGCCTCCCTCTCCCCTTTTGCTGAGGTCTCCCTAGCAATTCCTCACAAACTTTTTGAGGGTATAGAGAATGGACTACCAGGGTGGACTTTCCCCCGTAAACATCTCCAAGAGGTTACCCAATAATCCGAAGAAGGGTTTTTTTGGGGAGGCGTTCATCTGAGTTGATGGAGGAAATAGGCAAGGGGAGGAAAAAACTCACATAAACAGCTGGAACCATTCTTTTTCTGACTCAAAAAATACACAAAAACCCTCCATTTTCAGAGAAAAGGAAGGCGGGAAAAAAATATAATACTTCTAAGATCTCCTGACAGGAAAGAGAGAGAGAGAGGAACTGAATTCCCCCCCCCCCCCATCTTTCATTCCCTCCGATTTTTTCCCCCCCCATTGTCAGCGGCTAGGTTTGCTGTCTGTTGGTTGACCTGATTTGGAACTGGAAATGGATTGCGAAGTGAAATGCTATAAATAAACGCCCGAGCCCTTAAAATGTGGCTTCTCCAAAACCAAGAAAAAAAAAGAAAAAAAAAACCAAAACACTAGCAACAGCAAAACCCAGAAATCCGTGTTCATACTTGCAAAAGAATGAAGACCCTTTCACACACACACCGAATTGCTCTCCTTGATGCTTTAAAAACAAACAAACCCTGTAGCGTTTTTGCTGGCTAAATTAGAGAGGGGGAAAAAAAAGGGGGGGGATGAACAGCCTTAAACCTGTGCCTGTGCAAACACACAAAATATTGGTGCTTCTTCCCACCATATGGAGCAAAAAAACTCTGCTTAATCCGAAACCCGCATTTCGCTTCGTTTTTAGGAAAGAAGAATGACCCCAGTATAGGAAGGCCGGGGGGGGGAGAGGAAGGAATCCAATGATTGACAGCAATCGTTTATTTTCTATTTTTATTCTTGCCTTGTCGACCCTTGTCTCTGTGGATGCTATCGGAGCGTGCAAGGCGTAGCAAGGATGCGTTTATCAAAGATGCATCCAAACTAACGCTCGATTCTTTCTTTTTTTCAAAAAAACAAAACAAAATTGTTATTATTTGCGAGAGGAGGTTGTTTTTGTGAATGGGGGAACGGGGACCAGATCGCTTGCACCCCGCCAGCAAGTCAGCATCTCTCACCATCTCACCCCTTCGCAATTCTTACAGTACCTTCATCTTGACAGCAAAATCCGCTCCAATTTCTCCAAGCAGGCGGGAAAAAAAAAAGAGATTTGGGAAGATCTCTTTTTTTCTTCTTCTTCTTGTTCTTCTTCTTCTTCTTCTTGACGGATCTCTGCACGGCTGCAGCTGACAGGAGGCAAGTCCTCCTCCTTCTCTCCCCCACTCCTCTTCCCGGGTTCCTCAGCAGCCTTGATGGGTGAGTGGAGGGAGGGGGGGGGGAGGAACCGGAGCGAAAGGCAGGCAGCCGTTGATCAAGACACGTTGCAGCCGCGAATGAAGCCGCTTCCCTTCGCAGCGGAGAGCCAAGCGACCCGGCTCGGATTGCATCACTGGTAGGAAGCGGCGCCTTTTTCCTCGAAGCTCCGCTAGGGGGCAGCAAAGGACGAGAGGAGGGAGGAGGGGGGGCAAGGAACTTTGAGGAGGCGAAGGCGCGCTCTCATTGGTCGGCTGTTGCAAAGCGAGCTTGAAAGCAGGAGGGACGTCGGCCGAAATTTCACGTGGCTGCCCCCCAAAAAAAAAACACACACAAAAAAAACCCCAGCGATCATCTCTCCGGTTTTTGACAAGCCGACTCCGACTGGCCAGGAAGAAGAGGCTGCAATTGGAATGTGGATTGGTTTGTTTGTTTGTTTGCTTGCTTGTTTGTCAAGCGTGTATGAGAAAACAAGTACCTGTCAATGAATACTTCAGCTTCAACCATAACAACACAAGAGCACACAATAGATACAAACTCAAAGTTAACCGCACCAAACTTGATTGCAGGAAATACGACTTCAGCAATAGAGTGGTCAATGTCTGGAATACTCTACCCGACTCTGTGGTTTCTTCCCCAAACCCCAAAAACTTTAACCTTAGACTGTCTACTATTGACCTCACCCCTTTCCTAAGAGGTCTGTAGGGGGCGTGCATAAGCGCACCAACGTGCCTACCGTCCCTGTCCTATTGTTTCTCTTATTCTTCTTTTATTTTTCTTATATGTACCCATTTCATGTATTCACAACTATGTATACACTTATACTTATTATCTTGTAAACAATTGGCAAATCAAATCAATAAATAAATAAATAAAATAAAGTATGAGTATGAACATAGAAACAGAAGTCCGATCTAAATATAGTATATAAAAACCATAAGTTGCAATGTGCTACCTGCAAATGAATACTTCAGCTTCAGTCATAACAATACAAGAGCACGCAATAGATACAAACTCAAGGTTAACCGCACCAAACTTGACTGCAGGAAATACGACTTCAGCATACTCTACCTGACTCTGTGGTTTCTTCCCCAAACCCCAAAAACTTTAACTTTAGACTTGTTGACCTCACCCCCTTCCTAAGAGGCCTGTAGGGGGCGTGCATAAGCGCACCAATCGTGCCTACCGTCCCTGTCCTATTGTTTCTTTTTATTTTTCTTATAAGTATCTATCTCATGTATTCAAAACTATATTTATTCCTGTATCTTGTAAGCGATTGACAAATCAAATAAATACTAAAAAAAAAAATACTAAAAACAGGTATAAGTGTATACATAACAAATGAGTATGAATAAATGGGAACAATAGGACAGGGACGGTAGGCGCGCAGGTGTGCTTATGCACGCTCCCTTACAGACCTCTTAGGAATGGAGTGAAGTCCATGGTAGATAGTTTTAAGGTTAGTTTTGGGCGTTTAAGTAATGGTGGGATTCAATTTTTCTTACTACCGGTTCTGTGGGCGTGGCTTAGTGGGTGTGGTGTGTGGCTTGATGAAGGTGGCTTGGTGGGCATGGCAGGGGAAGGATACTGCAAAATCCCCATTCCCTCCCCACCCCAACTAACCTGCTTTCCAGCTCCGTTCTCCTGTGCAGGGCAACAAAAGAAGAGCCAACCAATCAGCTGGGACTCAATGGGAGGCAGAGAATTGATGGGGTTGGCAGGGACAGTCAGAGATGGTATTTGCCAGTTCTCCAAACTACTCAAAATTTCTGCTACCGGTTCTCCAGAACTGGTCAGAACCTGCTCAATACCACCTCTGAGTTTGAGGATGTAACAACAGAGTCAGGTAGTGAGTTCCAGGCGTTGACCACTCTTTTGCTGAAGTCGTATTTTCTGCAATCGATTTTGGAGCGGTTTACTTTGAGTCTGTATCTATTGTTTGCCCGTTTGCGGTTGAAGCTGAAGAAGTCATTGACGGGCAGGACGTTGTAGCAGACAATTTTGTGTACTAAGCTTAGGTCACGCCGTGGGCAGCATAGTTCTAGGTTGAATGAATGAATGAATTCTTTATTGGCCAAGTGTTATTGGACACACAAGGAATTTGTCCTGGTGCATATGTTCTCAGTATACATAAAAGATACATTCGTCAAGAGTCAAGGATCGTAAGGTACAGCACTTAATGATAGTCATAGGGTACAATCAGCAATCAAATCATACTAGGAAACAGTCGATATAAATCATAAGGATACAAGCAACAAAGTTACAGTCACCCAAGTGATGAAAATGGGTATGGAGCCTTCTTGAAACAGCTGAAAGGATTGTGTTGTAAACTGGAGATAGATGTCATATCCTTCTCCCTCTGTTGAAAGAGGGCTTGTTCAGGTGACCCTGATGATACAAATAAACCTCCAAGTGGCCTCCACAACTCACTAAAACGATGCAAATGACCAGCTGTCTGCAAGGAGTGTAAATCCTTCCATTCCCCACCATCCAGTCAGAACTGAAGAAGTTTCTTGGATGAGAAGTGAAAGGTCTTCAAAGAAAAACCAGAAAGTCCAGTTGCCTCTTGAAAAATGCACCTTTGGGACTCTCACTAAGAATCAGTGCTGACTTGATGATGATGCACAATCTCTTTTTTAAATTGATTAAAACTTTTTTTCTTTAAAATCTATCTCCTAAAACGGTGTCAGTGCTCCATCTTCACCTTGCATCAGAGACGGACATATACTCAAACAAACTAAGGGGTTTTTCATCAGAGATCATAGGCTGAAAAATATAACCCAAAGTTCATCCATTATGATGAACTCTTGTTTTGGCTAACTGTGGACGTGACTATTGCTAAGTCAAAACTGAAACAGATTTCGAACAGTTTTCTAAGCCCCAAGGGATCATGTGGTTGCTGTTCAGTTGCTAAGTCATGTCTGACTCTTTGTAACTGCATGGACTATGGCAGGGGTGTCCAACCTTGGCAACTTTAAGACTTGTGGACTTCAACTCCAAGAATTCCTCAGCCAGCTTTGCTGGCTGAGGAATTCTTGGAGTTGAAGTCCACAAGTCTTAAAGTTGCCAAGGTTGGACACACCTGGACTATATAGCACAGCAGGCCCCTCTTGTACTGTTTCCTGGAGTTTATCCAAACTCACGTTCATTGCATCAACTGATCATATAGAGCAGGGGTGTCATAATCAAGGCCTACAAGCCGGAATCAGCCTATGGCATGCTTAAATCCAAGATGTGGGGCCGGCCTAGAAATATCAAGGGACCGGGCCTGCAGTGACTCTGACAGCTAAAACGGGATGCACGCACCCCTCTCACCGCCTTGTTTTCACCCTCCATGGCCTCCTGCTGCACTCCTGCTGCACCTAAAACAGGCCGAAAAACGGGCCTAAAATGGCTGAAAAACGCAGGAGGGTAAAAACAAGGTTCAATGGGGCCGCGCATGGACCCCCCCCGTGCCTCATTTTGGCCATCAGGGTGCTTCAGGAGGCCTCTGTCCCCCTCACCGCTGCCCCCTCAGCCCGGCCCACAGAGAACTACAATGCTGATCCGGCCTTCAAAGAAATCCAGTTTGACACCCTGAGATAGAGGTAGCCCTCGACGTACAACAGTTCATTTAGTGACTGTTCAAAGTTACAATGGCACTGGAAAAAAAGTGACTTATGACCATTTTTCACACTTATGACCGTTGCAGCATCCCTCATGGTCGTGAGATCAAAATTCAGATACTTGGCCAGTGGCTCACACTGAAAACTGTTGCAATGTCCCAAGGTCATGCGATCCCCTTTTACAACCTTCTGAAAAGCAAAGTCCATGGGGGAATCCAGATCCACGTAACAACCATGTTACTAACTTAGCAAATGCAGTGATTCACTTAACAACGGTGGCAAGAAAAGTCATAAAATGGGACAAACTCCGTTAACAAGTGTTTCGCTTTTAGCAACATAAATTTTGGGCTCAGTTGTGTTTCGTAACTCGAAGACTACCTGTAATGCCTTATTTACTTAATTTTATAGCTTGCCTTTATTTATTTTGTAAACAACTGAAGGCTGTAATCCTATCTAACGCTCCTTCTTTCTCCTATTTTTCCCACAACAACCCTGTGAGGTGAGTTGGGCTGAGGGAGAGTGACTGGTGACCCAGCTGGTTAAAGTGGGACGAGAACTTGGCAGAACTGGTAGTAAAAAAAACCTCTGACGATCAGCTGAGAGGAGAGGAGAGGTCCAATCCTGGCTCTGTCTGGTTGCCAGCTGACATCACTCTGCCTTCCTCCAACTAGGTGTAAGAATGACCTTGGTTCCCAAGAGAAAATATTTTGTTTTGGCTACAGAATCCCAACTATCTCAACTCCCTGCTCCGCATCCCTCAGCTCTAGTGTGGCAACACTGAAGCTGTCAAAAATGACTTCGGTCAGGTCACCTTCAAGGTTGACAGGCCTTCAGCTTGCTCCACAAGTCCCAAACCATTCTACCACACCGTATTCAGATGAACTTGAGCTAGGATTAAAAAACATTTCAGATGAAATACACGGACGCGTTTGCAATTCCAGAAACTCCCCTTTGAACAGTGAGATGCTGCAGTGTTTGAAGAGGTACAAACATTCCATTTTAGCAAAGCAGCCTGAACTGATTGAAGTTGTCAAGACAAACCCAGCTCTGCCGCTTCTTTCTTCTTCCATCGATACCTTTTGATCCCCATCCTCAGGTCTTAGAACAGACAGGAAGATGCAAATAAGTCTTTACAAGATCAGAAGGCAGAGAGTGAAGGTTACCATGGAAATGTTCAAATAATAAGTCAGCAGTGAATGATGATGCTCAGGACTATTTGCCAACCAGCTCAGCGGGCTACAAAAATAGCATCTAGTAACTGAACGGGCTAGACTAGTTTTGGGGTGAGCTTAGTGCCCAAGATTTCTCACCATAGAACATCATTTCAGAGGGTGGGGGTAAGAATAATTGAATAGTTACCTTCAAGCAGCACAGTAACCCAGAATAACAAAATACAGGACCTAGATTCAAACCACAGATGTCTTCATTTGTTGATTCAGGAAAGGAACCAGATGTTTTCATCATGCATTAAGAATCTGGGCATTGCTGTAAACTATTATACGGTGTATCGTGCGTTCCAACAATCTGTCTCACCTTGTTTAGACTAGGAAGGGAAAGAGGGTTGCATTTGACTAGTAGCTGGGTGGAGAAGCTCTAGAGCCATGATGGCAAACCTATGGCACGCCTACCGCAGGTGGCACACAGAGCTATTTGTGTGGGCACACGAGCCCCAGCCAAACTTAATTTGCACTGTGCATGCACGCGCCTCCCAGCTGATCTTCAGCCCGTTTGAGGCTGTTTTTGCCCTCCCAAAGGCTCAAGGGAAGCCTCTGCAGCCTCGGGAGGCCGAAAAACGGGCCTTCCGGAAATACCGGATGTGCCGAAACGGGCCCGTTTTCAGCCTCTCAGGGCTCCAGAGGCTTCCCTTGAGCCTTTGGGAGGGCGAAAACGGCCTCAAATGGGCAGAAAATCGGCTGGGAGGCATGCATATGCGCACTGCAAGTAAGGGGTTGGGGCAGGGGTATTGCACGTGCATACACAGTGTGTGTGTGTGCATTGCATTGTGGGTGCTGGCGCACGTTTTTGGCACACAGCAAAAAGATTCGTTATCACTGCTCTAGAGCAGGGTGTCAAACTCAAATTCATCGGGGCCGCATCAGCAGTTTGGTCCCCATCAAAGGGCCGGTTGTATCTGTAGGTCTATGTGTCCACTCTTTATTATCATAAATTAATGTCACTGCATTCAATTATTACTGTTTTTTGTAATAATGTAGTAATAACTAGCTCTGAAAGCAGAAACATAGTCAGAATAATGACAAGTAGATATTCAAATGTACAATTATTGTACAATGTATTGAAAAATGTTTTTGGTAACAAACATTAATTTTTTAAACATACAAATATTGCCAAACACTGTTTATTAAACATATGGAAAACACAAGGCATTACCTTTTTTTTAACTTTACTGACTAGATGGCTGACATCGTTTTCCTAAGGTCAGTCCATCGATGTTTGGCGTTAGGTCTTGTGCCCCCTCCATTTACTTTACTTACCTTTTACTTCTTTCTTTCTTTTACTTCTTTCTTCTTGCTCCTCTCCGCGGCGTCATGCGCTCCTCTGATCCCTGGAGATGTCGGGCGGACGTCACGTGATGGCGTCACGTCCGACACCCAGGGAGCAGTGCGGGGCAGGAAGAAGTCGGGCCAGGTCCCGGAAGGTAAGTAAATTTTTTTTTTCTTTAACTTGAGCCATTTTTAAAATGAATTTACTCCGTGCAGGCACGGAGTAAATTCATTGAAAAAAAAGGGAGGCTGCAAGGCTGGCGACGGCACCGCGGCCATCAGACGAGGTCTGGCGGGCGGTTGTGTGGGCCTTGTGTTTGACACCCCTGCTCTAGAGAATCTCAAAGCTGGCTTGAGGAATTCTGGGTATTGAGGTCCACAAGTCTTTTAAGTTGCCAATTGGGAGACCCTTCTGTAGACCATAGTGGAAAATCAGTCAAAACCCAGAAGAAAATAAACCCAGTCACTTTCATACAGACCTTGAATCCAAGGAGAGGACTCTTGTATACCATGCTATTATGAATAGTGTTGTGCTTATGTTTCATTGTGTTTTGTGAACTCAGATTCTGCAGCTAAACTACTATATTGTAAATCTTGGCTTGGCCAGTCATGTATAACTATAAAGTGTATTGAATTTTAAGTTTTTTTTTATTGTTTGGGGGTCACCCAGGGTTATGCTGCCTAAGGTGGATGGCTATATAAATCAAGTAAATATTATTTGTGATGTATATAGATGGCCTTTAAAAGGCAGGAAAGATGTATTAAGCTGGCTGGGTTTGTATATTCCACTAAGTGATTATTTAATCTCAGTTTACTGACTAAAGCAATTCTGCCTTGATTGATGCACTGGGCTAAACCATGAATCAAGATTCATAAATTAAATGTCTGGTTGAGATATTTTGTGTGTGTTTTTTAATACATCTGTAACAAAGCTGTTATCATTAAAGATATATCCAAATGCAGGAAGTCTTCAACTGTAAAGGACTTAAAGAGAAAATATTTGACTTGTAAAACATAGTGGTTTACTAGGATTGCTTTCACTTGTGACTTTTCATATATTGGTTTCCATTGGTAAGATAATAACAAGATGTCAAGTCAGCATCAAATATTTTTCTGATTGCTGTAAGCCACTCATTGTAGCCCCATGCTGAGATGGATGGCAAATAAATTTAGCAAATAAATAAATAAATTTTGGCAACCCACAGTAACAAATGTATATTTTTGAAACTGGGATATTTACAATGTTTGAAATTACAGTGACACTTAGCACTCATATTTCAGGCCGTAAACACTTCATAGGCCCTTACTGAGCAAGCTGCATCCATTCCAAAGCTGTTTCTTGAAATCTATTCAGTTCTACTTGCAGCATAAATTATTACTGCAGGGGGATATAAGGAATAAATCATCTGAAGTTGAGATTTTTTTTTTTTAATTTGAAGGGCTATTTACTGCAGATAATTCTTGCAATCATTGCTTACATCCATTGTTCTCTTTTGCTGCTCCAGACGGGCAATCTGTTAAACCACTTCCTTCAGTGAGAAAAAAGCAACTCAGTTAAAATCCTACATTTAATTCCGTCTATACCCTCCTTTTCCATTCTTGTATGTGCTCCGTCTACAATTTATTTTCTTTACAAAATTCCGAAGCACTTTTTTAAAAAAGAAATCCCTGCAGGATTGACTCTGAATGGGCATAGTGGGTCAGATACTGTGCTACGCAGGTTTATGGTTTTGAGAGTAGGGCAATGTAAACAAACACACAACTTGTTATCTCTCTGGATTTTTAACACACCACGCTCCAAACACAACTTTGCCTGTGCGACAATCAAGAGGGAAAAGGAAAGAGGAGACAATTGGGAAGGGAATTGGTTAATGGGTAAGGCAAGAGACACGTTAGCATTCTAATCCCTAGGTTTAAAGCAAAATTGCGCATCTGGAATCTTAATGCTGTTTAAGTAGCCTCAAAAATGTTGGGACTCCTTCCAAAACTGCCACATAATTAATGGGGAAGAAGAAAATTATGAAGTCATAAAGCAGTGAGTAGTGTAGGTTAATGAATGGATTTTGGCCCTCTGTGCTCATTTGGGGCAGTGTGACAACTGGAGATCCAACAACTTTATAAGGAAATAGCCCCCTAACAGGCATTTAAGGACTTTGGAAATACTTTATAGCTCAGGGGTACCCAAACTTGGCAAGTTTAAAACTTGTAGACTTCAACTCCCAGAATTCCTCAGCCAGCTATGTTGGCTGAGGAATATTGGGAGTTAAAAGTCTACAAGTCTTAAAGTTGCCAAGTTTGGAGACCTCTGATAAAGCTTTTCATGACTCTGCTTGGATTCAGGAGTGAAGGTTGAGTGTTTGACAATGGTTTAAGCCAGGGATCTCCAACCTTGGCAACTTTTAAGACTTGTGGTCTTCAGCTCCCAGAATTCTGCAGTCAGCATGAATTCTGAAACTTGAAGTCCACAAGTTTTCAAGTTGCCAAGCTTGGAAATCCCTGGTCTAAGCTACTTTCTGCAATCTTGGGAGATCCAAATTGTTTAGGAATTTGTTCATTGTAATGGTGAGAGATCTTAATGGTGGGTAATTTACTTTTCGCAAGCAAAATGAATCATGTAATTCTGTGGCCAAGTAGATGTGAAATTCATATTTCACCTGCACAACAATCTTGTGGGTTTGCCTCCCTCCATTCATGACAAATTCAGTCTGGATCAGGACTTTAACATCTGGCTGTGGGAAAAGAGAACCTCACAACTTCTTTAATCAACATCATTCCCTTCCCCCCTACAGAAAAAAGGAATCAAGGACACTAATTTGTATTTTGTTAAGGTATAAGGTAGCCAATGTCATTAAAACACTAAAGGACAGACTAAATGTTCCATCCGACTCATGTTAAGGTGCTGGTCCTAGCAAGCCCTTTCTATGGTTCACACAAATGGAAAGATGCTCAGATTCTGATGAATAAGGATTCTAGCTTAGGTTGACATAGCATCTAGAGACACCCATTGTGATGTTTTATTTTGTTTTAAAAAATTGCTATTTTTTGTTTTGTTTTGCTTTACAATCAGTCCTGACTCCTGGTAACTACAGAGCAAGTCCATGAAGTTTTCTAGACAACATTTTTGGAAGTGGTTTTTCTTTGTCTTTTTTTTTTTTTTTAAAAAAAACCTTTTGTTTCTATTGCAATTTTCACAAATACAAATCTCATTTATATTTGTAACAGCGTTTTGGCATCGACAAATACATATATCTTATATATCTTATTATTACACATCTACTTTAATAATCTTTTAATAATCCATTCTTCCTAATCTGAATACCTATTTTTATATACACATTTAGATTTGCATCACTTAAGGTCTCTTGCTTTATAACAATAATCAATTCTTCCTAATCTTTATACCTATTTTTTAACCACTCATACCATTTATCCCATATTAGATAATATTCAGAATCTTCCTTGTCTTTCATTTCTAGTCCATTCCAATATTTTTTTGTATGACTAATTCTTCTGAAGGAGTGTTAGCTCCTTTCCATAATTGCACAAAAGCTATTCTGGCTGTTGTCAAAATATGTAATATAATATATTTAATATTTTTTAGAGTATTGGCCTGTAATTATACCTAATAAAAAGAACTCCGGTTGAGTTCAATTTGATGCTTGGTGATCTCTTGCAGCCAGTTCTTTATTTTAACCCAATATTTCCTGGTCTCGGAGCACAACCACCATTCTTTGTCTTACTTAGGGGCTGAGAGGGGGAATGGCCCAAAGTCAGTTAGGCAAAACTAGACCCCAGATTTCTCTGTTCTTGTCCATCACCTTCCCACCTCATTATAAAGAAGGAAACTGGATAAAGCGCTCTTGTGTAAACCTACAGGGGTATCTTGGTACTCATCAAAATTGGTACTTAATATATTTTGTCATGAAAATTTTGTCCCATTACTCGGTTTGTTTGGCACTCGAAACACAAGCTAGATATCAGGGTTCCAGCAATTGCCCTAATTAAATCATGAGCCTCGGGCCAAGCTCCAAAAGAATTCAAAAGATTTAACCTAAATGAAGTCAACTCTGGCATATGTAATTTGCAGTCACCTGTGACTCTGTTTCCCTCCTCCCCCCTGGATGTATCATAAATCAGATTCTCCAATGAAGAGGGGCTGGGTGTCATCAATCACGTTTTCCAATGAAGGATTTTCGGGGGCAGAAGATCCGGTAGCCTAGCTACAACCTTTTTAAGATAAGCATGGAATGTACTTCTGGTTTTAAACTGCTGTACTGCTCCTTCAGACACCCCCCCAATTTATTGCAAATGGAACAGGCCTAGGAATGTTTTACGAGTTGACACTAGAACTTGTTGGCGTCAGCTGCCTTGTGACTACACTATTCCTTACGGGGAAATACTTATGGGGTTGTTTGATACTCATCATTTTTGGTACTCATCGTTTTTGGTACTCATTGTGCCTCCCAGAACCAATTAATGATGAGTACCGAGGTACCACTGGTATATATAGCTGAACAGGATCTCCCTTCCTAGATAGTGGGGAAAATAGTGCATTTTTAATAGTCAGGTAATGACACGATTGGCGATTAGTACGTAGAAAAAGTACCCATTTATTCAAGGTATGACAAGTATATTTACAATATAGTCTCCAAAACAAGATCCTTATGTGATTTTTCAAGCAATCAAGAATTACACTTAAATGGGGAGATCGTATTTGTTACAGAAGATATTATCTCTGCAAATGATTACAACATACAAGGCTCAGTTCTAGGTATGTTTACCCTTGGAAATGAGCCTCAATGTAGTGCAAGCACAATGATACAAACATAAAGACAGCCTTAAGGTTAAAGAATCGTTCAGTCATCTATCGCAATGCCAATTCTGTAAAAACTAAATTTTGTTAACTGCTAAGGGATAGGATCTTAGAAGTTGCAAGGATTATATTTTGCTCCCTGGACGTAAACGTAATAGCATGTTTTAAACCACACAACACAGCAAACTAGTTTAAATCAAATCAAATTCTCTGGATCCTTTGTGTGTGTGAAAGAGCAGTGAAAGTGAAATATACTATCACTTGCAGCCTTCCATTGGTTCTTAAGCAACTCTAGAGGGTTTAATAGGAGGGTCAAGATAACAGAACAGCAGTGGTATTAGATTGCACTCTTCTGACTTAAAAACTACTCTTTTGAATTTTTTAAAAAGTGTTTTGAATTTTAATGTGAATCTTAGAAAAGTGAAAGGATGCCATCCGAAGTGGACAGCGTAAGAAGCAAATTGTCTTCGCTTTATTTTCTAGAGCACCATGACACTATGCTTGTTATTTAACCAAAGTCTCACCTACATTTAAGTAAATTATGACTTAACCAGAATGTCAGATGGGTGTGATGAATTAAGTGATGGGGTCTGATAATGTTTTGAGGAGATTATGCCCCAAAATGACTGGAAGGAATTTTTTTCTCCGCTACCTTCACAACATGGAAAAGAAACAAAAATGGGAAGATTTTTATTCCTTTTGCGTTAGGAATCCTTCTTACTTGGTAGTGGGTTGTTGGAGACTTAATACTCAAATGAGGCTCATTGTATAATATAAGGAAGATAATCTGGCAGCCTGATCCTTCTGGAAAGAGTCCTGAGATTGCAAAACATCTGAAGAAACCCAAATTTATAGCTCTAAGGACATGTGCATTGCTCCAAATCTTAAGCATCTCTCCCAGCCCACAAACTACAACTGAAATGGTTTAAAATATGAGAGTCAATTAAAAATTCTTTTCTACAGCCAAAATATCAAATAAGAACTAGAGCATACATAGCAAAGATATTTAAGGTTTAAGTTTTGAGCATGGCCTGCTCAACTCAACAGGATTCTATTTAAAATAATTAGAGGCAGAGTCTGCAATATAAAACAATACCCCATGTTACCAGTGTTGCAGGTACAATTAGATCAGTGCTATCTATTTTAAGACAGAAAACAACCACCTAGAGCAGGATTCCCCAATCCTTGGGCCGGGCCCCACTATTGGGTCCTGAGCCCTTCGGAACTGGACTGTGGAAGTGGTGGGCGAATGCGTAGGTGGGCGCCTCCTTACATAGGTGAGCCACGGGAAGCGTGGGCACACATGTTCCATTTGTACAAGTGGCAGGTGTGCTTGCCTGCCACTCATGCAAATGGAGCTATGCACGGCCATGCGCTTGCCTTCTGCTCTTATGGAACCATCCCCTCCACCCCGCGGGGTCGGTCCACAAAGCCAGAAAGGTTGGGGAACTCTGGTTTAGAGGGGGGGAGGGAAAACATCCTTTTTAAGGGATACGTCTCCCAAGATGAAATCAAAGAAATGGAACAGGGGCCTGTCAATTGTTCCATCATATAATACTGCAACTCTGGAACAGGATGTTCTGAGTGTTTTTGGAAGCAGTCCAACATCATAGTAGGCCCATTTTGTATCAGACTATATCAGAACGCAAGGCCCATTTGTTTCAAAATTGAAGTGTTCTATTTTGGGATCAGAATGATCCCTAATGGAATGTACATTTTTGTTAACTCCTCTACAATGGGGAAGCTGATGGAGAACTGTCCCTTGAAGCGCCAATTCAAAAATGATTTTCACAGCTGTACAAAATCGATTCGTCTCATCAAAAAGTCCTTTTAAGAAATCACTTAGTGCACTTTTGAAGGACAAAATAGTTCCCATCCTTGGGTATTAGTAACTAGTGTTCATTCACTCAAAAGCGATGGTATTTGTCTGGCTGTTTGAACCATTCAGATTTAAACAAATCAATAGCTTTGCATTAACATGCTTGCTTCAACAAAAGGACACATTTATGATCAAGAGTCACTGTAAGAAGGGTCCGAGAAAGGAACAATGTGATTTTCCTGTTGCATAAGACATTCACATTTCCTCTTTTACCAGTTCAAATGTCCATAAAAGTTCTGAATCTTGCCATTTGGAGCAATAGGGATTGTTTCTAATAGTCAAAGTATAACAAATTAATGTGCCACTTGATCAAGGCTACCAATATGAATTCCCAAGACTTCCCAGCAAACCGACTGATTTGTTTGATAGTTAGAAAAAGTTATTTACACAATAAGTTAGCTTCGTAACATACTCCCTCAGAATAAGAATGGGACGCTTAAGCTCAGTGCTTCAAATCTAGCTCCAGGATCTCATATATTACCAGTAAACAAAACATGATTCTTTATGCGTCAGGACTTTATATGCTGGCTACCAATAACAAAATTAGAAACATGATTTGGGATTGAAATGCCCTTGCGCAAATTTGCTAGCTAGGCAACTCCTGTTTCATAAACTGTGTGAACACCATGAAGCAAAGCAAACTCACTTTAGAAGCTACATATTATGTGCATACAGTTTATTCAATGAGAAAAAGGTTATTTCTTGCTTCCAACATTTACTAGTAATTGGGATAAAGAGAACTAATAGAAAGTAGTGTAAAATTGGTTTCCCCATTCCCTGCCAAACATCTAACAAACCCAGGAATGGTTGAACACAGTTTTGTACGGTTCCGTACAAAATATATTTTTTTTTGCGTATTCCAAAGGTAAAAGATGTAGGTAATGAAAATTTACATTTGGCTTGAAACATTTTCCTACAAAGATTTATTTCAGCGTCTATTTACAGAGAGATTTATACAGCTGAACCATGTGATGAAGTCTTCTGCTACGGTTAAAAATGAGAATTCGTAAGGAAGCTGTCTTGCTTTCAAACAGAAGAAACAGTCAGGAGAAATTATTTTTTCCTTCCAAAAATGGGGAGGAAGTAGGAAATTTGGCAGGCAGGAAGAGGTAAGGGCCACGCCTTATCAACTGACCCATGATCACTCTGTTACACCTTCCGACGTAAGGAGGTAAAAATGACAGGCACTGTTAATTCCATGGAGAGTTTGTTGCATTTAGCTTGTACTCCAAAAATATGAAGAAGTCTTGAAGAGTTCTAACATTCCGTGACTTTTTCGCCAGTTGAGTCCACAGCATTCCTGGTATGCCAATGCCAAGTCTTAAGTTGCAAATTTGCTTCTGGTTTTCTTTTTATATATATATATATATTAAATAGGTTTACTGTATACTATGGTGTAAATTGGAAACTTACTTCAAAGACCATTACAAATGTTGCTTTTGTATACAACAAAATCGTTGCGCTGGACTGACCGATCTTCATGAAGGTTTTATAAATAATATAAATTTAGAACCAGTCTTCAGGACCTTTGTCAATCATTATACCATGTTGTTGCTTTCTCCAGCTTTATCTACAAGCTGTGGGCAAAGGAGACAGAAGGGAAGGTGGAATTGGGGAAGGGAAAAGAAATTGTAATTTAATACATTCATTAAGAATGGAACACATTGATGCTACTTCAACACTTGCATTTTAAGTGAGTGACTGGGTGTAGTATAATCTTACTGAAACAATACTAACCAAGGTCTTATGTAGTTTACACAAAGTAAGACCCATTTGCATTACAACCGCATTTAGGCATGGTATGTTTTTATGTTAACACAGAGCAACATGAAGATGCAACAGAATGAAAAAAAAATTAAATAAATGAGAAATAATGCAAGTATAAAAACTATTTAGCTCAAAGGGGGAAAAAAGAATATTATTTTGAAAAATAATCAGCCATTCATGCATTAATAGACTGAAGATGATATTTTCAACTAACCATTACTGGGAATTGTCTCCTGAACTTACGCAGGCTTTGAAGAAAACATCAACAATTAACTTTTCCAAAGGGATTTAACTCCATAAAGTCCAGTTTATAAATGATATTGATACAGAAAAGCAATAAGCAAGATGTCAAACCAAATTATGAACAGAATTATTTAAATAGATTTAACGTCAGAAGAAAACCCAGCTGTATTAACTTAATTTTTTTAATCCATTAGACATACTGATGCCTTGGAAATTAGAGGCACAACGTGGGGCTCAGAGGCTCCTGTAGTAATAAAGCAAAATGTGCCAGTCTTTGGCATGGCATGCTGTCAGGCTGAGAAAAGGGCAGCATGCTTCTCCTAGCCTAAGTGTCATTGCAGCTACATCCTGAAACATGATATATATGTGTGTGTGTGTGTGTGTGTGTGTGTTTGTCTATCTGTATCCTATTTAGAATTCTCAATTTATAATGCATCTGAACTGCCGTGAACAAAAGCTAGCCACCGCATGCTTAATATTAGACATGTTCAGAAATGCGAAATTAGAGAGATAAGAGAATAATCACAGCTGCAAAGAAATGTGTCAAAAGCCACAAGGATAGTGCCATGTTATTTAATGAGCATTGACCATTGTAAAGATGGACACGGGCAACAGGCAGTCTTGAATACACCTGGTGAAGCTTTCCAGATGCCCATATTCCCTTCGGAAAACTCCCCCTGCGGTTGGGTTTCGCCTCAAGCAATATATGACAATGTCAACTTGCTATTATCTGACAAGGTGTCTGGAGCCTATTTTAGCTGGGAAGATTGACCATCCTTATTCTGTATCTCCAGAAACCATTATACCCAAATTAGGGTGTGAGATGCTAGCAAAGGCAACAGGTGAGCTGAGGTGATAGTTGAACTGTCTCCTTTTAATGAGCCATGAACAATAAACCATTTGCTTGGTTTAATTTACTGCTCCCTACAGTCTTGGTACACAAAATAGGAAAAAAGAATGCTCAAAATAAAATGGCACGTGGATAAGCCTTTCCTGTTCCTCGATTGTTTTCTCAGCTGCCTGAAACAATTTTTCTAGAGTGAAACCTTTTCTGAAAGCCTTCATACATGCAGGCAGGGCATTCTGAAGATTGTTCTCAAGCACCCACTAAATGTTCCCCATTATTATTATTATTATTATTATTATTTTGGGGGGGGGGGATAATTAATGCACCTAACAAAGACACTGCAAGCCCATTTCAAGGAAAATGGACACTTAGTAGCCTTAAAGAAAAAAAAAAATCTCTCTCTTGCTCTCTCCTGCCTGTCCTTCTCATTCATAGGCCCCAATGATTTTAGAGAATGTTAGGTTGTCACCTTGAACTGGAATTGGAAAATCATTATAGATAGTCCTCATTTAGTGATCAGTTGCGAAGATGGCAGTAATACATCATCATCTCCTTTTAACGACCCCATAAGCCCTTGTGAGGTGGAGTCTGGGCAACTGAATGGAGCTGGGTGCTTACTGGCCGGATGTCCTTCCTGTCACCAATACGGAATTTTATTCAGCAGATTCACTCTCATTGTGCCCAGAGATAGATATCTGCCTCTACCTAGGATCCAACCCACAGCCTCCTGATTGTGAGGCGAGAGCGCCACCTCTAGGCCACTCCACCACTCATGGCAGTAATAATACATGGTGGCCAAAAATTCAATTGCTGACCAATAGCCTCCAAATTTGGGGCACCTGACAACAAAAACCTTCAGTGTGAAAAACTGATTAAAGGTTTAGTCAGTTTCAAGCTGTACTGCAAAGGGGAGGGGGTTTCTAATCAATTAATTAAGGTCACTGAGCGGAGTCTGTTAAGTTGAGGTTAACACATTTTAGGGAAGTGTTGTGAGAAAAAGCAGCTCCAGAAGAGACAGTTTAAGCAATCTCTCTACTCTGCAAGGGGGCAACAAAAATGTCAGACACAAGACACCGCAGGAGAGAACTTTATCTGAAGCAGCAACGAGGGATTTTTGTACCTTTCCCCCCCCCTCTCTGGGTCACATGTTCACTTAGCGACCATTTCATTTAACAAGCAAGTCATTGGAACAGAATGCAGTCACTAAATGAGGTGTAGTACCTATTTGTAAAGTTTTGGGGAAAATTAATGTTTTTATAGTATGCTTTTTAAATGGTATCTACAGTTCTGTCAAAAAGTATTGGCCCATTCTAGATTTTTGTGTTATTTGTTCATTCAGACTTCCTTTGTATGCCAGGAAGATTACATGAATCACTGACATCAGTGGGGAAAAATATAAAATTTCATAAATTTTTGAGAGAGATAGTTTTTCACAAATCTGTGATTTATACTGACAAAGGGACCTGAGCAAATCTGATGGGGGCTTTATGTATGACATGACAATTTACGCATATCTACAATGTATTCTTGCAACTGAAGGATCAGTCCATTTCTATGCCAAACCAGCTTTTAACTTTAAACTCAATTTGCTGGATAAGCTGCAAAGTAACTAACCATCCTCTGAGTGATTGTATGAAAACTGTCCTAGTTCAAATTCAAGTCAAGAAAAAAAAAGCCTCAGGCTAAAATTATGTCTCTTCTAACCTGAAACATGGGGAGATGATATCTAAAAAATCTGGAGAATAAATATAAGGATAGAGAAGACGGTCTATGCTGACATAGAGTTAATTTTGAATCGTGTTATCATTGTTACCTGAAGGCAAATATAAGCATTTGGTGACCCATATTTTAAATGCACATCTCTGTACATGCTGGTCCAAGTTCTTTAAATGGAATCCAAGAAACAGAAGGAAAACAGAACTTGCTGTGTATTATGTGAAATTATTTAATACTTACTGATCTTATACCAGGTAAATTCAACAGATACCCGAGAACTGGCACTCTTCTAATAAAACCAATCACCACAGGGAAAAAGCCCCTTGGAAGAAAAAAACACATTACAGATTAGAAGACTTTTCCAAATAGGCTCCCTTTACACATTTCTAAGATTTTTAAAAACTGCTTATTTTTTGTATGAAGAAATATATAATCTTTCATATATATTTTCCCCTTTCAGAATGAAGAGTATACTCATCTTTAATTCTTTACATATTTCAAGTAGTTAGTGATACAGGTAGTCCTTGCTTACTGACTAGTCCTTCAGTGACCATTCAAACTTACAATGGCAATGGCAATGAGAGATGTCCAGTTGTGGACATTGCAGCGTCCCTATGATCACATGACTGCAATCTGGATGCTTAGCAACCAGTGCCCATTTACAATGGTTGTCATGTGGTCATGTGATCACCACTGCGACTTTCACAGCTGGCATCCAACAAGCAAATAGGGAAGCTGGCAGGAAGTCACAAGTTTGCGGTCATGCGACATCGTCCTATAGTGATTCACTTAATGATTGCAACAGGAACTGATGTCATAAGTCGGTGCCATCACATGAGGTCACAGTGCAGTGCTTAGCAACAAAGTTGCTGGCTCTTACTGTGGTCAAAAAGTGAGGACTGCATGTATAGACTTACACGCTTCCTAACTGTCTTGCTGCTCACTGGGTAATAGAAACATTTAAACAATAGGGACAGGAGCACTACATGAGGTGCAGGTACCTGCTAAGAGGCCACTGTTGATTACAGCTTTGGGGAGGAGACTTCTTAAATAGTTTATTAAGACATCATAGTTGTATGAATACTATTATTCCAGGGATCCACACACGGTTTTTAAATGCAAATTTAGAGACATATAAAATGGGTTGGTTAAGTACTAAGAGGGGAAAGGGACCTTGCATACCATAACAGGCTATAATGCTTGGTCTCAAAAATTGGAAAGAAGCAACCCCCTATAATTGGAGTTCCACTGGTGTCTTCCTTGACATCACAGTGTCTCACATTTAAGAGGATCCCAGATGGCAGGGAAATCTACTTCTATTAGTACTGCTGTAAGTACCTAAACCACCAGTGAGCCATAGTGGCGCAATGGTTAGAATGCAGTACCGAAGGCTAATTCTGCCGACTGCTGGGAGTCACTAGGGTCACTAGGGTCAAGGTGGACTCAGCCTTCCATCTTTCCGAGGTGGGTAAAATGAGAACCCAGATTGTTGGGGGCCATAGGCTGACTCTGTAAAATGCTTAGAGAGGGATGTAAAGTACTGTGAAGCAGTATATAAGTCTCCAAGTGCTATTGCTAAATGCAAATTCTCTCCATTTCCACCTTGCAAGGAAAACCACTTTTCGGCACAAAAATTTCAAGGAATTATATGGAATTTTAGAAGAGGGTTGTTATTGAAATGAGCAATTAAAAAGGATTCCCAATAATATACTGGTGCTGTAGAAAAAAAAATCAATCATTGCACAGGCAGTTGGGAAATGCTCCCCTTTCCTCCATCTGTTTTGGCCTTGAAAATCTATATGCTGGATACTTTCTGTGAGGGTGTGTGGGTGTGTCTGTACACGAACACAAGAGAAAATCAGCCCAGGAACAGATGAGATGCCACTACAAGCATTTTGTAACTCTGGAGGGCTCATGGCTATTAGACAGTTCCTACTTTGCATCGAGGTGATACCCTCAACTACAATTAAGGTAATATATTATAAAAACAAACTGGGATTAAGATACCACTTCACAACAAAATGCCTTTAAGCATATGTCTTTCCCATAAGCCAAAGAATGATATGCCTCAGAATGTCATGTGAGATAAAATTATTAACCAATCCATCATTTATTAACCAATCCATCATCCTCCACTTAGAGACAAACAACCTACTCTCCAATAAACAATTTGGTTTCAGAAAAAAACTATCCTGTAATCTGCAACTCTTACACTGCAAAAACATATGGACGACACAACTCGACCAGGGCAAAGCAATAGACGCAATCTACATAGACTTCTGTAAAGCCTTTGATTCAGTGGTACACGACAAACTACTCCTAAAAATAAAATCCTATGGTATATCTGGACAACTGAATAACTGGATAGAAGCATTCCTGTCAAACAGACAACAAATGGTCAAAATCGGGAGCGTTCTATCAAATCCAGTACCTGTCAATAGTGGTGTCCCTCAGGGCAGTGTTCTAGGACCAACCCTCTTCATACTCTACATAAACGACCTCTGTGATCTTATTAAGAGCAATTGCGTTCTCTTCGCTGATGATGTAAAGCTGTTCAATACCACAGACAATACTGCTACCCTACAAAAAGATCTTGACTATGTATCCGAATGGTCAAACAAATGGCAACTTCAAATCTCAACAAATAAATGCTCTGTCTTACATATTGGCAAAAAAATCAGAAAATAACATACAAGCTGAATAGTCAAGACCTTGTTGATGACCCAAGCTCTGTCAAGGACCTTGGAATACTCACCTCTAATGATCTGAGTGCTAGAGCCCACTGCAACTACATAGCCAAAAAGGCATTAAGAGTTGTTAACCTAATCCTACGTAGCTTTTTCTCTGGCAATATCACACTACTAACCAGAGCATACAAAACATTTGCTAGACCAATACTCGAATACAGTTCATCAGTCTGGAACCCTCATTACGTATCTGATATTAGCACAATTGAGAAAGTCCAGAAATATTTCACAAGAAGAGTTCTCCACTCTTCTACTTGTTGTAAAATACCTTATGCCACCAGACTTGAAATTCTAGAACTAGAAAACCTTGAATTACGCCGTCTTCGGTCTGACTTAAGCATGGTATATAAAATCATACATTGCAATGTCCTACCTGTCAATGAATACTTCAGCTTCAACCATAACAACACAAGAGCACACAATAGATACAAACTCAAAGTAAACCGCACCAAACTTGATTGCAGGAAATACGACTTCAGCAATAGAGTGGTCAATGTCTGGAATACTCTACCCGACTCTGTAGTCTCTTCCCCAAACCCCAAAAACTTTAACCTTAGACTGTCTACCATTGACCTCACCCCTTTCCTAAGAGGTCTGTAGGGGGCGTGCATAAGCGCACCAACGTGCCTACCGTCCCTGTCCTATTGTTTCTCTATTTTTTATTTTTCTTATATATACCCATTTCATGTATTCACAACTATGTATACACTTATACTTATTATCTTGGAAACAATTGACAAATCAAATAAATAAATAAATAAATAAATAAATAAAAGCAATCAATAGCCAGTGGGTTAATTGAAAAAAAAAAAAACTGGCTCCATTCCACACCTGGGTTACAATGGGTAGTAAGCCCCTTATGGCAGAGGTCTCCAACCTTGGCAACTTTAAGACTTGTGGACTTCAACTCCCAGAATTTTCCAGCCAGCAGAGCTGGAGTCCACAAGTCTTAAAGTTGCCAAGGTTGGAGACCTCTGCCTTATGGGATACTTCGATTGTTTCATTAAATGTTGATTTTCTCCAGGCCCTCTTTTGGACAACATATTATGTATTTTTATTGGGTTTATTCTTGCAAAGGCACCCAGTTATACAGGTGGAGACAGTCTGTAAGTCTAATAAATGAATAATTATTTCTATGCAAATTTTCTTTTTGGTAGTAAACTGCATTCACCTGGGAGTGTGTGCCAGAATTCACAAGCCAGCAGTGTAGGGAACTACTACAGGTAGTCTTCGACTTACAACAGTTAATTTAGTGACCAAAGTTATGGCACTGAAAAAAGTGAATTATGACCATTTTGCACCCTTACGACTGTTGTAGCATTCCCATGGTGACATGGTGAAAATTCAGATGCTTAGCAACTGGTTCATATTTATGACGGTTGCAGTGTCCCTGGGGCCATGTCATCCCCTTTTGCAACCTTCTGACAAGCAAAGTCAATGGGGAAGCCAGATTCACTTAACAACCCTGTTATTAACTTAACATATGCAATGATTCACTTAACAACAGTGGCAAGACAATTCATAAAATGGGGCAAAATTCACTTAAAATGTTTTACTTAGCAACATAAATTTTTGGTATCAATTGTGGTCGTAGCTCGAGGGCTACATGTATTTTTTTTCTTGCACATATTGCCAACAGTGCAATAGGACAGCAACAAGCTGTTCCCCCCATGAAATGCAATTTTGTACTAGAAATGATCGCTAGCAAAAAGCTTGTGCTTTTCCACATTTCTATCTAATTTTTCTTTTTCTTGTCTTAGAAGTTTCATAATCACCAGTAGCTAAATAATTTTCTATATGAAATTTCAAGCACTATTCTTCATCTATGAATGTCTATAAACTCCTCAGCAGAATTTGGTAATTTCTCAATCACAGTGAACCAAAAACATATTTGGAATCAAAATTAAATGGCCTCCCTGTGAGGGAGATGGGAGGTTAATACATCTATATATACAGTATAAAAGTGAAATATCCATCACGCATCATCACAAAATCTCCAGAACTGTAAAGCCTACAAACTTGAAATTTGGCACCTATGTTTCTCTTGGCTTCTAGGTGCTCACTAACAAAGGATTTTTTGAAATGACCATCAGAACATTAGTATTTCCTATATTATTATTAACATGCTCTGATGCTAAGGAGTTCTACTCCCCCTTCCCACCTGAAAAGAAATCTGTTCCAAATGCAAAACACCAGCAGAGGACAGGAGTTTCAATTTCACAGCAGCAACCAGCTTTAGTACAGAACTGTTGAGTTAAGCCACACCAAGGCTCCTTGCTGTCTCTTTCTTGTTCACACAGAAAATACTGTTTCATTTTCCAAACAGCCCTCAACTCTCTCATACACTGATAGGACGCTAGCCAGATTAATACCGATGGATGCTGGTAGGCAGAGGCAGAATCCCCCTCCCCCCCGCTCATTTTCCTCCCCAAAAACTAAGCCCGACTACATAGTTTAATAGCAAAGCATGGTATCAAGCTAGTTTGATATATAATTAAATAAAAGTAAAAATTTGCAAGAAGACCTTACCTGAATAAGAGGAAGAAACCATAAATTTCAAAGACCATTCCTATCAGAGGCCAGCCAATAAGAACTATAAATACACCACCCAAGAAAAAACCTGTGGCTTTCACTTTGTGTTTCTGGAAAAAGAATCTGAAAGTTCGTTCTAAACCAATTACGAAAGCCAGGCCAGCCACAAATAAAACCTGCAAAAATGAAAACAAACAGATTTGAATATAGGTTCCCACCTTGGAAATATTCAGAGAGAAAATATTCAGATTCAATATAAATGTTCTCCAAACATCTATAGCAACAATTTGCTATTGGAGGAAACAGGAATATTTTAAAGGTATCTTTTATAATGTTGGAACAATAAAAAAACACAACTGTTTGCGAAGGAAGATAAATAATTTACAGTCTAAACACTTAGGGTTATTACTAACAAGATAGATTAGAAAGGAACTTTTATTTTTCTCCCACCTTTATTACGTTTATAAATAACCCAAGGCGATGAACATACGTTAATACTCCTCCCTTTTCCTATTTTCTCCACCACCCTGCGAGGTGGTTTGGGCTGAGAGAGAGGGACTGGCTCAAAGTCAGCCAGCTGATTCTCATATCTATGTTGCTAAGGATTAAATAGGATAATAAATAGGGTTGTGCAAAACTTACCATTGTAAAAATAGAAATTTTTCATCTCCAGAATAATGTTTATACACAACTAGCAATGTGTATAATTTAAGTAATGAATATCTCACTGGATGACATTTCTCGCACTGCTGTATTTTAATGTTCAGTTTGATCTCCTCCCCCAAACAGAAGTCTAGATTAATACAACACATCTAACCGTATATTGGCAAAACACAATTCCTGTTCAACTAACAAGATTGTAACCAAACAAGTACAGGTAGTCCTTGACTTACAACCATTTGTTTACTGACCATTTGAAGTTACAACAGTACTGGAAAAAGTGACTTATGGCCATTTTTCATACTTAGGACAGAATTGATGCCTTTGAATTGTGGTGCTGGTGTAAATTATTGGGTATACCATGGAGAAACAGTGTAATTAACAGAGAAATCGTTAATTGTTAAATCGTAGAAAGCCAGATACATCATTAGAAGCTAAAATTATAAGACTACATCTGATTTATTCTGGCCATGCCATGTATTCAAATTCATTGCAGAAGGCAATGATGCTAGGAATGCTTTCTGGAACAAGAAGAAGGGGCAAGCAAAGAACACGCTGGCTTGATAACATCAAATCTGATACAAAGTTGAACATCCAACAATTGAAAAAAAACTGCGCTTGACAGGGTAGCATAGACAGCACTTGCCTGTAAAGTTGTCAAGAGTCAGACACAACTAAATGTTTAAAAGAACAATGATCTGGCTTCTCTATGTAGGAGTTTCTACAACTTGCTGAACCTCAAGCTATCCAATCTCATTTCTGTCTAGACCGTTGTGTGAATTTGGCCACAGGGGAATTAAATGAATTGTCTGTGTTAAACATAATCACTCTCAGAATCCTATTATTCTGTGCAAATGTTATTCATGCAAAAGTACTTACGTTTCCAATAGCTAAAAGTGCTTTGTCGAAAAATAGGATCATTCCAAAGAAAAGAAAAAATACTCCAAAACCTGTAAGGCCCATCCCAATTTCTGCAAGACAAAAAAGAAGAGTATTAATTACTCAGTGTTAGCAACAAAATAAAAATAAAATAAAATAACCATTAAAAACCTTACACACAGTTATAACATTAGCCAAGGACATTTTTAAACTGGCTCCATTAAAAAAAACAACCCAATTGACACTTGCCCTCTTTTGAGTTAAAACATGCTATTCTGAAGGGACTTCTACTATAAAAATATTTTTGTTTTGATTACTGCTACTTTTGTCTCTAGAAATAGCCAGTCCTTGATACAGTGCTGATCTATAGATTCAGCTACCACATTTGCAATCACAACTGTCCTTTTCTCTTTTTTGGAGGGGGGGTTGTCTCCCACAATAGGCTTACCTACAAGGTTTCTAAAACATTTGTTAATTGTCTAACATAAACTCCCAACACTTTGTGGTGCTGAGATCCAGAATTCCCATTCAAATCAGAATTCATGAAGAAGTATTAAATTCAATTAACACATTCTCCCTTAAATTACTTATTGCATTTATAAACAATGCCATCCCTGCCAATTCACTTCTCCAGTAATCTTAGCAGACGCCTTTTCTGTGCATGCACAGACAACTGGAGATGTATCATAGAGCTGGCTGTCACTGTTCCAAGCAGCCATGTAAGCCCTGCAAAGACACTAGTGCATTAAAAAGGTGAACTTCATTTTGCACTAATGCATCTTTGAGAATATTTCTTTCAAATATTTTGCAAAGGTCCAACATAATTGTTGGCCATAGGATAATGTCCATAACTGCACATTATGAAGATGCAATCATTTATCCACTCACAGTTTAGAGACTTTTTAAAATAATCTACTTATATTTCTTCCATGAAGACTATTTTCAAAAAACAGGATAGAGCCATGATTAACTAAATGCATAAAACAGAAATTAGTTTTTTACCAAATAAACTGAAA
The DNA here is from genome assembly GCF_049901735.1 of Notechis scutatus. NCBI lineage: Eukaryota > Metazoa > Chordata > Lepidosauria > Squamata > Elapidae > Notechis > Notechis scutatus. The sequence goes on along the minus strand of NC_142014.1, from coordinate 72,179,966 downwards.
CATCAGTTTTATTCTTAATATTAAATCTCTTCTTTAAAAATGTATTTTGATTTCAATATGGATCTGGTCCACCTATTTTAGCATTGCAATTCATTATCTAAACACCCTATAATTAAAATAACCATGATGTATTAATTTATTGATGTATTAACAGTACAAAGTAAAATAAACTTTGTATTCCTTCTTGAAACATTTAAAAATTTGTAGCTCAAGGAAGCAGTAAACAAAACCCAGTCAAGGAACTACCAACTTAGACAAACTAACAGTAAACAATAACATAATAAAGGAACCACCAAAAACACTCCCACCAACACTGACAGGGCAAACCACTAGTACATAAATAGAGAGAAAACCTTACTCCCTTCTAGCACTGATCCTGTTATCTAGTTGGGTAATGGGACATCTGCAAGAAAACAGCCAAATTCAGCACTAAGGACCTCACAGTATTTATAAATTATTTTAATTTTTCAGCAGCCTTAAGCAGAGAAAACTGTTATAATGAAGGTACATCAATTTTATTTTTAAGAATATGATGACCAGGAAATGTTTAATAGGCAAGTACATACAGGCAAATGAGAGAAGAAACAGTTGGAAGAAGAACAAAGCAATTTACCACTCTTTTGCAACCTGTATAGAAACTGAGCAGGCTGCTAAGGAAAGGAAGCTTTATTTCAGTATTTGGTAAAGAAATGCAGCCAGACTCATTTTCTCTTCTTTGTGAACTTCAAACTTGATTATGAAGTTTGGGAACTGCTAATTTTTCAACAAATATACAAGTTATTGTTTCAATAAAATAAATTTAAGCTACATATATCCAAGGACACTTTTGGACAACAGAAACTGGACTGTTCCATAATAACTCTGGAAAATTTCTGCAAATCAACAGAGAAATAAAAGATATTTATGATTTAAGTGGTAACGTAGACCAAGCAGCAGTTTTTGACAGATTCAAATTGAGGACATAAAGAGGTATCAGATTTCTGACATCAACCCAATAGTAAAAGAGAGAAGGGAGTGAGCAGCAAAGTTGCTTCAGTACCTAGAATTAACTGCTCCATGGGGACAGAGGATGGAGCTCCAAAGAAGACTAACTATGGGGCAAGACATTGCAATATAGAAAATGATGCCTTCAACATAGATTAAAATAAACAGCTTAAAGATTCCCAGCATGTAACAGATCTCTATAATTTTTTAAAAGTTTTGCTTTAAAAGTTGTAATACATTTGGCACTAAACTGATTCTCACAATTATGAATTTGCTTCTTTATGTTTCATGACATTGCATAATATTCACATTTACGTTACTTGTGCAAACATGCTAAACATTTTCTTGTGCAACTTTTATGAGTAACAATGAAATCATTTTATTTTATACAACTTAACCATAGCAGCACTAATTTATCCAACTGAGGTATATCATACACTACACAAAAAGGGCTGCTTATCATAAAAGTATAAATTCTGTGAGCATTTTCTCAAATATAGCCAACAGAATTCAACACATGTCAGCGTAAGCATTCCTGGAGCACTCACAAAAAGAACAGGTGTGAGATAACTATTTTATTGCTGCTTCTCACAAGTTTTTATGGAACCCTCCTTATCTTTTAGATGTAGTTTAATTATGGTAACTAGCCATTGATTACTCAGTCTGCCACATACTGGTCCAGTTCTCTTTTTTGTTTAGACTTTATAACATTTGTGGAAGCAGAAACCCATTCTTCTCATTAAAATCTCCATAACATCAAATACTTAAATGTGCAATAAATGATAGCCTGTGTCTTAATGTAGTTCTGTATTTCAATTAAGTAGCCACAGGTGAGAACTTATTTCACATGGGCAAAATAACTGGTTGGCAGAGGTGAGAAATTGCTTCCTTTACACCTAGCCAAACAATTTTGCATCCCTCCTCTGCTAACCTTCTGAAAACTAAATGCAAACATTTTAATTGATTTTAAAACAAGGCTGCATACCATTCAACTCTTGAATTATACAAAAAAAATTCCAAATATTCCAACACTGATGTTCAGATTATTTTTCAACAGAAGAGAATATATTTCATTCAGGGTTGAACAATGGAGTTCTTGGTGATCAGAGTTTGGGTTACAGACTTTTCATTATCCAACTATGTAACATCATGAGTGCTAGCGAGTGTGGGATCTGCTGTGATAGTAGCTTACCCTGCCAGGGGTTTGGTAAGGGTGTGGCTTTCATTTTAGTAGTTCCTTGATTAGAGTATAAAAACAGAGCAAGCCCTACACTCACTAGCACTTATGTTACACAGTTGGGTAATAAAATGTCTGCGGGCAAACAATGAAGCTTAAGCACATCGCAGATTATTTTGAACTAACATATGGCAAGAGAACATGTTCTATCTAAAAATAATAATTCTAATATTCCAGATAGTTCAGCTTCGATGATTTTATGCTAGCTTTCCTTCTTTAATCCATTGACTGCCAAGTGAACTTGGGCTTCACATCCTATACCCACCTGTTAAAATCCAACACAGCTGGAGGGCCCCCCAGGGTGGAGGAACTCTGTAATTAGAGCATGTCTGATGCTCATACAAAATATACAAATTTTTTTCCATATAAAAGCCAGTACTACCTCCACTTTTTAAAATATCAGGACAAAGGTATACAGGGACAGTGGCAGGAATCATAGTTCGTGAGAGGTGGTGAAAAAGTCTTCTACTCCAAAATAACAATTGCAGAAGTAGCAAATAATCATGTTTAGTTATTTAAACAAAACAAAAACAAAAAGCCATCCTGAAGCCCAATTAATTAAACTCTTGCTTAATTAATTGCCCGGTCGCATCCATGCAGCTTTTTCCCGCTGCTGCCTTTGGCCATTAATTTTAGGTTATTTTATACTTATGTTTATTATATATATTTATGTTAGGTAAAGAAAGGGGAACCTTCCAGACGGGGTGTTTCCTGGGGGGGGGGGGGGGTTGAGGGGGGCACACCCATTCCAAGCAATGCTAATATGATTAATGTTAACAATCACCGGTGGGAGAGCAATGAGGGGTTCGTGGAACAGAACGGCAAGGATAAAAAGCTAGGAAGGAGGATGCAAGCGGAGAGGATAATGCCAACAATCATTACTACAGAAGCAGCAATATTTGGCCTCCGCCCCCCCCCACAACCCTTCCTCCCCAATTCACCTACTCTGCGTATCCGTGAGGGAAATCATGATGTCGGTAAGAGCCGCCGCGCCAGCCGGATAAAGAACCGAAGAGAAGGAGCCGGAGGCGCCTCAGGAGCCCGTTCGCCACGTCCTCCGGAAACACGCAGCCCCCTCAGACTAACCCGGCTTCGGCTGCCGACCCGCCTCCGCCTCCGCCTGCCGCCGAGGCGCCCGCTACTGCTGCCGCCGCCGCGATGCAAAACGCCATCCCATTGGGGCGAGAACGCCGAGCCAATCAGCGCCGCCTTTATTCCGCTTCCTTCCTCCGGCCGTCGAGAGGCGGGGCGGAGCTTCGGCTGAGCTGAGGTGGCCGAGGATTAAAAGCGCGAGGCCAAGAGTGGAGCGCGCGCCGGGGCGGATTGGCTGAAGCAAGGCCGGAAAGCGGGAAAAAAAAAACAAAAAATACTGAAGGGGCGGGGCCAAGATGCCGGCTGGGATTTCTTGAGCGCGGCGGAAGGGAAAGAAGACGGAGGGAGAGGTTGGTCTCCTCGTTGGGGGAAGGGATGGGCGTTAGGTCGGGCGCTGCCCCGGAGGGGTTTTTTTTTTCGCCCCCTTCAAGAGACAACTGGACTTTCTGGTTTTTCTTTGAAGACGTTTCGCTCCGATTGGATGACGGGAAAGGGAAGGATTGATATTCCTTGCAGACGGCTGGTCATTTGCATCCTTTTAGGGAGCCCTTGAGGCCACCTGGAGGTTTATGAGTGTCATCAGGGTCACCTGAGTGGTGCAAATGTTTGTGGAGCCGCCTTGGGACTGCTGAAAGGACTGAGTTGTAGACTGGAGATGGGAGATGTCATATCTCTCCCCCTCTGGTGAGAGAGTTCAGGTGACCCTGAACCTCCAGGTGGCCTCAACGACTCTCTAAAAGAATGCAAATGACCAGATGTCTGCAAGGAGTATAAATCCTTCCATTCCCCACCATCCAGTCAGAGCTGAAGAAGCTTCTTGGATGAGAAGTGAAAGGTCTTCAAAGAAAAAAACAATGTCCAATTGCCCCTTGAAAAAAAGCACCTTTGGGATAACCATGATCTGGGTGACTGAGAATCTCCATAGACACTTTGGGAGGGAATTGGAGAGAATGGAAGATTACAACAATCCTGCAATGTAGGCCCCCCCGGTTCTATTCCTGCTCTTTTACAAATGGCACGATTGACTCAGTCTTTTAAAGAGCTCCTATATTCCAGCAGGTGGAGAGAAAGAGAAGACGATAAATAATAGTCTAGGCCAGTGGTTGCTAAAAGATATGTGGAGTTCCAACTTATGGTTGGGGAATTCTGGGAATTGAAATCCCCACATCATAAAGGTTGAGAAACGTTGGCCTAGTCTAATATTTTTTTCCACAAGGAAAAGACCTACTGGTATATATTTGTTGGATTCATATCCTTTCTTTTGTGGAGAATTTCAAGTGAGTGAACATCACCCTTCCCATTTCTCCCACAGCAGCTCTGTGAAGTAGGTTGGGTTGAAGGAACAGGACTTGATTGATGGCTGTCTTGTAGTGAGGACCTTTATCCTAAGTTGCAAGGAAAAATCAATAAAAGGGGGAAGGGTTTATGCCATCCTGTGACCCAGTGTTATTTTAAAAAGGGGGAGAGAGAGAGAGAAAATATATCCTGCAAATCAGTTATTTTAGTCTAGGGATTTTTTTAAAAAAATTACTTATATTTTATATTTCTTAACTGCCCATCTCCCTCAGAGAGGAGTGTTAACTGAGCAACATCCAGCTAAACACCTCTTGATTCAGAACGTGTTCACACAACATGCTTAGCTTAAGCTAAACATGGCTTATTGAACTTTCTCCAAATCCATCTTTTAACCATGCTTATGCATGAGGTGGAAATAAAGCTGCTACCTGTAGGTTTGTAACTGAATAAAGGTGTATGAACAGCCAGGGTTCCTTCTGGAATGGAACAGAAGGCAGAGGAAAGTGACTTGGGTTTTTTCCTGTTCAAACTAAATATATTTGCTAGTTGCCAAAGTCACAAGTGCAGATTTGAATCAGAACTTAGTGTGGAGAGCCACACTAAAATTTCTAAAGCTTCACCTTATCTTCAGGAAAATATTTCTATGATAAGCTGTCCTAGAGACTGATTCACCAAAAATTACATGAAGTATCATGTAAGCTTGCAAAGCTCTTTTCTTTTTTCTACACGAGGCTGATATGGCGGCTCATTATGACAGAACGGTGTGATTGTTCAAGGCAGATATATCTTATCCAGAAACTCCAGTCCTAAAAATTGTCTCAAAGCTTTGGCAGTGATACTGTGATGTAAGCATTAAGCAGTGAGGGCAAGGCTGTTTTTGTTTTTTTTGTGTTTTGTCAGAAGAGGATATTTAGTAAATTTAGTACGGTTTAAAAAGTCCATGAAAACCTGTTTGCTTTCCATATTTGCAAATTTCTAGATAGTACTGGTGTGGCAAAAAACTTCATCTAGTTAGCATATTTCTGGATAGAAATTCCATTCTGATGTGAGAGAAAACAGTAACAATAGCAATAGCAAATATAATACTTGTTCTAATGGTTGAAATGCAGGTCCTCTATTTTTGAAATACAATGTAACAAGCAGAAATTCCGCAAGTGTAATTGTTGTAAGCTTTGCTTCTCTCATTCAAATGCCAAATGTATATCTGAACTGATGCACTATAGAACATAGGCAGAGTGGGGAATTCACAGGTTTCAGTACTTTGTATATTTTTTTTCATCAACCTAGAAAACTAATGTTGGGGAAAGAGCTGCTGCATGTGAAATTATCTGGAACAAATTTGACATGATTGCACGGTTTAAAAAACCCTTTATGTTGCTGAGAAAACAGTTGTATATATCAGGTGAACTTTGTTTTGGAAGGGAATGCAAGGAACTTCAGAAAACGGGAATTTGACAGAATTCCTCTGATGAATACAATATTAGG